>NC_136809.1:41210185-41301137 GCF_951216825.1 Electrona antarctica
GTGAACAGAGCCATTAGAGTCAGTGGTGGAAAGTAACCACGGACATTTACAGTACCTAAGTGTACTGTACGTAAGTATAGGTATAGCTTCCTCAGCTCTGTCCTAGACATGACTGACTGCGGAATGTTGAAGGATCAGTGCTCAGCCCGCTTCTCCTGACTCAGCCGCATATGATTTGCATGCCGATAGGGCGGGAATCGGTTATGATCCTTCGATGTCAACATGGCACGAGCGAGGGTCTGTGTGTCTATGAATTAAGAATACCAGAACGACTTCGGAGTGCTGGCTATTCCCCTTTTACTGTGAATCTTCGTGACCCGTGCGCCTGGTGTGTGCTATGGTTTTTGTTTTCTACTGGGACGCAAAAGCTACCTGACTGACTAACCTTCCAAATATGACCCGTTGGGAGTTGGAATGCACTGACGCACAGGCTGTAGAGCACCGAGTAGGTAACGATGGAGATCCATGCCCCAGCCGGCTATGCGATAGCCGTTGTACCCATGTCAGAGTACCCGTTCCACCGATCTGTCTGTGTCCCTCCTTCCAAATATGGAGGCCAGTTCTATATATGGAGCAGGGGCCCTGTCCAGAATGGTTGTTCTGGACAACCGTGGGTCCGACGGACTCGACACCGGGCACTGCACTCACTGTGGGGGGTGGAACCGGTGTGTCAATTTTGTGTTTGAGTTACATGCATTACAGACGTACACATGTACAGACAGACGTATAAAGAGACTTGGTGCATTTATAGATAGATGCAATACTTCAGTTGACCACCTTCATGTCTGACCAGTTGCTCCTTACTGTCTGTTAGGCTACCATCAAATGAGGTACAGTTTGTACACAAGACATGTCTGGCTGAACAAATCCTCCATATAGCCACTCCTCCACCCATCATCACACAGGCACAGACGCAGATAGAAGCCAGTGCAGGCACACGCGTGCGTCCGTGTTGCTGCTGGTGGTGGTGGTATTGCTATGGGCACAGACACCCCCCCCACCCTCCCCCCCCTGTACATGTATGTGTACGCATGTGTGTGTGTGTGTGTGTGTGTGTGTGTGTGTGTGTGTGTGTGTGTGTGTGTGTGTGTGTGTGTGTGTGTGTGTGTGTGTGTGTGTGTGTGTGTGTGTGTGTGTGTGTGTGTGTGGCAGTCTATCTCCTGTCTCTCAGTGTGGTGCAGTATGAACAAAAGCAGCACCCATGTAGCCCCAGCCTGCGTAGCAGCAGGGCTGTAAACACCATTCCCCCCTCCCCCCCCCCCCCCCCCCCCACACACACACACACCCTTTGAAAATACCACCGGCAGTACCACCAATTAATGCCTGGGAACAACCCGTGTGCCATATGCTGGTCTTCACCAGCAAAAAAGAGAGAGAGAGAGAGAGAGAGAGAGAGAGAGAGAGAGTCAGAGAAAGAGAGAGCGAGAGACAACATATTGTAGGGCGTAAAAGACATAGTGGTACAATATGTCCATGCTCATGTTTATGACTGTTTAGATAGCCATAACCACAGCAGGCGGTGATGGTAATAATGCCGTGTTGACATTAGCCCAGGTGGGAATATGTCAGCCAATGCGTCTTCGCCCGCCTAATTGCCGCGCCTATTGTTGTGTAATTAATGCTTAATTAGGAGAAAGCCTGCTTCAATCAGCGCCGGGGTCGTTAAGAGAGGTTGTCCCGCGTGCGACAAACAAATGTTACCTTTACAAACGCAAATCAAGATGGGATATTTTTCTTTTATTTTATTTTTTTCCGCCCCTCTCTCTCTCTCTCTCTCTCTCTCTCTCTCTCTCTCTCCCGTGCCCTCTTTTTGTCCTTGTATTGCGTGTGTAGCAAGCGAGCGTGCCGACTGCCGAGGCATCCATCTTGGAGGCGGCTGCGGGCTGGAAGGAAATAAAGGAAAGGAAGGAAACGGAAAGGAAGGGGGGCACAGTTTCTCTCATGCTGCTGCTGAGTCGTTCTTTTATTATTATTTATTATTATTTTCAATTTTATTCTTTTCTGTCGCAGTTCCAGCATGGTTTATTATATGCACTATGGGTTGTTATCTTGGAGATGGATCCCCCGCCCCACCCTCCCACCCCCATGCCAACACACTGTCACACTCCCACCCGCAAGGGGGATGGGAGGAGGGGACGGGCGCAGAGATGGATGCAGGGAGGGCAGGCAGGCAGGAGGAAGGGATGGAGGGTGTAATCGGTTGAGGTGGGGTGATGGGACTCGGGTGGGGAGAGGAGAGGAGTGGAGGAGACAGAGCAGTGTGCAGCTGGATGAGGCAGGGAGCAGTGGAGGCGTGAAATTGGCACTGCAACCGCCACGCCGTCCCTCCCCCACCCTCCCACCGAACCCACCCCTAGCCAACCTCCCGGATTGCCCCCTCCGTTTCACTCCGGCGAGGAAGAAGCCATATCTTGCACTGTCCGCGGCAGAGACGGCACGTCTCTGTGTGTGTGTGTGTGTGTGTGTGTGTGTGTGTGTGTGTGTGTGTGTGTGTGTGTGTGTGTGTGTGTGTGTGTGTGTGTGTGTGTGTGTGTGTGTGTGTGCGCGTGCGCGTGTGCATGCACACGCATGCACACGTGTGCATTTGTAATGGCAGTCGGCCGTGTGTGACTCTCACTGGTTATATTTGCCAAGGTGATGCATTTTCCTCCACCCCCCTCCAACCCCACACCCAGCCACCCTCCGTTATCTCTCTCCGACTAGATCCCCCCCCTCCGCCTCTCCGTAGAGTGGCCATATCTCAGCCTAATTGTATTTGGTATGGTGCTCAGAGACCATGGGTGCTGCTGCACCCAGCCACGGGAGAGAGGGTATGTGTATTGAGGGCAGGGGGGTTCACTGACCTCCTGGCCCTCTAAGAACACACATCAGGCATTAGAGATTGGACGGATATGCATGTGCATGTTGCACGGACACGCACGTGTGTGTGTGTGTGTGTGTGTGTGTGTGTGTGTGTGTGTGTGTGTGTGTGTGTGTGTGTGTGTGTGTGTGTGTGTGTGTGTGTGTGTGTGTGTGTGTGTGTGTGTGTGTGTGTGTGTGTGCGCGCGCGTGCGTGCAAACGCACAGGCACTCAGTCACATTTGTATACTATGTGCATACACGTGCGTACACATAACCACGTTCACACACATACACAAACACGTGTGTCAGCACATCTACTTCCAGCCATTTCCGTGGCTGCTTTTCTTATCTCAACTGAAAACTTTGAGGTAAGACCTTAAAAATCAGTGAATATAGTAGCCTACACTGCTAGCTCACAGCGCATCGCGATGAGAGGTAGTTTGGAGATCCTGTGACACTGTTATGTTTCAATGAATGTGTGAAATCTCTGTACGTCTGTCTAGACTCTTTACGTCCGTCTGTAGTTCACGTATCTCGAGAACCGTCGGTCTGACCGACCGACTTCAAACTCGGCACGCACATCGCCGACGACCTGCAGGGAGTGCCGTGTCCAGGTTCAAGATGGTTGGATAGGTGACTGTCCAGAACCACCGATCTGACCGATATGGATATCCTGTTGTCCATAACCGCAGATCTGACCGGTATGCCCATATACTGTATAGTCATGCGCATATGGGACCGACTGACTTCAAACTCGGCGCACGCAACCTCAAGGACTCGAGGGAGTGCAGTGCTCCCCGTCGAATCATTCACATTGGCGGTTATTGCATAACTGGCAACAGGCAACAGTCATTCTGATTGGCCAGTATGAGATGATGCATGATGATGTACGTTGATAAGAGCGCCCCTCACTTCACATGGGTGTGATTGTATTGCCTATATAGGCAATCACACTCTCCAGGATTGCATTGTCAATGCAATTCAGATCAATTGCTCCAGCCCCTGAGAAGGGGGAATCTCGTTATGAGTATTGTGCAATGTCTGATGGCGTCTCTTTATCTGCCACTTATATATAACGGGTGTCCCCTGTGGCACACTCGTTATGCAATGCTCAGCCAATGGCACACCTTCCAGCCAATCACAGTGGCCAATCACAGCGCCAATTTTGGCGCCATACATGGGCATTTCAAATTTTGAGGACAAATATTTTGCTGTGGAGAATAGCAGACCTCCCATTCACTTACAACGGCACCTCCCTTTACTGGTCCTCACTTTTTGTCCTCACTTTTTGAGGGCCTATACACAGGTTTAATGTTTGTCTTTAGTTCAAAGTTTGTTTAGTAAACGCATTGACAATGAAGGGAAAATTTACGTCATAATGTGTCGTTTACGTCATGTCTCTTTATTGTTAATGTTTTTGTTGGCACCGCTTGTTTTACATCACCGTTACATCACCTAATCAACATTAGTTAGACTTTAATATATTAGCGCCCCTCACTTCACACAGGTGTGATTTTTATCCTCAATACTAAAATGATTAGTTTAGATTATATATAATACATGTATTACTATTGATAATATTGTAGATACCAAACAATTCCAAAAAGTGACCCTAAATTATGATTTATTTTGCTATGACAACACTATAATTTCTGTGTTGGAAATAATATGCAACTACTGCTAAATTTATTTCAAGATTTTGCTTTATTAGTTTTTCGGTGTCTAATTTAACTATCTTGTGCTGTAATAGTGAACTATTAAGCTTCCAGTAAGCCCCCATGCTTAGTGCTTAGTATTGGCAGAGTGTAAAGGAATAGAAATGGAGACGCACAATGGATCTTTCAACAGTGTTGTAATAAAATGCACTGTCAAAATTAAATCCTGTTAATACTGTAGCCTACTCTCGTAATACTCGGAATGCCTTATGTATTTTTCTGCTGTAAAAGCCTTTTGCTTATCAATAGGAGAATATTGTTGACGTCACTATTGCGATATTGCGTACTCTGTTCCATCTTTTTATTTGTCTTTGGCCTTGCTGCTTGAATTAAGCAATATTATATGAGAGGGTGTGCTTTACTGTCATTAATGGCACACCTGAATTGCTGCAAGCCGATAGACGAGTTCTGTAAGCAGCGCAGAAGTGCCATTAATGACAGTAACGTACACCCTCAAGTGTAATATTGTGATTATACAACAGTTACCCTTAAAAAAATCACACCCGTGTGAACTGAGTGGTGCAGTGACGTCACACACTAACCATAGCAACCATGCTCACCTGTACATGGCCCCACGTACAGGTACACACCTGGTACACAGGTACAGACACGGGTACAGACAAAGCTGGTTATTGGAGTGGTTTGCACCACTCAAAAACACGTCAACTCAATTTCATAACTAAGATATTCGATTCCAAAAAATAATAATACTAACAGATGTAGCCAGTACGACCGAAAATCTCCCAAGAAAACTGCTAGCCTAGCCTAGCCACCCAACCAGCTCTGCTCTGGGAGAGCAGCGAGACTCCGCACATCAGATTTTTACGTTTTGATTAGGTGTTCCATCATGCTCGTTTAAGCACAGCTAGATGGCTATCTCAACCAATCACATTGCTTCCTCGAAACGACAATTTGCAAAAGATACTGAGGTACAATTATACAAAAATGTTCACTTCCATTTCACTGCTACCATTTTCTCAGGCTGAACAGACAAACATATAGAGCTCTATCCTCACTGACTCCCTGTGCCATGCATGGGGAAAGTCCAGTGAATGGCGTCCGCTAATGTCCGACTAACTTCATTACGACACGGAACCCACTGCCCTGCAAAAGTGAGGGTCGGCCACAGATGCTCAAGGATGCTCAATGCTTTTCGGCCATCCCTATGTATAGTCCTTGATGCTGCTAAAATGCCCACTGTTCTGGGAGGGTGTAAACATTAAACAACCACATGCAAATACATGTATAGAGTCACCAGCCACTTCTTTTCACCTGACAGGAGGCGTTTCAATGGGAGAGCATAACATGCTTAGAGGTTCACACTATATCTCCCTCTCTGCTGAAGAGGCATGCACCCTGATTAACCAGTAGGAGTTGCTAGTGCAGTGACATGGACATGATCCCTCACAGGCTTCCCACCAACATGCTGCCAATATTTTCATTCGAGTGCCTGGCCAAAAAACGGAGGTACCGCTGCTTGTTATCAAGCCTGGATCTGTGGGGTTTTTTATGATTTGTCTGACAGTAGTCAGACAGGAAAGGGGGAGAGCGATGAGGAGTGACACGCGACAAAGGCCGTTGGGCTCGTCCGGCTGGCTTGGCAGCCTAGGTGCCCAGACGGTTGAGCTAACCGTCCGGGCCTGTGGCAGTGTTTTTACTTCTATGCCAGCCAGACACCCCGTCAAAGTGTCTCTTTTATTTTTTATCCAGAGGAAAGGACAGGAATCTCCAAACAATGATGATTGTATATCTGTGCGTGTTGTTTATGCATTGAGGGCAGTTGTGGAGGCGGTTGATCCACCACATTCTCTCCCTGCATCAGTAATCATTGGGATCGATATCTTAGCCAGTGCTTCCTTCACAGTGCCCCCCCTGGTAATGAGAAGCCAATTGACTTTCCATCACTGCCTTCAGTGGCCGAGAGGAAAGGGAGCAAAGCTGTCCTTTGTTATCTCCTCCTACGCCCCTTTCATCCGTTGCTCTCAAGTCAAAGGACTGGAGGTAATTCCAAGTCAGTGAGGCCCGGTCCCCGCTTTACACCTTCAATTTGTCTTTTGCTGCTTGCCATCCTTCTCCTCCTCTGCTTTCTGCTCTCGGCTTCTCTCTCTCTCTCTCTCTCTGTATCTCTCTCTCTCCCTCCCTCTCTATCGCTCCCCTCTCGGCATATCACCTTCTCTTCATCTATCTTTCTGTCTCTCTCTGTCACTCGCCCTCTATGTCTCCCCATCTTTCTGCTTCTCTCTCTCTCTCTCTCTCTCTCTCTCTCTCCCCCCACTCCTGGTGTAAGGTGATGAAGGTGTGTGTGTGTGTGTGTGTGTGTGTGTGTGTGTGTGTGTGTGTGTGTGTGTGTGTGTGTGTGTGTGTGTGTGTGTGTGTGTGTGTGTGTGTGTGTGTGTGTGTGTGTGTGTGTGTGTGTGTGTGTGTGTGTGTGTGTGTCTCGGGGGAGCACGCCTCAGGGATTATACAGCACACCCGCATGAAAGATTCATGATGCTCAGGACTGTGTGTGTGTGTGTGTGTGTGTGTGTGTGTGTGTGTGTGTGTGTGTGTGTGTGTGTGTGTGTGTGTGTGTGTGTGTGTGTGTGTGTGTGTGTGTGTGTGTGTGTGTGTGTGTGTGTGTGTGTGCGTGTCTACGTGTGCCCCTTACACTCAGGCGCTGACTGGAAAAAAGGAGCAGAGAGAGAGAGAGAGAGAGAGATAGAGAATAAAGGGGGGAGGGGGTGGCAGAGTGTGAGACGAATTGATGGTGCACAGCAGCGAACACTCTCCCTGCTGCCTTTATACTGCTTGCTTCTTTCTAGCTGCAGTAGCCAATGCACCCAGACCCAGTACACTGAGTACAGTGTCAGATACAGTTGGGTGCCACTGATATTGTCCCTTATCATTTGACCCATTTAGGCCTGACCTCAACATTTTAAAAAATCCTTCTAAATCCTCCAGTTTTCTGAAATAAATATTTTCACGATTTTTCAAAAATAGCAGACCTACAAGCTCGTAGCGCGCCACTCGGTGGCGCGCTATGAGCTTGTAGATCTGCTATTTTTCAATAGCTAAATTATAACAATGTTTAAAACACCAAAAGGGGTTCCCGCCCAAAATGGGTTAACTGTCCTTTTGCGCAGATCACGCAAACCTCAGCAAAAAGAAAAGGACAATATCGATGGCCTCCAACTGTAGCATCTTGGCTGCATGGGCCTGTTGGTTGAAATATGGCAGGTGTCTGACTGTCTGTAATATAGATTATGTTGTTTGAAAAACGTTAATCAGAACGATACAGTGGTGTGTACAGGAGTACTTGAAAGCAATACTTCTAAAAGTAAAGATATGTTCCTTGAAATTAGCTCCAGTGAAAATTAAAGTTACCCATAAGAAAATAAAACAGTTTGAAATCTGGTTTGAAATGACGAAACCTATAATACCTAGTCACAAAGTGTCCATCTTTAATGTAGTGGATTCAACGTATATTTTTAATGTAGCCAAGTACAAATATTTGCACATGGCTTGTGATTTCAAATGAAACTAGAAAAGGTGCTCCTTGGAGCATAGGTCTTTACCAGGTCAGGTAGGTTATTGTGGGCCAGCAATGTTTGAAATGCGCGAATCAGGATGGAATTATATAGACAGATGATCCGTCTTGATCACATGACTATAGTGTAGGAGTCATATAACCTCTGTCCTTGGCCTAGTGGTATAATGTGCCTGCAAAGTTTCACGCAATTGGACGCTGTGTTTATGATTTGAGTTCATAATTTTGTTCAAAACAAGCCACACGTACAAGTCACTAGATGCCAATCTTATAGCCAATCAGGATGGATTATGGAAAATCATGTTGATCACTTGATAGTGGTAATGTGTATACCGATTTGTGTGATGTTTGGACAAAATATGTAAGAGTAATATCAAGAAATGTGTTTTGCAAAAAATCGGCCTCCTGGTGACGCTATAAAAGGCTGATGTGAAAAATGCAGGGCAGATGTTTTTCCTTGGCCTCTAGTTAGTGTGCAAAGTGTTATGCTGCTTTGTTATGAAACCAGCTATATTCCAGACGACGCACGCACGCACGCACGCACGCACGCACGCACGCACGCACACACACAGGACCATGTCTGGAACATACAGTACGCTGGCTATGTTCCAGCTCCCAGGAAGAACAGGGGGTAATATACCAGCATGTGGCATCAGGTTGGCACATGCTACCCTACCCTCTCTCACACTCTCTCTTCCTCCCTCTCTCTCATACACAAGCACGCATGCACGCACGCATACACACATACACACACCCTCCCCAATCCCATCCCCCACAGTCTATGTTCCATGCCAGACCCATGCCAGGCAGGAGCAGACAAGCACATTAAGAGGGGCAGCAGTTGCTAAGAGCCTCCGTGGCGAGAGGAAGTGACTGAGTGCCAAGCGTCTATGCTAGCAGGATGACTCTATTCACAAGCCTTTACCTTGGTCTTGTGTCCTTATGCGTACGTAGAGGGGAGGGTGTGTTTACTTTGTACACACAGGAACATTTCCAACATTGTTATATCATGGGTGGAAAAAAGCAGTTCAGTCAGGAACGAGTGTTCCTGACGTCAAAGTGGATGTAACCCATTGAGACATGAGACCAGATTCTACAAATGTCTTCTAAACTAAATTATGACAGTTTTCTGAAAACTGTCATGATTATATCAACCACTATATCAGTGGTTCTCAAAACTATAACCCCCATCTGAAAATATTTTCTTCCAGGGACCCCCCAGAAGCAAAACGTTTGCTGTGACAAAATGTATATTCAAAATTTGCACACGTTTTCAAGATTTTTCAAAAATAGCAATCTACAAGCTGTCCAGCTCGTAGCGCAGTGCTATGAGCTTGTAGATCTGCTATTTCACAACAGCTAAAGCAAAAATCCCCGTAATACAAAAGCGGGCCCATAGCAAGACATTTAATCAGATTAACTTGAGTTAACATTAAAGCCATGCAAAGATTTAGAGCCAGGCACACATGAATTTCAGTTCAACATCCTGTTTAAACGCTTGAGTAATGCAAGACTCTGAACTACTGTATAAGGTGGAGGCTGGGATGGATGGAGGCCAGCTTTTTTGGATTTTTTCTTTTTTAGTTTTAGTCATAGTCTGTTCAATAGTTTTAATTTAGTTTCAGTCACATTTTTGTCACCTGGAATGTATTTTCAGCATGCAACCAAGTGTAAAATGACTGTATCTCTTGTCCACCAGTCCCTTCCTAACATTTTAGTCTAGTTTATATTTGTTGACAAAAGTCTTAGTTTTAGTCATCATAACTTAGTTTTAATTTAGTTTCCATTTAGTTTTCGTCAGTGAAAGAAGTCAATGAACATTTTTCGTCTTAGTTTTAGTCGACGAAATCAACACTGTGCAATTGAAAAGCAGAGATCTAGTGAAAGTGAGACTAGAGAGCCGTATTTAAAAGGACCACCTTGTTGAGGGAATAAGGTGTGATTGGTGTGTGAAAAGCATGGCTGATTGAAAGCAATCAGCAGACTGACAGTGACAGCTGATTACAGCTGAGTCGTTATCTGAAGTGGTACATTTTTACAGGTCCATTTGGCTACACTACACTTGCATACATACACTCAGAGTTGCAAAGGGTTGAATTAAAGGTATATTCAGTGATTTCACTTTATTCAAATATCACTTATTTGGATAATCCTCCCTACTATTAGTTAGGTAAAGTTACCTTAAATTGTGGCAAATCTGGGGGAAAAAAATGCTTACCACTAGCTTTCTTCACAGATGTGTTCATAAAGGTGTCTACTATCACAGAAAAAAAATCCAAATTTCATTATACTTTAAGTAGCATGTGACATGTCAAACTAGGGGGTTTTCATGATGCTGAATCCATTCCAAGCATTAGTTTTGCACGAAAATACTCCTAAATTCAGCCATAGCCACTTGCCCAAATGTGCCCAAATGTGCTGACCTCATCACATTTGTGATGACGGCTATGGCCATTTTTAGGCAAAGGAGTGTTTTTTGTGCAAAACTAATGCTTGCAATGGATTCAGCATCATGAAAACTCCCTAGTTTGACATGTCACATGCTACTTAAAGTATAATGAAATTTGGAATGTTTTGCCTTATATTGGTTGATAATGGTACCCCAACTTTCAGCAGCTGTCACAAAGTTTCCCAAGGGAGTTGGGTTGGAACAAATATTTCTGTGATAGTAGACACCTTTATGAACACATCTGTGAAGAAAGCTAGTGGTAAGCATTTTTTTCCCACATTTGCCACAACTTAAGGTAACTTTACCTAACTATATAGAGTGTGCTGACCATATAAGGAGTTCCTCCCTGTCCCCAGTGAGCCCCTGGGGTAAAAAACCCCTAGTTTCAGTTTTGGTGGCGGGTGGCAAAGCCTTCATCCAATCAGGATGAGAGGGGACTTCCTCCAATCATGATCTAGTGGTGCACATGCTGTTGGCCTGTTGCACTTCCCCCAACTGTAGAGCGTGTGCATGTGCACATTTTGTTACCGGGGCGGACTGGGTGGTTTTCCAAATCACCCAAATCACTGAATGCTCCTTTAACGCTTTGCCAGATTCAAGTCAAACTAGAAAAAGTGCCCTTCTGGGCACAGGTCTCCACCAGGAGGATAGGACTGTGTGAGATGTTTGGCAAAATGTTTAGGAGTAATGTAAACATGTTTGCCTTTGATGGCAATTGGATGATTTGAGGCATTTTGTTCCAAAAATGTGTTTTGCAAAAATCAACCTGTTGGTGGCGCTATAACAGGCCAATGTGAAAAGGGTGGGATATATTCCTCAGCCTAGTAAGAAAATGTGTAAAAGATTTCACGTAAATTGCATGCTGCGTTCATGATTTGAGGCTTTTGTTCAAAACTAGGCAATCTTGCAAACTGTGAAAGCCAATTATAGCCAATTAGGATGGAATATGAAATATCGGACAGATCCGACTTGAGCACATGACCATAGAGATACTGTGAGATTTTTGGACAGAATCTGGAGGAGTAATATCAAAAAATGTGTTTTACAAAGGTCGACCTCCTGGTGGCGCTATAAAAGGCAGATGCGGAAAATGCAGGTCAAAGGTTTGTCCTTGGCCTCTAGGGAGTGTGCATGCAACGTTTCACGCAGATGTGCAGTTTTAGGTCAAAAATGTGAAAAGCTGCCTCATGGTGGCGCTATAACAGGCCGTTCTGGAAAATGCGGGGCAGAGGTTCATCGTTGGCATCCAGGGAGTGTGTGTGCAAAGTTTGGCATCGACTGGGTTAACGGTGCCGGAGATTAGCTGGTAACGGACGGACGGACGGACGGACGGACGGACGGACGGACACACACACACACACGGACGGAGTGCAAAACATACTCTCTCCCCATGCCTTCGGCCTGGTGGAGACAATCAATGTAGTTGATATGATTCTCTATGGCAGAATGCAGTTTTTGAATGATTTATTGAAAATTCTCTGTTGTGAATGTGCGACAACGAAAGACCTTCAGAGAAAGCTTGACTTGTCTGCTTCCAGGACAAAAATGAGTTGATAAAATGTTTAGTTTTTGTGTTGGAAGCCATTTAAAAGAGCCTGCATTTACATTCCTGTAGTATTTCTAGGATAACAAAAAAGTTATGCCCGTTTTATTTTCCAAATATATTTTGTTCTGCTGGGCGTACATACCCATGCCATATCTCATTTTAAAGGGTGAGTTATCTAGTTCAATTATTCTTTTTAAGTTTCTCACATGTACCACTGTGGATATTTTGCCATCTATAAATAGCATGGTCAGTCATGACAAAGCAGTATTTTGTCTGACCAATCCATTTAAAACTGCCAATATTTCTGAATTGGAACATGATAGAAACAGATTGTCATTGACATTCTAACGCATATTTTGATATATATATATACACCTCGTCTATTCATGCATGTATCACAAAAATTAGTTATGAAAAAAAACACAGTTTTGATAAAAACACATCCAAGGACATTGTTTTGATATGACTTGGTGCCCATGATATGTATCAAAATATAGACTTGAAGGTATACTGTCTTGTAAAAAATAATTGAGTTCTTACCATCTACCATTACAGAGTAAATCACAGTTGAAACTCGCTTATACAATAAACCTCACAATAGTGAACAAATAGCCAAGATATAACTCTCATTGGAAAATAATAAATACAAAACAGTTACTCCTCCCCACCCACTGCAGTCCAGTTGTTCTTGACGTTGACATTGTGTGTGTGTGTGTGTGTGTGTGTGTGTGTGTGTATAGGCTAAAAAAAAATAACACCCACCCACTTCCCCCCTGAAATGAAGGAACCTATAAGCAGCGGAACACGGTTCAGGGTCATGGTGCGCCTGAAATAGGGGGGGGGGCAACTCCACCGCCTTACGCCGAGACCGAGGCAGTAAGGCAGTAGGTCTTCATCGCAGCCTTGACTCTTCATTTTTACGGCGCCAGTGATGCCAGTTCTAAATATATACAAATAAATAATCATTTACTATTACATTCCTTTGGTGTAACCTAATGCATACACATTTTGCCAATCACATACGAATTGTAGCCAACCGGCCATTCTTTATTGGCATTTTTTACCCTGCTGCTAGCGATCAAATGCATTTATTGTACCGTGGCTTATAGGCTAAATCATAAGATGATCGCTACAAATAGATGCTTGGATAATTATCAGTCAGATGACGATACAATAATATGGCGATGCGAGAATGACACACGACGATGTGTGGTCGTGGTGCTGGCCATTAGCCAGCACCAATGGTGCTGTCATTAGCACACATCGTCGTGTGTCATTCTCGCGTCGCCATATTATTATCGTTTATTATCATTTATCGTGATCTGACTGATAATTATCCAAGCATCTATTTGTAGCGATCATCTTATGATTTGGCCTATAAGCCACGGTACAATAAATTAATTTGATCATCAGATGTTTCTTTGTTAGCCCCGTTAGCCACTAGCCACTAGCCCACTAGCCACTAGCCACTAGCCACTAGCCCACTAGATCTTCTACAATAAGATTACCTTTAGTGAGAACATCGGTGATCGTCTTCTTCAATGGTTTTGCGGTACGGCTCAAACTCCTCATCGGAGGACGGTGGGGAGACAAAGAAAAAACCTTGGCCCACGTGTAATCCACGTGGGTGGACGTTGCAGGGGGGGGGTCTTCACTCGAGTCAGGCCGGGGAGAGGAAACAGCAGCCGGCTGCCACCAGGCTAGTGGCTGGGAGATGACCGATGGTACTGTACCTGGCTGAGTATGATCCGGCCGGCTCAAGGTGGTCCCCGCTCCGGTGCTAAGCCCAGCCACCGGTCCCAGCCACCAGGGCTGGTGGGGCTGGGACTGGAGAAGGCCACTGGGACGCGGATAGATCAATACTACTACCACAAAACTCGCTCAAATAAATATTACTGCTTTAAACTTTTTTTTGTTTTGTTACTGCTTCCAAATCGATGCATGGGCACTGTTGGGCAGGGACGGCAAACCGGCTGGACAGCAAACTGAGGTCTCCCGGCTCTGCTCCCACTGTTCACTGGGGGGTGGGGGCAGCTTCTATAGCAAAACATACACGTGTGTCACGTGACACGGGATTTCTGGGTATTGTAGTTCGAATTTAAGCCCAGGCACTTCAACAGAGATGCGGACCGAGTTAATCTAAACATATTAATAAAAAACGAGAACCCCGACAATTATCGGGGTTCACAGAAGTCGGTAATTAATCACGGTTTTTCGCGTGAAAAATGGTCAAGGAGTTAACACTGAGGATTCTACTTTGTAGCAATGGTTTCCTTGAAAATGTAAAGTATGAAATAGTGTCTAAGCCGAACAGGAGTACAACTTAAGGGGAGCTATAATTTATCTGGAAGACGAGCAATACACAGGACGTGTATTAAGTATTTATACAGTATGTAAACACTTCTTTATTGTGTCTGTACATTCATGTGTACATAATATATTATGTGCACAATCTTAATATATAACATGTCTGGAGCCTTTATGTGTGGGATGTGTTTAAATAATATTGTGTGTGTGATTTGGATGCTACTGTATGCGTGCGTGCGTGCGTGCGTGCGTGCGTGCGTGCGGTATCAAAAAAACAAAAGAAGCATATACAGATGAAAGTGGAGGAACCTTCAACACTGACAGACATACAGTTACATGAGTTACAAGAATCGTGAGAGAGTTTAAATAAGAATAAGACACAGACAAAGGCAGACAGAGAGAGAGAGAGAGAGAGAGAGAGAGAGAGAGAGAGAGAGAGAGATGCTTTTCCTCCAGGGGGGTGCATTATACGGCCGTTACCCCCCTCTGGAGCAGCGGCGAATGGGAGAAGCTGAGTTCCCACTATTCCACTGACCTTGGAGGTCAGTAGAAGGAAAGCAGCATTAATCAAAGTGACGCCCGGGCTGAGGCGGATGATAGCAGGCAGCAGCACTGCTCACAACAACCAAGCAACCCCCTACCCCCACCCAGACCACCACCACCTCCACCACTACACCAAGCAACCCCCTACCCCCACCCCAGACCACCACCACCTCCACCACTACACCAAGCAACCCCCTACCCCCACCCCAGACCACCACCACCTCCACCACTACACAGGAATATCCCCAGTGTTTTTTAAACTCTGCGCGTACAAAAATGAACCCTTACACAGGTCTCAGGATTATATGAGCACTGAGGATTTTCCTGCGTATTACCACCACCTTCTTCCTTTCCTCTTTTATTTGCATTCTTCCTCCCTCTCTCTCTGGTTCAATCATATCCAGTGTTCTGTCGTCTCCCTAGCCTTTCATCGCTTGTCCTCTCACTCTTATTTTATCGTTCCCCCTCCCCTCCTCTGTTCTTGTTTTTTTTGTTAGCTATCTTTCTGTCTCTGCATCTTTCTGTATCCACCTCTCTCTTTCTCTCTCCCTCCACCTCTCCCTGTCTCTGTTTTTTCCCCTCTCTATATGCCCTGAACCCTCCCTGGATCTCTGGCTACAAACAGTGAATTAACCCATCTCCGCCCTGTGTTAATGGACTCCTAAATATCATCCGTAGCCTGTGGATAGGCCACCATCATTTACATGGAACAGAGAATGAGTTAGATGCCTTCTGGCTGGTCTCAGACATGTAGCTATTGATTTGCTTGTTTTGCTGTACGCATTGGTGTATATTTTATGGAAATGTTTCATGGGGAGTCGATTATGGATATTTGTGAATATATACAGTAAGTGTCATACATAATGTTGGTATGTGGAAATGAAAGGAAATGAAAGAAAAATAACATTTGGTGCCCAGCCTCTTTTGTTGTTGGGCTATTTGTGTGGTTTAGTATGGCCTTTTATCGTGCCCTTTTCTCTAATATCAAACATAAATGCAAATACGGGGCCAGTCATTATTTACATTAAATCACACAGTAGAGTGATAGATAGACCTTCCTTTATACCATGAGGGAAATTCAGTTGCCATGGCAGTTACAAGCAATTATAACAAAAGAACACAAGAACAGATCAAAGTACAAGATAAGAGAAAGAAAATCACGACTGTGTGAACTGAGCGGTGCAACTATACATTGTTGTTACTGTACTATACTGTGCTCTGTAATGTATTGTAGTGTACTGTGCTCTGTACTGTACTTTGATTATCTTTTTGAAATAATCTTCGAGAAATGAGTTACCATGTCCGAAACTGTCGAGAAATTAAAGAGTTAAGCCCAACACACACCGTCTGTGAAGCGGGTGTGCAGCGACGTGGCACAGTATTGCCGTGCGTCATAGCCGCACAGCAACACCCACAGGACGCGGCGGGCTACCGCAACCTGGAAAATAGAACAGCGGCGTATCGGAGCATCAGGCGAGGCGTGAACACGCGCCAGCGCGTGTCTGACGCCGCCGGTGTGGGATAGGTTCATTGAAAATAACGGAGGTGGCTGTTTTGACGCGCGGTGTTC
The DNA here is from genome assembly GCF_951216825.1 of Electrona antarctica. Classification (NCBI taxonomy): domain Eukaryota; kingdom Metazoa; phylum Chordata; class Actinopteri; order Myctophiformes; family Myctophidae; genus Electrona; species Electrona antarctica. Next base: position 41,226,683 of record NC_136809.1, read on the forward strand.
ACAGACGGTGTGTGTTGGGCTTTACCGTGTGGGGGTACCCGGGGTGTCCCCGGAACATCCAGAGTCGAGACCCACAGGAACACGCCCAGGGGGGGCGGCCCGGCTCCTCGCGAGCCACCCGAAAGGGTCCGAAACGGTCGAGAAATGACAGAGTTACCATGTGGGGGTCCCCGGGGGGTCTGGATGTTCCGGGGACCCCCCAGGGACCCCCACACGGAACACGCCCAGGACTCGTACTGTAGTACTCTGTGCCACTTTACTCTGTGCTGTACTCTACTGGCCACTTTAGGTGTTGCAGCTGCCCGTGCTCGGACACAGAGACACGTACGTATACGTAACGGGACATTGCTGCGTAATGGAGCGGAGGCGCCGCTCGAATAGAAAGGGGGAGAAAGAAAAACACGAAAGTCGTATATATACAAGAGTCACTTTGGTCAATACCTGGTAGCGGAGCAACCATTGTACGGCTTCATGGCTACCAGCACGAAGAACTGACTGACTCCATGATGGTGGGATGGTGAGTCTGCATAGTCCACACTGGTACTCAGCCAACCCCAGTGTGTAAAGTCACAGGTCAACACACAGCCTACTGTAGTCCAGTTATTTTAAAACTTTATTTTCAGGTGGAGACACATTTCCCAGACACATTTTCTTGCCACACATGGTTGATATATATAATTTTGACGGCTAATCTAACAATGTGTATACTACAATAACTTGTTTATTCTGCCTACAGCACCTTATATTGTAGCAATGTGGAAGGATGCTATGGTATTTAAAATAATATAATGTAATATTTTTATTTTCACATATTTAATACTTTTTGAACAATATTTTAAGTCATAGATCATATGTCATAACATAGAACATAGGTCATTGATGGTCATTGATGGGCTAGCCACATCGATCTACCGCATTGGTGCCACATCAAGATCCACATGATTAGATTTTTCTCATATAACTCAACAATCGAGTTCTAGGAGCTATAGTTATTCTGACAAAATGCATGCATCTTTTGGTCTTGGAAGTTGGAAGGCTATGTTGATACGGGACAAAAAGTAAACTTACACCATTCATAAATCATATCCTTTAATACTGAGGATCGGCTCCATTTACACTGCAGTGCAGAGTTAAATTAAAGGGAAACAATATGTTTGAACTTTGACGTCACGTACACTTCCAGAGACATAGGGTATTTTTCCCCACACGCTGTATATGATCTCCTCATATCAGAACCATGGGGTTTAAGATCAAAATCTGCGACGCGCGTTTCCCTTTAACACTAAAGTTGTTCTTGTACCTTTTGATCCTGAGCTTGACTTTATACATTCCGTTCAGGAGCCAACACATCCATTCAGCTGTGTCTGATTCTCCTTCCATAGGGATATTCCCTGCCCTAAATCCTCCTGCCCCTTCTCCCTCCCTGGAGGTAGCATATACACACACAATATCAGGCAGCCAGTGAAAAATAAAGTCAACAAGCAAGTGTGTACTTGTCGCGACTCTGTGCGTCAGTCGATAGAGACCGATCAATACAGCCAGAGCTCCTGTTGAAGAAGCTGGCTGTGCGTGCGTGTGTGTGTGTGTGTGTGTGTGTGTGTGTGTGTGTGTGTGTGTGTGTGTGTGCGTTTGTGTGTGTGCGTGCGCGCGTGCGTGTGTGTTTGTGTGTGCGTGTGCGCGTGCGTGTGTGTGTCTGTGGCTGGCTTCATCTGCGAGCGTTCCTCTGTGTTGATGATAGTATCGATGTGGTGAAGATCATCTGAAGGTCAGGATATGTTGTCTCTGTTTGGACTGTCTTGGTATTAATACACTGTCTCTCTTTTCACTACTACTGCCACTATATGTAGTATCTTATTCTAATAGACATCTCACAGACACAGTCCTCCAAGCCCTGACAATTATCCAGGATACTTATCCAGAAAAGTATCCAGTTTTTGCTTAAAACATGTTTTATGCCTAAAATAGGGACGCCAGGTTGAAAGTGGTTAAAATGACATGTGTCTTAGCCAATAGTAGGTAAGTGGAATTAGTAGGTAAGTGGGGAATTTGTAAAAGGGCATTTTTATTTGTATGCCCTTGGTCTAAGGTGATTAGGTAAATTGTAGCACAAAAGAGAATACTGTGATGTTGGCATGCTTTGATTGACAGTCCCTCTGCCGTCCCTCTCTGTGGGTCATTATCATCATTTCAGGTTGATGAAACAGAAACTAGTCTTGTTAGCACCTAATTATTCATTTGAATCCATAAAGGCAATCAATTAAGCTTAAGTGTGCAATAAATCTGATTAACCAGTCAGTTCCCAAAACACCATAAAATCCACGCAGGTCTTATACCCTGGTAATGAGTTTGCAAAGAGGGAGGGGATAATGCAAGGATCACTCTCGCACGCACGCACGCACGCACGCACGCACGCACGCACGCACGCACGCACGCACGCACGCACGCACGCACGCACGCACGCACACACACACACACACACACACAGAAAGATAGACACACATAAATACGGATATGCAAACGATCATTGTGCTTGTTGCAGTTTTTTCAGGCGATAATTCGGCGTATTAGCGATTGAGGGTGAGGCGTAAGCTAGGGCTTAATGTATGCTAATATTAAGGTCCACAGCCCACAACAAAATAAAGCAAGGTCATCAGGAAAAAGCTGCGCTTGTAATTAATAGATGAATACATTACAGAAACAATGACACACAGAGCTCATCATTAATGGGACGGGCATTTGGAATGGAAATAGAATTGTTAGCGGTAATGTGTTGACAATGACACCTGCTATGCAACCTCTGGATGCTTTTAACGCAGTGTCTGCATTGATTGGGCGAATGTGCTCTGCCTCAGTTCCACTACTACCACTGCTTGTATCATTACTCATTATTCCCTGGCATACTCTCTCCCCTCCTCCCCTCCCCTCCCCTCCCCTCCCCTCCCCGCCACCCCTCTGCACCCCCCCCCCCCCCCCCCCCCCCATCCCCCCATCCCCTCTCTCCCTTGCTGGCCTTTACCTGCTCAGCCGTCTCAGGGGAAATTACCACAGCTCAGAAACACTGTCCTACTCCACTGCAACGCTCTGCTCTGCCCTGCCTCGCTCCTTCTGCCATGCAGCATGCATGTACGCACGGCACGCACGCACGCACGCACGCACGCACGCACGCACGCACGCACGCACGCACGCACGCACGCACGCACGCAGACCATGACCGTGACTTCATAGCCCCCACTCCACTCCACCCGAGCTCTGCATTCTTACCAGTGCCTCTATATACCGTGTTTCTTTGCATTGTTGTGCTACCCCTATAATGTCAAGTGTACCATAGATGTGCAGCGCTATACAGTAGGAAGCAAAATACCCAGCGTGCGTTATGTGCATACAAGCATACACACGTGTCTTATCTCTCTATCTCAAGGCTTTTATTGGCCATCCTCTGTTCAGGGTGATTCAGTCTTTAATCTTAATGAGAGCTAATGAAAAGCAGTCCTCCCCCTCGTATGGCCTGATATGCTGGTTTATACTACCTTGACTCTCTCTCTCTCTCTCTATCTCTCTCACACACACACGGCTCTCATTACGATGCTCACGGGCCTTGGAGATGAAACTGCATGACAGCCTGTCATACAACTCTCTCACATTTTACCACAGCATGCTAGTGTTTATTAGATAAGCACTGCAATCACGTTGTTATTCAAGCAAGACCAGATCAAAACGCTACACTCATACAGTTGAGTAATGTTACCCACCCCCATCCCCCCACAAACACTATACATTTTTACTTGAAATAGCGTGATTAGGAAAATTGCCACGCAGGTCTCCTCTTATTATGAACAGTTAGTTTGTGTATTTGTTTTCCCACACCCCACACCACCCCCACTCCCAATATCAGACTAATCATTATTCATTATTAGCAGTCCTTTTGCATTATGCCAAGTCAAAGCTTTGGAAGTGCCACTTTGAGCAAAACGGTTGCAGCACCGATGGTAGCCCGCTGTCTGCATTTTGATTACTCGCCTGCATAAAGTACAGACTGCACTGGTTGATTGTGAATTCATAATCAATACCATAGCACTGACCCTCCTTCAGTCTCATCTATCATGCCGCACCAGACAGCAAAGCATCAGCCTAGAGAGGTCTTCCTCTGAGACACAGCGATGTGAGGAGGGAGGCTTTGTGACATAATGTGCATGCATCTTGTTGTGCACAGAGGCTCACACAACTCAAGCTTAAAGATTGTCTATTTTCACTATTTGTGGTACGGCCAACTATATACGGTAGGGTTTAGCTGAGATATTGTGATGAGAGATTGTGATACGGTATATAAGCAAACCAAAGTCAAATACTGTTGCTTTGAGTATTCAGTTTTTATCATTGTACAGAAAGAGGTACAGTAGGTGTGTTTTTTTTCCTTCTTAATAATCTTTTATCCCACAATTTTGCAACCCATTTCTTTCCACCCAGTGTGAATTATTTAATCTAATCCTTGGCGCTACACGTCCTCTGCCAACCTGGGGGGGGGGCAGCGGACTGTCCTCATGCTTCCTTCTATGCATGAGGAGTCCAAGCTGCTTCTTTTCACCTGACGGGGGAATTTCTCCGGCCGGACATAGCTTGTGGAAGGAACACGTTATTCCGACCAGTTCCTTTCCCCTCCATCAGGCTGGCCTGGGGGAGGTAGTTATAGAGACCAGGATTACTGCATGTTTTTTGTGAGGGTACCTACCCTAGGGGACACGGGGAGAACACGCAAACTCCACACAGAAAGGCCCTGTGTCCCCAGCGGGAATCGAACCCAGGACCTTCTAGCTGTGAGGCGACAGCACTACCGACTGTGCCCCCGGGTGCACGGTGGCAAGGTGTGTTAATTAACTCATGAACATATACATATGTAATCTTAAAGATGGAGTGCCAAAATGTTTGTATTTTTCCAGTTTTTCGTGTGTCTATGAGGTGACAGTACTTCATTAGACACCCTGGAGTTGTTTCTATGTGCAATGGTGTATTAATTTAGAGTATATATAGAGACGGCACCCGGAGGAAACCCTGAGGCGAAATGGACATAGTGGCTGAATTTGGTATTGCAGCGCTGGCCCAAACACATGAACGCGCTGGTCCGTTGACTATCATTGCGCACGTTCATGATGACACGTGCACGCTGTTTCATACGTGAACCGACGTGAACACGTGCAATGATAGTCAACGGCAGCATGTTCATGTGTTTGGGCCCAATCCATCCCAGAATGCACTCTGTTCCTACCCGGAAGGAGGAGTGAAATCACCTCATGTGCTTTTGAGCAACTTAATGCAAGTGGATGGGAGGAGAAGTCCGGTGCCGTCTCTATTCATATACTCTAAGTGTATTAACTTTGTATTTAGGGTTTCTTCCTGGAGGCTGAACCCTTGACAGTCAAACGGGCCAATGAAATAAACAGTAATTTAGTGACATCACACTATCAGCCCCTCCCCTAACCCCTCCCCCTTTATCATACAACTACAGCTGTAGGTGCGGCTTCAGTTCAGGTGGATCACCACCCATCACCACCCACCAGGCAAACCAGGCATACTTAATGAACTGGTGGGCGTGTCCACATAAAAGCATGATTTTAACAAATACTGTACACTTTTTGGAAAAAGTTCTTCCTCCTTATATTATAATAATACCTGATGATCATGTTTTAGGGTGGAAAAAAACCGTGGCACTCGTGGCATTTTGCAGCAACAACGAAGAGATTTGTTTTCAGATTATGACTGTGTTATATTATTAATGCTCCTGGACAGAGATACTTAAGTTTCTCCCAAGGGAGCCATGTTTAAATATAAAATGTAGCCACACTGCACATGTATTAAATATACATGTAGCCACATCGCAACATGCGTGTCTGAGACGGTGTGTTTGCGGGCATGTATCTAAGTGAGTTCTCCTAGCCTGTGTGTGGTGTGTGTTGTAGTCAGACTACAAGTCAAGTGTGTGTGTGTGTGTGTGTGTGTGTGTGTGTGTGTGTGTGCGTGTGTGTGCGTGTGTGTGTGTGTGTGTGTACATGTAAGTGTGTTTGGCAGACTCAAGCGACAGGCTTGAAATTAAAACCGTATGCGGAACGCTGCTCATTATTGAACTGGAATTAAAAGAAAAGGCAGAAGAGTGTATGAAGATGAGAAAACACAGGAGAGGAATGGAAAAATATGGGGAATGAAGAAGAAAAAATCACACCTGTGTGAAGTGAGGGGCGCTAATATATTAATGGTGATGTAAAACAAACAGACAAAACTAACATTAAACTCTCTTTATTGTTAATGGCATTTAATGTCATGTTTGTTTAACTAAACACAAACATTAAACCTGTAGGCTGTAGGAAGGGCTAGCGCCCCTCAAAAAACGCAAGAAGGAAGGAAGGAAGGAAAGTGTCTTGTGTATTGAAAACGCCAGTTAATGTGAAAGCAATTACGGAAATTGATGATATTCACACGGTGGCCATTTTGCTCTTACATCATACTGGGGAGGGTTCTTACGTCATATGGCTACCCCCATAGCTGTGATGAGTTGGAGAGTTTCTCCGCCGTGCGGAAAAGCTTGGTGAGAATGTACGGACAGACACTATATATATATTATGTATGTACACACAAGATCATGTCTTAGGAGTATCACTTTTAATATGTATTGCATTTTATAAGCGCTCCATTCATTCATACATTGGGAGATGAAGCGGCGAACAGTTGGCGCCAGCGTCCTCATTTTCCACATTCACACACCAATGGTGGCAACCAACCAACTCATTGGAGGTAGTCTCTCGAGACAGACTGACTAACGTAACGAACAAATTCAAAGGGAAAGAGGGCGCTATTTTTCCTTTGCCGATGGGTACCCAGATTGCATTGGAGGCAATGTGTGGTTCAGTGTTTTACCCAATGACACTTCGATAGGAGCTGGGATTCAAACCGCCAACCCACGGATCATTGGACAACCTGCTCTACCTCCTGAGCCATAGCTACCCATATTGTAACATCCTTGACTCTATACCATATGTTCTCTATACATGAGAGAATCTATATAGTGTCTACCTACAGTAGCTTGTTGGGTACTTTTTTACGTTAACATGCTATAACTAACATGGGGTGGCAGTGGCTCAGCATCGATGAGCAGGTTGGTGCCTTGTTTCCTCCCCCGTTGGTGCGTGTCATGAATGGGATTGCACATTTTGTTATGTAGATTCACCATTCAACTCCAGTGCAAAATACCTTAAGCAAAAATACTTTGAGCAACAATCTGTCACGGTTCAAGTCAGGAGAGCTTGTAGGACCCAAATGCAGGAGGAGGCAGAGGCAGAGCAGGTCATTTCAAAAGGTTTAATAACAAAAAAAAAACTAGAACACAAACGAAAAGACTGGAAGCACAAAGGTGTCAAGACAAGACACACGCAACATACCACAATGAACTAGCAAGGAAACACTGAGATCAGGGGGGGTATAAATACACAAGGACACAGGTGAACACAACTGAAAATCAACACTGGGATAGGCTGGGGAACTAACAGGACAAGGTGGAAACACTAGGCTAATCACAGTACAGGTTGACAAGGCAGGCAAACAGTAACAAGGCAGACAGGAAACACTAGGAACAATTCTACAAAATAAAAGCACACAAGGGTAAAGCAAAACTCAAACAGGATCTCATCTAGGAAAACCAAGAACACAATACTTCAAAAATCAGTGTGCGTGAAAACAGAAAAGTAAAACACCAACCATTACAGGAAAACATGAAAACCAGCACGTCACGGATCGTGACACAATCAAACTATAATTTTCTACACGAATTATCATCCTGGAGACTTTGATGTTGGCCTGTGGATCCTCTTCAGTCTGAACAACATTTCCCTCAAGGCACTTCTGAAGGCATTCCCCCATGCACGCTCTCACCTCTCTTAACCCTGAATGCGGAACATCTGCTTTCTCCATTCAGTCGGAGCTTGCCGTTTTAATAGCTCTGGGCACCTCGCCTTGAATAGGAAGAAAAAAAAACTTTTGGCCGCGGCCCCTGGCTTTCTCATTAACAGTCTCTGCCTGTGATGTATGGTAGCCCACAGCTCTGCTCAAAGTATTCTTACTGGTCAGCCATCCCCTTTGTGGGCCACAGCCTTGACCTGTTCCCACCACAGAATGTGGATGTGTGTGTTCGTGTGTGCTGGTCATTTCCATGAGAAAAGAGTGCAGAGAATGGACAGGGGCCACAGTTTATTTCTCTGAGACGGCTGTAGATGCGGTTCAGGGGGCACTGAGGCAACCTCATCCATCATTTCATGAATACGTACCCAGGAACTATCACCCCCATGTCTCTAGACATCATGTGATCAAGACATTTGTTTTAGGAAGGTTATCTTAGGTACCAGAACTTGGCGACCCCCCACTTTAAAGTGGGTCTAGTGGGTCTAGTTTGAGTAAATTAAACGTTTCCATGATGCAGTGATAAAACTGCTGTTTTTCATTCATGACTGTGTACTACTAGGCAACTTTTATTAATATGTGGGCGGTGGTGTTAATTCATGCACATTAAGCATTTAATTGAGACGTTCATAAATTGTACTGTCACAAACAAACAGATATGGTGGGGTGGGGGGGGTGGGGGGGGGTCAGTGTGATGGAGAGACTGCCTTCGTGGCCTAACAAATTAGTCTTATAACATCACAAAGCTGCTCATATCAGCAAGCACTATTAGCTCCCTGCCTCAGCAATTACTTTAGAAATATGATCTGCCTGTCCATCATTTTTCCTGGGCTAGATGTGACTGACTGCCTGCCTCTGCCTGCCTTGGTTGTCAAGGGTAGGAGGCGGAGGAGGCGGTCGGGGGGCGGAGCTAAGGATGTTTTTGTTGGTTGGTTGGGCGATGGGATGAGGGGGGCCCTTCAGCCCGGTTTATACTTCTCCGTACGATGGTGTTCCGCCGCGAACATATAGCCCGATCTACAAGCCCACAGCGCGTCGCTCCCGGCCTCCCGCGACGCGTTGTGGGCGTATAGATCGGGTTAGGCTCGCCGCGCGCGACACCGCCATACGACCATGCCTATCAGGCATACCACCACCTCTATCTGGGAGAGAGAGAGAGAGAGAGAGAGAGAGCTCAGTGTTGTTAGTTTGAACAAAATGGCTGCAAGATCACTGTCAAAACGAGAGCTCACTGACTGAACGCGTATTATGACTGTCCTCCACTCCTCCATTTGGATCCATCGAGAATGTATTTTGCCGGATTCGTTTTTCACGTTGCATTCTTCGCGGTAGCCGCCAGCTCTTCGTCGGATCATCGAAGTTGTCGCTTAGCTGCCAGCTGCTGCCCGGCGCCGGCGATCAGCGACCCAACAACATACAAAAACATTTCTTTTGCACTTTAAAAACAAGTTGGCTTGCTGACTGGGCTGCTACAGTGTAGCGACATCGGGCTGTTTCTATGCGAACTGAACTAATCGTTTTTTTGTTGTAATTGTAAAAACTGCCTAATTAATTACGTTTGCAAAACAGTCAATGACTGATGCCAACCTGCAAACTAACACAATTTTAGCTGCTTTTTAGAGTACATTTTATTCCTGTGCATTTTTGTTGGTTAGCAGAGCTTCTTTTTTCCTCCCTATTATATCGTGACGTTTAACGAACTGTTTTCAAACGAGTGTTATTTTTACTGCATTTTACTCTATAGCTATACATAAAAAAGACTTGCTGTGTGTATATATCTGGCTGACTGGCCATTGTTTACCTCGGTATTTTTGTCACCAAGCTGCTCCACAGCAGCAATCGGCTGATCTGCCTCCGCACGAAAAAAAGAAAAGCCAAGTCTGTCTGGCTCTTCTAACTGCGACTGAAATTCTGATCCATTTCTTTACGGGTACTTTAAAGAAAAGACGCAATCCAGAATGCTTTTCTGCATATTTTTCTGCCATGCACCAACTCTTCACTGAAAGCTGCCAAAGCTGTGGTTACGCCAGGTGAGTTTGAATAAATAACGTTGGCATTTTTCTTATTTAGAGGAGTGTCTGTCATTGCTTGCTGACTGCCGGGGGGAGACAGTAGACTTGCATATAATGTATGAATGAATGAAGGGTAATGGATTCAGTAGGTCATTTACTGTGCTGTAACTATGCTGCACAATTAATATGGTTTATATCAGCAGTGTTACCACTTAATAAAATGTCAATCTTGGCATGACCTCGTTTCCACATTATGTGCAGGGGAAAATCATATATATCAATAATCATCTTTATGTATTTGCCGAGAAAAGTTTAGTAATGGCTTTAAAATATTCAGCACTTCAATTTGTGCTTTTCAATCTAATTCTGTTGATACCATTTCCCCTGGCCTGAGCCTCCCATTAGAACAGTCAATGAATCAGACAGGCGAGAGTTGGTTATAGCTTCTTATATGATTGGCTTAGTTGACTGGATTAGATCCAAGGTGTGATATGTGTGTGTAATGTGAGCATAGGCTACTACTGAGACAAGAGCAGAATATAGTTTAAAATGTTTTTGAGTTGTTTTAATTCTGGCAACGGAGTTAGCCTTGCTATTACACTGTAGTAACATTGATTGTGCCTGCTTCAGTCAGCACAGTGGTATTGTAGGTCTATTCCGCCATTAGGCGTGCTGTTTAGTTTTGCTAAAATGTTTCGCTTCAAGCCAACTAGGTTGCCCAGTGCCCACACCTTTAAAGTGACAGCGATCAGATCCCACATCAATATCTACTGAGCCCTGTTTGGTCCACAGTAGTTAGTTATGGTTGGCTTCATTGCTGTATTTCAACGCCTTTAGTGTGGCAGACTGTTGTTGTTCACCACAGAACCCAGTACAGACTGAGCAATGAGAGCATACCACTACACTACTATCAAATCCATTATTAGGCATCTACGCTGTGTCCCCCCCCTGCTCAGCTAGGAAGCCAGCGATTCTGATTGAACTGTCGTCTTCCATTGCTTCTCCCTTCCCTGCATCCTATCCCTATATCCAGTGGAGTATAGCTTTTAATATCTCCTCTGCGTGTCTTAATTGAAGTACATAATTTCCTCGTTCAATTTATTCCCCCGTTTTTCCTTCCCCTCTCTGACATCTCTGTCACCGTAGTCTTATCTCCATCGTCACACACCAGTGCGGTGATGAAATGAAAAATGCACCGTGCAACACACACATGCAACACACACACACACACACATGCTGGGAATTGGAGAATTTGTGTGTGTACTCTGTGCGTGTGACTATGTATCAGTATGCTATGCATGCATGTTTATTATGTGTGTGCCTATGTTGTGAGAGTGGGTGGCTGGTGAATCCACAGTGGATGAGAGCGCTTCTTTAACAGCCCTGCTGTGGGAGTGTGTGACCATTAATGTCAAGCTCAAGGCCCTGGCTGGCAGTTGGTTAATGCGCTGCAGTTGTTAATCAGGTCAGGGCACGCCTCCTCCTGCCTGGCCTCTTGACGCCGAGCTGACATGAGCACATATACCCACACAGAGTTGCCCTGTTCTTTCCAAGGGTCAGAGGTCAGAGGTCCTGCCTAGTGCATATATGCATCCATCTGAGGGGTGCAGCAGAGCATGCGATGATGTTGGCCTGCAGCCCTCTGTTTGTTTGTATGCATATGTACTAATATATAACGTGAACGGGGTGAGAGGAAAGCTTTATCTGTATCTTTAGCTGTATCTTTGTTAGTAGCTTGTGTGTCATAAAAGGTTGGACTTTTCCTTCCCAGAGACACTGCATCAGGCACTGTCCCACTGACTTCACCACAGTAGCTGTACTAGCTGGACAGATTGGGGACAAATTGACAATGGGGCATCAGTACTGGGTGTTCTCTCTCTCTCTCTGTGTGTGTGTGTGTGTGTGTGTGTGTGTGTGTGTGTGTGTGTGTGTGTGTGTGTGTGTGTGTGTGTGTGTGTGTGTGTGTGTGTGTGTGTGTGTGTGTGTGTGTGTGTGTGTGTGTGTGTGTGTGTGTGTGTGTGTGTGCAGTTGGACATTAGGTCATTTGGGTTGGGTGCTGACATGAAGGTTAGGCATGACATTACAATGGAGATGTGGAAGTTGTTGTTTATTTAGTTTTTCAAGTTTAGCTCAAGGATTGCTGTGATGGTCAACTGTTATTATCATGGAGTTGATGGAAATATAACGGTAGCTTTAATGTCAGGAAAAACGGTGTTGCATTGGTATTGTCAATGAATAAAGAAAGTGATATAAAGCAAATAAATGTAATAGCCTACATGCCATCGTGGACATTGCAAGAGAATTTATGGATCTTATTATGTGATGTCTTAAAGAGTGGGGGAAAGCTTCAGGCTAATAAATGTTAAATGATATGTTTTGTCAACTAGCTTCATCTCTATGTACAGGTTTACATGAAGGCACAGATAAAAATAAATGTAGCCTCTCTTTGGGACCAGACTCATTAAACCATGGTAATATATTTGGCCATGTTGACACAGTGCACCAGCTAAATGGACCTGTGCTGTGATCCATCCTGTTTGGTGCCAAAACAACGGTTTTAGAAAGCAGGCCGCTGGCGGGGTCGACCACACATTTGTTTTGATTAGAGTGCCCTGCAACGAAGCCACGAGAGAGACGAAGCCGGCCAGTAACCCTATCTGCTGTTGCTTATCAGTAAATGGCCCAGGATCATTTGTTTGAAAGCAAAGCCAAGGCTGCCTCCACTTGTCCGACTTCACAATATCCAAAACATGAGCACTATTCCAATTCTCAGGTTGCTGTCATTTGCTTGGCTCGAACTTGAGCGTCAAACCCGACTCTTGACTCCAGGCCATGTTCCTTCTCAATAACAGTCTGTGTCAGGCAGCTTCCTTCAAAACAATATCTGAGATTCTGTTTGTTTACTTTCAAAATTGTTACCGTGTAGTGTATCCTATTTTGCTCATTGTGCTGAAGAAATAGCCAAAACATATCTTGGATTTTCAATGTAACTCCTTGAGTCCATCCCGCTTCAGTCATTGACCTTTTGACTGATTTTTTAGAAAACAACTGCTAGTCCTGATTTGGGGTGTGCAACATGAAGCTATTATATGTATCATGAACGATTCAAATGTCCCCACGATCTGCCTTTACTGACAGAATGTGATTTATGCTGCAGTGCACATTCTATCTGTTCTATACCTTATTTTTGAGGGGCGATAGCCCCTCCTATGTCCAGCTTTTAGTGTATGTAATCCAATTTTTGTCCCAACACAAACAATTTTGAGTGTTTGTGTAAACACAAACATTGCGTAACACAAACATTGATGACGAAGGTAAGGACGCAAATTGTGATTGATGTATGATGATAAGAGCGCCTCATTTCACACGGGTGTGATTTAGTTTTTTTTACCCTGTAGTACAACGCTGCTGCTCGCAAAAAAGAAAATATCTACAAGCCTACTGTGAGTTGCGATACTACACGTTAGCTTTTAGATCTATCCTTTTTACTCGCATGCAACATTCCCTCCCATTTTTGAGCAGTGCTAACCGCTCCAGCATGTGACTTTGTGTGTTTATTAGTCGGTAGCAGCATGGTTACTGTGGTGACCGTCATGTGAGATCATGCGGGTCTATACATCATCATCATCATGATAATAGGCACCGCTCACTTTGTGGCATTTTGTTTTGCACCGGCAGTGTAGCACCAATGGGTGACAACATGGATGAGACAAGAGTTGGTCCCTTAAAAAGAATTCAACAACGGTAATATGAAACTGGTATAGACTTTCTGGTTTGCATTTTCCAAAACAATTATTGTCATAGGCTGATATCGCGTGCCGAAAATAGCCAATTGATTGACTACTTTCTGTGTGAGACTGACATTAAGTATTATTTGTAAAGACATCCCATGGCTTCACGACGAACCACCTCAAAACAAGCCACAGTCAAAGGAATTCCCAGTGCGTGCATCATCTGCAACTATGCAGCTAGCTGCTACATGACCAAAACAAACGGGTTTAATGAAGGCATTAGAGCAGTGACTCTCAACCTTTTTGAAATGCATGAGGCCATGCATATCAGGCATACATTGAGCCTCATTTGATTCAATTTGTTTTCTCTTGGGCCCCAATTTACACAGTAAAAACAATTGTGATGATAGTGATCCTGCAAAAACTCCCCTAAAAGCACTCCCCTAGTGCTAATACACAACATCCTTGACTATCCCACATTAACCCTGGCATCCCTATTTGGGGAAAATTATCAAATAATTTCAAATGTACACATACCGGTATGTTAATGTTAATAAATAAAAAAGGCAAAGTAGAACTACAATCTCACAACACATCACATCGATGCTTAAAGCCCTCGTTGTCCTATGGCAAAGTATGTAAGGCTTAAGTGGTTAACCCCCCTACAGTGTACTGCTCCAGCAGGGGGGAATCAACTGGATTCTTAAGTGGTTAACCCCCCTACAGTGTACTGCTCCAGCAGGGGGGAATCAACTGGATTCGATGGGGGGCTTTCTGTCAAAACCCATTATCCCCCTTCATCTATATGTGGAGGGATATATTCAAGTGGGGGAGTACTAAAGACATGCGGACAGCTGTTATGTCTGGTGAGGGCTAACAGTTATGACTGTACTGGCAAGCAGTGGAGTATAGCTCCGTCCTCTGGCTGGCTATATACTCCACTTGAAGTATTGTGTTGTTATATAGGTGTGTGTGTGTGTGTGTGTGTGTGTGTGTGTGTAGAGCCATGTATTATTTTTACTCTGTTAAGGTAGCAATGCAGCCCATCGCACCACTCGCCAGCCGCTTCGGTGGCTGGATGGACACAGACATCGCCCTGAAAACAAACAGAATCAATATATCATTAACCCTCCTGAGTCCCAAGTGCTCAATGGGAGTGTGACGCTCATGTCGTTTTGTGTGTGTGTGTGTGTGTGTGTGTGTGTGTGTGTGTGTGTGTGTGTGTGTGTGGCTGAAGTTTGTCATTGGGTCAGGGCCTTTCTGAATTCTGATGTAAGAGTTCTGTAACAGAAGAGTGTGTGTGGTGGCTGTGTAGCTAAACCACTGCTCCCTTACTCCTGGCCTCTCCTGGCCTCTGTGCCAAGAGGAGGGGTGGATGAGGGGGAGGGGCTAGGAGGCCCAGCAGGGGTGAACCAGGCAGGCTGGGATGTGAGCAAACCGAAGGGGTGTGTGTGTGTGTGTGACTGTGTGTGTGTGTGTGTGTGTTGGCAGAGCTCCAGGGGAATGTCCACTGTGCTCAGTCTCAGTAACTCCCCCTTCCATGTTGGCTAATTGAGGAGATGCATGTGAAAGGGAGAGGAAAGGCATGGCATGGGAGCTGACAGGGACTGTCGGACACACACACACACACACACACACACACACACACACACACACACACACACACACACACACACACACACACACACACACACACACACACACACACACACACACACACACACACACACAGTGTCCTTTCCCTAATTCCAAACCAACATTAGATAGTCTTACTGATTATGGTGGGACATGGGTCCTTTAGCTCCTTGGTTAAGGCTATGTAAATAGTATTAGCATTCCCTCTCTGGCCCCATATCGAGGCCACTAGCAAGTAGTACGCCAATGTCTGTTGTTTGTTTTCTGGGCTCTGTTATCCAATTAATATCTGTTCAAGTCGGCCACAATCAACAGAGTTCAAGTGCTTCGGTTTTTACTCCGTTTTCTATCAGCACGAATCTTCGGAAAGGATTCGTCAGAAAGCACAAGCACAGAAATTATCTTTATGCATTATGCAGCCTAGATTAAACAGTGTAAACTGTCCTGAGTGTGTCTCACCCTCGGTATGCCAAGAGATTTACACAAATGTAATGTCAAGGAGGTTAGCACAAATTATGCAACATGTTAACAGCATTCTGTTAGCTAATGTTATCTAAATGTAAGTGTGTCTCATGTAGTGAGAGTGTAATGAGTTGTGTGACTTAAAAGCATTTTTGGTCCTGAGCAAAATGTTCATTTGGCCTCGTCTGAGAGTAAATAATTCAGAACAACAGCATTCAAAGACGCCTCTCTCTTGTGCTCACTCATATGCTAACAAGAAAACGTCTTATGTTACTCGAATACCAGGAGACGGCTTTAAACCAAATAGTCTGTTTCACTGCATCTTTCTTCTTTGTCTTCAGTTTTTTAAGGAGCCATCTTTTACCCACCCTCCTATCTACAGCTGCACAGGAAAGCGGCCAATCGCTCCTTATCTCTCTCTATCGCTCTCTCACACTCCATATCTCTCAGGGCGTGCATGTTGCTGCTTTGTTTTGTTTGTTTGTTCTCTCTTGACTGTCTTCTTGCACTCTTTTCTGTCTTTATTACATCAGAGCATCGATTGTTCCCTCAACTAAACGCAGCATTTATTCTCTCTCTCACTTGCTATTAACTTGTGTTAACATGTGTTGTTGCTTGGGCTCTTGACAACCTGGGAGTGTGTGTGTGTGTGTGTGTGTGTGTGTGTGTGTGTGTGTGTGTGTGTGTGTGTGTGTGTGTGTGTGTGTGTGTGTGTGTGTGTGTGTGTGTGTGTGTGTGTGTGTGTGTGTGTGTGTGTGTGTGTGTGTGTGTGTGTGTGTGTGTGTGTGTGTGTGTGTGTGTGTGTGTGTGTGTGTGTGTGTGTGTGTGTGGAAAAGAGTGAGGGGGGGGGGGGGCTCACTCTCTTGTCTCTACAATGTAAAGCCTTCAATGTCAAAGCAACCTTGAGGTTGTGAAGTCCAGTCGATCGTGTCTATTGCACCTTTTGTGTGTGTGTGTGCGTGTGTGTCTCCATCCCTTTCTGCTGTCATTTTCGTTCGTCTCTACTTTATGCCTTGTGACAGTTGGATCGCAGCAGTGTATGCTGGCTGTGCAGTTGGTGGAGAGTGTAGTGTCTACTAGTGGACCACTCAGGCCTATTGGCTGCTATTGTGTGTGGACTGCTGCTGCTTACATTACATGGAGTCAGCCTCCTCATCGATCCGTAAATAAATGAACACAAAAAAAGAAGCTAATTCTGAGACCACTTACCGTGATTGCATGGGTTCAAATGTGACTCATACAGACATACAGTACATACACTGTTATTGGAATTGTGTGTCCCAATGTGCCGGTCTATTTTCAGTGTAAATAATAAAAGCCTTGATACATTTATTTTTAACAGAGAACAAAATTGTGGAATGCATATAACAAAACAATCATTTCATTAGATCCTTGTCAAACCTCTGGTTATGTAAACTGCTACCGGTAGAGCCACACATAAAATACTATTAAGTGCAGTATTAAGTCTTAATGAGCCTGAAACCCAATTTAATTTTGGTCTCCAACTTCCCTTTCAGCATTTATGGTCGTTTGGCGTTATCTGCATGCTAATTGTATCTATAACTATTCACTTCATAATGTTTTGACAGCAGTTCTCTACAGCGACTTAAAGCCCAATTTATACTATGTTGTATGACTTGTGCCGCTCGCTGAAAATGACACGACGCCAACCAAACAAAAGACAGTCATGATGGAGAAATAGCACATACTCTAGAGATATACACACCCACAACAAAACAGCTTCTTGTGTTCAGCTGTCTTTATCTCTATTAAGAGTTCAGGGCCATGGTGTGGCCTTGTGCATTGTGTTGCGTTCCTATTTAATGAGCTTCCAGCACGTAAAAAGTTTCATATCGTCTTGGCAGAGGAAGCAGCCAGTAGTACACTGAGGGCTAATTTTCAAGAGGCAAACTTCAAAGATGTTATTTATAGCGACACTCCATTCACTCTCACTTTCATTCTCTTTCACTCTCATCCTCTTCATTCTGTCTCTCTCCGTCTCTCTTTCCATCTCTCTCTCACCCAATGCATCTTTCAGTCAAGAATATGAGAAATGCAGGATGGAGCAACTATTTGTTCCATTCATTGAGCAGTTCCTATCCGACATAGCTGAGTTTAGCCAGTGAACTAAACTACTAAAGCCTGATTTATAATTGTTGTACAATGTCCGATGCCAAAAATAACCATTCTACAAAGTAGACTCGCAACACATCCCCATTGTGAGCTTATAGATAGATGTGCTATTCTTGGCACGGGACACTGGTGTACAACAGAGTATAATTACGTGACTTCTGCTCCCACATCGTCTGTGAATCCGCGCCTGCTGAATGTGGCTATTGGCATGAACAGAATGCTCTCAAATCAACCAGCTTGTTTGTATGTCTACACACGTGAGAGAGACACGTAGCACTTGTTATTACCGCTTATCTGCTATGGAATTTACAGGCTTCTTTCCCCCCCAAGCAGATGTGGTTCAAATAAACCCATGTGTATGTTCACCCATACACTCTTTAGTGGCAGGTATTCCCAGAATTACTCTCATTTAGTGTTGCAACTACTTTACTACTACTACTACTACTACTTATTTTTTTCTTAGCGATTATTGATAACCTTTTGGATTAATCAAATAATCTATTAAAGGGGAATAATAACACTCATTTTCAACATTGAACTATGGAATTAATTTACCATTAGAGTTGTTGTGTGGAAATTATCCCCCGCCCCTTCTGTGTGGTCTAGAACTGGAGGTCTGTCTAGAACTTGGGGTCATATATGTACAGTAGGTGTACACTAAGAGTACAGTATACTTTTGGCCTGTGCAGAGTACACCTTCCCTAACACGTTATGAGCTTGTAGATCTATTTTCACTATTTAAAAATGTAATCTTTTTTTATACTTGGCCTATAATGACAAAATAATGGATTAATTAATAGTTGATTGTTTCATAATCGACTAAATCATTTTTAGTTTGACGTGGCACTCCCACTCTAAATTCGTGGACCATACAGGACAGTGATTATGCTTTAGGTGAGACCTGTGGCTTGAATCCTGCTGCAGGGAGGGGCAGATGGAGAGCGATGGGTGGTGGAAGGACTGGATGGATCGGTGAGTGGGCGGTGGGTGGTAATAGTGGAGGGCAGTAGGTTTACCACACTCTGTGCGGCAAGGGGCCTGGCCGCATCGCCTCCTCCCCTCAGAGAAATGGAAGCCAGTCCTCATTCCTCTCCTCTCGTCTCCTCCTCTGCCATGTTTGCCGTTGTGTCTGTGGTCTGCGTCGGTCATGCAGAACAGCCGAAGCGGTGTGTTTTCCTCGCGGCCATGGCTGCTTTGGACGCGCGCCAGGAAATCTCTTTCTCTCACTCCCTTCAACTCTCTCTCTCTCTCTCTCTCTCTCTCTCTCTCTCTCTCTCTCCCCCCTTCTGCTTTATTATGTTGTGCACACTTCTCTTAGCATTAGCCCCAGTGTTGCCTTGTCATTCTGTCTTCCTGCTATTCTTCTCTCCTCTATATTCCCTGTGCTTGCCTTGCTCTCCTCCTCCCCCATACTACTGCTTCTTCGTATAGCCACCTCCTCTTCCTCAGTCTGGCAGCTTCCGTAGGCCTCCCTTCATTGTAGCTCCTTTTTTTTTACTCTTTCGTTCTCTAGTGGGCAATTCTCTCTCTCGCTCTCTCTCTCTCTCTCTCTCTCTCTCTGTCTCTTCTCACACTGTCTGCCTCTCTGGCTGCTGTCGTTTCTAATTGGTGTTGCTCTGCCTCTCCTTTCATCCTCTGCTCCATGCCAACCCCCCCCCCCCCCCCCCCCACCTCCCCCATTCTCTCTCGCGCCTCCAGGCTCCAACTCCCCCCCACCCCCCGCCCCCACCCTGCGTCCCCGGTGGAAAACGACAGGCATCAGACGGACTCGCTCTCGCCTGCGCACATCAAACCTGCATGTGTGTGAGTGTGTGCACGCTCCCAGCCTCTTCATTCCTGTACAGCGTGTTCCTTCCATAATGGCTCAGCCTTCCTCTCCCCTCTGGTTGCAGAGCTCTTTCTTCCTCTGTGGATGTTGGATTTCTTTTCTGCACAATCTCCCCAGTGGTTCCAGCTCCCGCTGACTGAGTCATCTTCTCCTATTCAGTCATGTACTCCACAGCTCATCCGCTCCAGCTGCGTTCTTCTTACCGCCAAGCTCCAAGGACGGGCCGCCGACGGTGACGGCTCGGTCGGTTGGTTCACGGTCTCATAGGGTGTAACAAGTAATAGTCCAGGGTCATAAGTAAAGTTGTGTGTTAACTGATGAACACTTCGATGGACACGGGTTTGCATACATTTTCAGTTATCAAGTGATAAGTCATCTGAGGGGGGATGAAAATGTAATCATTCCCCAAACACATCATGAAGCCTCAAGCCTGTTCTGCAGTGAGCATGAATCAGGCTTTAATAATAATTAAATGAAAAGCTGAATCAGGAGTTGTGCAGCCCCAGAGCTGATGTGGGCTCCCCCTGTTATTAACACTATTTTTCCCGGGAATTTTTCAGAATAAAGGCGCTAGAGTTCCAGGCAGATTTTACTCTGAAAAGCCCCGCCTTCCATTTCTCCCCAAAACCGGGAGGTGAAATCTTCCATTACTACCTTGCGCTGATGAGTCTGATCTCTCTTTAGAAGCGTTAATATTCCAAAGGAGATGCTTGGTTAAGTCAGAAATTAGGACAGAACATCAGACAGAACAGCACCGTAGATTCAGAGATAATAGCAAGATTTGTGGGCCCGTAAACCAGAAAGTGAATAGCTGCGTGCGCAGCAAAACCGCTCCGGGACGGACGATCAAGGCGTTGCCTAGCAACGGCCGCTGTCAAAAAAAAGTATTTTAGCGATCGCGTTTTATATCATTAAACGGGACCTAAAGACGTGTCCACACATCCTGGGCCTCCTACGGGTGTAATTATGAAGACGTGTGGAACACGTCCTGGGCATAATAAGTGTTAAGAGGGGAATCTGCATCTTTTGTAGCTTCTAGCCGTGGTCTGGTCGCCCAGAGCATCCCCTGGTGTCCCAGCAGTGTGTACTGCAATGATTCAAGTGTAAGTGAGGGAGTAAAGTACTTGCAGGTCAGTGGCTAAAAACAGGCCACATTTTGCCTGATTGCAGTATTGTGCTGCCATGCGGCATGGGACTCCTGTCACTGATACCCTGGGCATGAGGCACCCGGGGGTGAGGGGGGGGGGACTTTGGAGATGGTTTCAGCGAGCAGGAGAGAGGAAGAGGAAGGAAGAAGGGAATCGGAGTGGGAGGACTCGAGCCCAAACCCAGTTTTATACTTTATCACACGACAGCGTCACTGACGGAGCATAGATGAGGCATAAGAGTCGAGGAAAGAGAAGAGGGATCGACCAAAACCAAAAAACGGACACTAGTCTCTTTCTTACATTTCCATCATGGCTATCGCTACAATGTTATGCCGGCTTCATGTTTCACTAACTAGCTAGTATAACTGCTGCTCCTGATCCCAGCCGGTATCCATCTAATCCTCATGTCTTCCCTTGCGTATCGGCTTGCCCAAATTAGGTAGATGATAAATCCATATGGGGAGGAAGGATGCCATTGTTATGCATGTGCCTCCTCTCCTCTCCTCTCCTCTCCTCTCCTCTCCTCTCCTCTCCTCTCCTCTATCCCTGCCTGGTTTTGCTGTCATGCTGTAAGACAGAAAGCAGCAGCCAGCTACCTGAGAGCAGAGCACCGTACTAGGCACAACATGGAGGACAAATGAAAACGGAGACTGTGCAGTACATAAATGGCCACAATGGCTGTCTTTTCTATTATTTATCTTTGTATTTACCCACTTAAGCCCTATTTTCTATTCTCAGCATTCTTCAGAACAAGCTCATAACGCATGGCATCGTGATGACACGCTGTATATTGAAATTCTTATTTAAAGGATAAGCCCCTTGAGATGCATCATCTCGTTTCAGAGGGGGTCCTCGGGCAACACAGACAAAGCAATACATCAAACATGTCAACACACATACCAATACACTTACTACAGTACATCAACAAAAACATAGAGGCTCTCCGATCCACTCAAAACACTGAGTTTTTACGATTTTGACACGCATGTCCATGTACCCCACACACACACACACACACACACACACACACACACACACACACACACACACACACAGAGAGAGAGCAAGCTCATATTTATTATTACCAGAGGACTGCCTTCCCCCAGCTGCTGATCTAGCAGTATGTCTCAGACACACCGTGTTCTCATTATGAGGTGTGTGTGTGCGTGCTTGTGTCTGTGTGAAGCATTGTGTTACGCACCTTCGTCTATGGTGAAGGAACATAACATAATGCAAGAGGAGACAGGGTTGAAAAAGAACTTTAGTTTATTGTTGTAGCTATTTTTTTCATTAACAGAGACAAAGTTTACATTTTCTTGTTCTTTGGTTCACAACTGTATAGTATTGGCTTCAAGGTGCAGGTTCTATGCTAAGAAAACAGCTCTAACTAGAAATCAAAAGTTTACCCCTAACTAAGGCCCTAACAGAGTTAAACAAAAATGCAATTCTAAATCCCTAACTAACCTAACTAACCAAAATTACAATAAATCAGGAGAAAGGAAAAATACCTGGCACCCCTACATGGTGGAGTAGGAACCGGGATTCACATTTTAAATAATGATTTACAGACTTAATAAGAATAACAATTTATATATATATGTATGAATAAGCTAAGGCTTTTAACTTAAATCACTGGGCAACAAACCAAAACAAAATATATCTCAGGCAACTTACGGCAGAACAGAACAACTAATAAAGAACAAAACTAAACAGAACAAAAGGCAGGCAAACGAGCGGAGGACAGAGGGATCGAGTCTCTGCTGCTAGATATGCTGTCGTCCCCCGGTGAAGTCCAAGTTCAACTGAGCTTTTATAGAGCGACAGGAAGAGTGCTCAGCCAACAGGAAACTGGTGTTGTCGGGGAGAGCCAATAAGGAAGAGGGGGGCAGGTCCAATCAGGGACCTGTCACTCACAGCCATGTCTGTATTCATTCATATGAGAACTGTAGCCAACAGTCTCATAGTTTCATCAACTCATTCATAATCAGGGAGCAAAAGAAACACAACTTGTAATATGCCATATAATACAACTTATAATTATTATCCCAGTTAAATAGTCACCATAAATAATAATTATACTAAAACAAATATAATCAAATAACCAACAGGACCGTGGTCCGTAACACATTGAAAGAGGGAATGAGTGAAAAACGAGCAAGAGGGTGAAAGTTGTACATTTCTACTGTCTTTCATTAAAAACCTGCTTCCAAGGCCAGTCTCTCTCTCTCTCTCCTCTCTCTCGCTCAATGTCATTCTCTGCCAGGTTTGCCATGTCCTCTTGATTGGCAGCCCTGCGGGAGGCAGGCCTTTCAGCATTAATCTCCTGTTAGGAGTGTTGTGATTGCATTCTGTTTGGATTCACATCCAGGGCCCTATGGACCGCATCGGCTGGCCACCTGCCTGCGTGCGTGCGTGCGTGCGTGCGTGCGTGCGTGCATGTGTTTGTTTGGCTGGAGTTGTCCTTGCTTGTTTGCTGTCAACCTGTCTTTGTCTGTCTGCCTGTCCGTCTGGATGCCTTCTATACATTTCCAATAACCAATGCTATCCTGTCAGTCAAAATATTCGTGCCGTTTATCCACTTACACCCCATATGTTTGAGCGCAGTCTGTGTGTGTGTGTGTGTGTGTGTGTGTGTGTGTGTGTGTGTGTGTGAGCGGTGTGTGTGTGTGTTTGAGCGGTGTGTGTGTGTGTGTGTTTGAGCGGTGTGTGTGTGTGTGTGTGTGTGTGTGCGCATCTATTTGCGATTGTGACATGACTGTCATTGTCAATTCTGTGAGGCAGAATTCTTGAAGTTGCTGAGCATGGAGCACAATGGCTTATTGTGCAGGGTAGGCGTGTGTGTTTGCGAGTGTGTGTGTGGCTGTGTGCTTGTCCTTGCTTTCCGAAATGTTTTCCATAGAGGACTCAACAGTTATTATAGCCACATACACATAGGGAGACGAGAGACTGTTCACATAAGAGCACGTTTTAGAGTGAGAGAGAGAGAGAGCTCATTGATTTGATATGACACACTGTAGTAATATGCACCAATATCAATTGCACTTGCACGCACGCACGCACGCACGCACGCACGCACGCACGCACGCACGCACGCACGCACGCACGCACGCACGCACGCACACACACCGTCTCTTAGTCTCTGTGGTCCTGCTCATGCATCTAATAGTTTCCAGGAGCTGTCACTAGAGTTGAGCCAAAGGAAATAAATACTGAAGTGAAGCACTTAGTTTCCCCCCGGCCCTCGGAGAGCAGAGCCTTGGCCTTCTGCCCAGTGGAGACACACAGACCTCTGGGTCTTACTCCTTCAATCTGTCTGTCTGTCTTTCGGTCTTTGCTTTACATTTCATGTCTTTCAGTCTCCTTTCTCCATCCTTCCTTCCAGTCTCTTGTTTCCTGCTCTCTTAAGCCATCCTTCTTTCAGCAACTTCCACTCGACGGCGTTTTATTTTTCTGCCACTTTGCATTCCTTGCTTCATCTTTGGACTCGTACCTTGCTCCCTCCTACCTTCTCCTTCTCAATATCTCCCCACTAGGGAGCATGTCCTTATGAAAAGCAGATTGAGGATGGAGAATTTGTTCTAAACACTTGAGTGCACTCTGGCCCCAATGCAGAAACAGATGAAAGGAAAGTGATTGGTAAAGAATCTACCGTACATTGTGTATGTGTGTAGAAGCACAAAGCTCACTCCTATATTCACACGCAAGTAGAAGTATGCGTCATTACTTGTGAACACGTGTATGTTGTGTGCGTCGAGAGCCCTCCTCCACTGTGTGCGTGTGTGCGTGCGTGCGTGTGTGCGCGCGCTGTGGGCCTATGACTACCTGTTGAACTAAAGTGTCTCTCTCTCTCTCTCTCTGCAGCTGAGAGAAGCTAGCAACAGGAGAGAGAGAACCATTTGATGGAAGAAAAGAGAAGGAAGAAACACGAAGAAAAGACAAAGAAGGACATTGCTCAAAAAAAGGTGAGACTTAACAGCTTCCGTGCCATTGGCGTAGATCTAGGTCAATTGAAGCCTATTTTTTGATACTACGCTTAATGCCATTGGCGTAGATCAATGGCAATTGCGCTTTTATAGTGCATTCGATCGATCAAGCCATAATGCTACTTACGTTAGCATCGGGTAGCTAGCTGTTGTTGTCATGACAATGGATCGCCCATTTTAGATCGACCTCGCCATAATAATCTGTTCTATCCGTTTCTTTCAATCGCCTGTATCTCCTATTCCTTGTCCCAGATGGCATTTTTGGTCAAAACAACGTTTCTTTGACCCGGTTTGGATTCATCTTGTAAACAAGGCCTGTATGTATGTATGTATGTATGTATTGCATACATACATACATACATACATACATACATACATACATACAGCCCTGTTTAACTTCAAGCACTCCCAGTTTCATATGAATTAGGGCAGGCCATGGAGAACAAGTGAGCTACTGTAATCAATTTCCCTCCTAGTTCTCTCTCGCTCTGCCTCACATACTCCCGTAAACACAGTTGAGGAGTTTGTGTCTTTTGACTGTAGTCCTTGAAGTCAATTCACAGCTCGCTTGATTGAATTTAACAGCACAGGCCAGGGTTTGTATAGATTTGTGGCGAGCAAAAAAAAAACGCCTCGCGTGCAGAAAGCGGACGAACAGCTCGACTGTATTTCTTCCAACTGGCCACCGTTCAACGGCAAACATGGGCGATGGAATGAACATGCTTGCAATCGTGTAGCTCAGTAACATTTGTTGTTTTCCTATCGTGCGAGTCCTTTCCCGGTGTGAATTAACACAATTTTAATTTCAAAACTCCTCCCGTGTTGTCTTTTTAACTCCCTCTAATTCTCTCTCTCTGTCTTCCCTTTTCCCACAGGCTGCTGATCCCAAAACCAAAGGTGAGTGCAATAATGATGACATAAACTACACCATACCACTTGTATGTACAGGCCCGCTATCATCAGCTTTACACGAATTACAGTATATGACTGTAAAGAATCACATGCGCACACATAGAGATGCACACTGAGACTTAACATATATTTAGTATTGCCTGCAGATCTGCATGCTGTTACCATGCTGATAACATGCATATCGCGCACACACACACACACACACACACACACACACGGAGAGGAGGCCATTCCAGTGTAGCCTAATACAGAGTGATGCCGTGCCTGACAACACTGGCAGTACCATGCAGTGAAGCATGAAGGCACCTGACAGCTACAGCAATGAAACACCACTGGCACGATCTGGGGGTGGAGAGGAGCGATCTGGGGGTGGAGAGAGGAGCGATCTGGGGGTGGAGAGAGGAGCGGAGACGATCTGGGGGTGGAGAGAGGAGCGATCTGGGGGTGGAGAGAGGAGCGGAGACAGCGGGAGGCGAGGCAGGCAGGATAAAGGAGGTCATGGAGTTCAGGTTTAAATGCACGGTGGAGTGTGGCTAGAACTAAAGTGTCCTCACGCGCCCTTGGACTTCAGAAGAGATGCTACATGCAGTGGTGCCCGTGGTATTGCTGTGAAATTAGTTTGGACAGGAGACGCTCACACACACACACACACACACACACACACACACACACACACACACACACACACCTCTGGTACAAACTCGTACTACAACATTGCCCCTATTAATCAATTGTGCCTGAATTTCTTCCAGTTTGCTCTCAGACTTTGTCCAGCTGACATTAAGTTGATGAGGTGCAATAGTTTGTCCTCATTGCGTGTGCGTGCGTGCGTGTGTGTTGATGTGAGTGTGCTGCTGACCTCTGTGTTGCTGATGCCTGTAATTCCAGGAAGTATTAGGAATGTAGTAGCTTGTTGAGGAATCCATAATGTGTGCCAGTGGCAGTGCCAGACAGTCTTGGCGTTAACCCTCCATTCAACCTAGTACCTGGGTGCAGCTACTCTCCGTAGCCAGGCGACCGGAAATCTCCACATACCGAAATGTCAGGGGAAATCTAGGGACTGTCTAGGTCTAGGACAGTGGAGAAACCGGACGCTAATAAACCTATGACTACTAAACCTATGACTACTAGACCAATCTAGACACCGTCCAAAAGTTGTTTCTTATTGTTTCGCCCCAGTTCTAGCCACTACATTGAATGTACTGGTAGGCGGAAGCTATGAAATTATGACGTGTGTGTGTGTGTGTGTGTGTGTGTGTGTGTGTGTGTGTGTGTGTGTGTGTGTGTGTGTGTGTGTGTGTGTGTGTGTGTGTGTGTGTGTGTGTGTGTGTGTGTGTGTGTGTGTGTGTGTGTGTGTGTGTGTGTGTGTGTGTGTGTGTGTGTGTGTGTGTGTGTGTGTGTGTGTGTGTGTGTGTGTGTGTGTGTGTGTGTGTGTGTGTGTGTCGTCTCGTCTCCAGCCTGAGCACCAACCTGACCATCTGGGTGTGACGACTGTTGGACTTTAACTAAGGTCGCCAAGGGTTTCCGTCACCTTTGACCCGACATTTTTAATTAGGCGATCTCCATTTCACCGGCCTGTCTGTGAGCTGTGCCTATTAGTCTGGTTTTGAAGGCTGTGTACATCGTTGGCCACTTAGGTTGCTCTCGAGAAATATGTCACTTTGTGTGGGTGTTAGTTTAGCACTCTTCATTTTAATTAGCTCCCTAACATGTCACTCTGTCTGGCGGAAATTGGATTGAAAATGCTGAAACCCAAGTTTCAAACCCTTTGCATTATGAGATTCGCTAACATTTTAAGATAATTTTATTGATAGATACAATAGGCTGACAGGAAATGGGGAGAGAGAGAGATGGGGAGTGACGCGCAGCAAAGGTCGTCGGGATTGGGAGTCGGACCCGCAACACGCTGTCGGGCGGTATTGCCAGCCATTGAACCAACTTGCAGCAACAAAAGATTAATCATAACGTGTTTTCTTGGAGAAACTGAGGCAAATGGATAAAGAACAAAAGTGAACAAGCTGTTTTAACACATACAATTTGGAAAAGCCAGCTGTTTTGTTTCTTAAGCTGGGTGCAGGAGGTAATCCTTGAGCATCTCTACACGTGTGGCCCAAAGAGTCTCTGTCCCACACGGTAACATCCTGTGTTAATTAACACTGTCAGTGTTAAATTAACACCCTGAATGTTGCTGCATGTAAACATGCACTGCTATTATCGCACATCTGGGTGTTGTTTGTTTGTTACATACAATAATACAATATGAACATCGTCGCTATCGCGGGTGGAAACCTTGTATGTCCAAAACAGAAAACATGTGACATGTTGTGAGCTTGTAGATTTTTTGCTACTTTTGCATGACACTGTAGTTGATATGATGAAGTGGGAAAATAACATAAAAGAATAAAAATCACACCCGTGTGAACTGAGTGGTGTAAGGTCTTATATAGACTGATCAGCTGTGGTCTGACGTAATGTCTGACGTAATGAAATCACACCCGTGTGAACTGGGTGACCATAGCAACCGTGCTCATTTTTTGAGCACAGACAGACAGACACGTAAACTAACAAAGCCAGTCGTAGGAGTGGTTTACACCACTCAAAAAGTATGGAGATATGAGGTTTCAACCCGGCGGCAACGATATGCATATTATATTGTATGCATGGGCATATATGCATATATATCCATATGCATTGTGTGTGTGTGTGTGTGTGTGTGTGTGTGTGTGTGTGTGTGTGTGTGTGTGTGTGTGTGTGTGTGTGTGTGTGTGTGTGTGTGTGTGTGTGTGTGTGTGTGTGTGTGTGTGTGTGTGTGTGTGTGTGTGTGTGTGTGTGGGCAGAAAAGTCTTTTAGGTGGCATGGTTAGAACAAAAGAGAGAGAGGGGGGGGGGGGGGGGGGGGGGGGGGGGGGGGGCTGTGTAATGGCCCACATTAAAAAAAGAGTGAAGGAAAGAAGGTAATGAAGCAATGAGCACTTAGATGAGTGCCAACAATGACAGTGCCATTATAGTGCAGGACTAATGCATGGATATTATTTCATGATATGTTGTAATGAGAGAGATGGACATGTAGGGCAGCGGAGATTGACTGTTTGTTGGTCAGCTTGCCCTGTGCAACATGGCCTATGACCTCACACATCTCTCTAAATATCTCTAACACACATAGTCTAAAGTGGAAATAGTTGAGCTCTCATATCCATGCCACTACAAAAATAACTCTCTCCATGCAAAATGACATGCAGCTGTGAATTGTGTTTTCTTCCATATGATGATGGTGTCTCTCCATGTCGCTTTCTTTATACACTCACAGGCGCACGCACGCACGCACGCACGCACGCACGCACGCACACACACACACACGGCCATCACCCACACCATTTCTCTCCCCCTGTTGCAGGCCCGCCTCGGTCCCCAGCATTTCAATTTGTTTGCGGTAATCGATCTTCGCCGGGCGCGTTCATATGTATGAAAATGAGCTAAAGCGCCGTCGCTGTGGAATTAACTTCTCTGCCCCCCATTAGACTTGGAGATCCAGAGAGACACGGGGTTCCGAGAGCCCGGTGGTGCGCCACACGGACCACCCCCATCCCCCCTCCCCCCACACACACACAAGCTGGACCTCTGAGGCAGAGCGCACAGCCTAGCCCCCACCCCCCTCCGCCCCCCCACCCTATGCCTCCCACTCTGTGTCCCTGATCCCCATTACCACAGAGGGCAGGGGGACGTTGATTATTCCCCACCCCGTCTCTCCGTCCACTGCTACCACAGTGAGCCAGTTGGACTGCTGTGCGCACGCGCAGTCGCACACTTATACGCACCAACCAATCTCCATACTACATGCATACAGTACATGCATGCATGCACTCACACAATGCACACATGCACACGCACACACTCCTTCAGAGAAAAACACTTATTGGACAAGATGCATATATTCGTAGTTCGCCCAATGATATTCACGTATGGTTGCACATGGGCACCACACACACACACACACACACACACACACACACACACACACACACACACACACACACACCTTCCCCTTGGGGACCTGCAGGCTTTCAGTCCATTCTCACTGAGTGAAGCAAATGCTTACATCATGGAATTGCAAAACAGCGGTGGCAATAATATGCTAGCTATGATTGTTGTTTACACACACACACACACACACACACACACACAGACACACTATCACACACACACACACACACTATCACACTTATACGTGCATGACAATCACACTCACAAACACAACAGTGTCACACAGACCACAGAAGTAGAAAAAAAAGATCCATGAAGTTATGAGAAAGCACGTCCCAAGTGGGGAGTGATGCAAATGCAATTCATGAAACAGGTGGCGGCAGGCGGAAGCAGAGCGCTCCAGTAAAGCTACGATACGCCTGTCACATTCCCACAAGCCGATAATCAGACAATCAGCCATCCCGCTCCGTTTCTGCTGCCCACGCACTTTTCTCCGCAGAGAGGTTAAAGAACAAATGGAATGCATGTCAGTCTCCAGTCCTTCAGTTTTCTCCTTACCCACGCATTTCCCTTCCCTCGGTTTCTTTTTGCATCAAATATGGCCGCCTGCCACACAGTGTCACCAAGTCTGTAGGCATTTCATTTCATGTTTTTGTTTCCCCCCCCCCTCGCCCCTTGAGGTTTTTTTTTTTACGTGACACATACCCGCACCAGTTCACTGTATAAATCCGTATTGGATTAATTTGCAATTTCACATGCAATTAATTGCGTCAACACTTTTTTTTAAGGAATTCTCATGAATCGCAATCTAATTAGAGGCTAATTTACTTTTGGAGCTGGGGCGGCTTCTCTCTGCTGTTAACCACATTTTATAAATACTCAATGAATTAACAGTGAATGGGCTCTGAATTACGTCCCGTGGATTTATGACTGCCGTGCGTAATTGTTTTTCCTCGACCCCCTCTCTGTTCATCCTACGTGCATGTCAAGTGGTTGGAGAGAGAGAGAGATAGTGTGCGAGAGAGAGAGGGAGAGGGCGTAGACTAGAGAGTAAAAGGAAGGAAAGGGGGGGTCCCCTAAATTTAAACAATGCTCTCCTCACTGCATGTGTTTGTGTTTTATGATCACTCAACACACTGTTGACATGAGAACCCATTCAATACCACCTCTACTGCCATTGAAATGACATGAGAACCCATTCAATACCACCTCTACTGCCATTGAACTGACATGAGAACCCATTCAATACCACCTCTACTGCCATTGAAATGACATGAGAACCCATTCAATACCACCTCTACTGCCATTGAAATGACATGAGAACCCATTCAATACCACCTCTACTGCCATTGAAATGACATGAGAACCCATTCAATACCACCTCTACTGCCATTGAAATGACATGAGAACCCATTCAATACCACCTCTACTGCCATTGAAATGACATGAGAACCCATTCAATACCACCTCTACTGCCATTGAAATGACATGAGAACCCATTCAATACCACCTCTACTGCCATTGAAATGACATGAGAACCCATTCAATACCACCTCTACTGCCATTGAAATGACATGAGAACCCATTCAATACCACCTCTACTGCCATTGAACTGACATGAGAACCCATTCAATACCACCTCTACTGCCATTGAAATGAGAACCCATTCAATACCGCCTCTACTGCCATTGAAATGAGAACCCATTCAATACCACCTCTACTGCCATTGAACTGACATGAGAACCCATTCAATACCACCTCTACTGCCATTGAAATGACATGAGAACCCATTCAATACCACCTCTACTGCCATTGAACTGACATGAGAACCCATTCAATACCACCTCTACTGCCATTGAAATGCAGCATGTCAAATATCCTACTAATTAATAGGACGCAGGACAGCAGATATGAATGGTGTGTGTGTGTGTGTGTGTGTGTGTGTGCGTGCGCGTGAGCGCGCGTGTGTGCGTGCGTGCGTGCGTCAGTACCAAGTGGCTCTTCTCACTGGCCTCAGGCCACATTGACACGAAAATGGTATCCACACACCCATCGTTATTCAGGAATCGGATATGATTTGTATAGTGTTTTAATGAGATGATATTTTAATCTCTTCATTTGAGATACGTTAATCCCCTATTGCCTGCCTTCTGAGACAACATTGTTTGCAGCAACTCTGGCCCTGCATGATGAAGAGTTGTCGTTGCTTTAACCACTGAAGATGTACAATCTACAAGCTCTCAATGCATCACCTTGTGAGATAGTAGATCAGCTGTTGTTAAAATATTCATATTTATTTTTATTTGTGGAAATATTTGAAACCCATTGAACAGTTTGACAGTGGTCCAGGAGCTGCTTCTGACTCGGGGTGACGTAATTCTCATTTGGGTTCACAGGCTTATCAGGTTTTAAGAATCCTTTTCCGTATATGTGATCTTGATCATATCCTCCGGCACTTGTCGCCCTCAGGCATCACACTGAGACTGAGACATAAAGTGATCCGGTTGAAGGAGCCTTTATTGTCCATAGCGGAGGTTAGTAACGATTAGGTCTAAAAAAAAAAGAAAAGGGGGTTCACACTCCCCACAGACAGAAAGAGGCACAGCTGAGTTTAACAAGGAGACTCATTAGAGAGAGTGTGTGTGTTTGTGCGTGTGTGTGTGTGTGTGTGTGTGTATGTGTGTGTGTGTGTGTGTGTGTGTGTGCGCGCGCGTGTCAGAAGCTCGACATGGGGGAACTGGGGTCACAGGAGGCAAACGGAGGTGCGTTAGGCAACTGTCAGTCTCCATAGCAACATTACCCTGGGAAGGGTGAGGGGTGAGAAACCATGCCTTTTATTGTGTGTGTGAGAGAGAGAGATCGGTTCGTCTGGACTACTACTGACAGATGGGACCTTATAGAGATGCACCCACTTGACCCTGTCTCTCTCTCACACACACACACACACACACACACACACACACACACACACACACACACACACACACACACACGTCTCTCAACTCGCTAGGGCCTCTCCTTGCTACGCCACCGAAACAGGCATGAACTCGGTGTCAATCAACATGTTAACACCTTTAATGTGTTATAAATCATAAGAAGTTACGGTCCCTGCTGATGTTTACACGAACCTTTGAAGAATTACGGCGTCTTAATTGTACCTCCATTTCATGAAAATCCTGCTGAAAATAGTCCCATCGTTTGTTACCGAGAGTTTGTTACCACCGGAGCTATGCTAAACAACAACACAGACCAATGGCGGATGGATCCGACCATGTAACCCTGTTGACTTGCATTGAACTCGGTTTCCCAGAAGCCCTTGCAAGCCAGTGATAGGTCGATTTCCGGTTACGTCATCATAAAGTGATGTCCGCGACAAAGCCGGTATTTCTTAAAAGTTATCAAAAAACTGTGAATTGAACATATAAAACAAATAGCGGGTTTGGCAGGGAAAGACGATGGAGAAAAAAAACATGGGTTTAGCGGGTTCCGCAGCGAACCTGTTAACTCCACCTCAGTCAGTCTCCCCTTTCCTACTATTCAGAGCATCTCACCACCATGTCTTAACTTCATTGGACAATAAATGATAAAACGGTAAAAAATATTTTTATATAGTTTCCATAGTTTGTGGTATGATAATTTAGCATGCCAGAAAGCACTGTATACGTCCCATGACCTGAAAGACAGAACTGAGTAGAGTCTTCTACAGTCAGCGCTGCAGTATGAAAGGACCTTAATGATGTGGACATATTTATTATTTTATTTGTATTTTACTGCTGACCTCTTGGCACTGTTTACATGAGAAAAGGGAAAACGGTGAACCTCACCATTGCAAGCATAAAATATAAACGTATTGGACCACACAACGTAACGTATATGTGGTGTATATAAAATGACTGTACATCAATATAAAACCACTTTAAAGGCATGGTTTATATCCTGGCTGTTCCTCTGAGCTTTTAGTGGATTAATAAAGGGACTCTGGTGTGGTAGCATAAGGTTCTAGAAGTGACTATAAAGCACTGGCTATTGTGTCCATTCCTCCCCCACTATAAAGGGTATAGCTGCATATTAAAGTACCTCTGCAGACAATGGACATGGGAGTTGTGTGAACCTGCGCTGCCTGCCACTAGGCAGGCTCAACCAGTTACAATGGTTCCTTTTACTAGATCAGGGGTTCTCAACCCGTGGGTCGCGACCCCTCGGGGGGGTCGCCAAATTATTTTAGGGGGTCCCCAAATCATTTAAAAAAAAAAAAAAAAAAAAGATTTTTATTTTTTATTTTTTTTCACAATTTTTCAAAAATAGCAGACCTACAAGCTCATAGCGCGCCGAGTGGCGCGCTATGAGCTTGTAGATCTGCTATTTTTAAATAGCTAAATTATAACAATGCTTAAAGGATCTGCCCCACTTCCAACATTATGCCTCACTCTAGATGTTCAATTTGCGCACTTCTTTTCAAAACTAAAATACATTCACTTTTGTCTCATTTTCTCCTATGCCCTTGTTCTAGAAAATCCCAAGTTCTTATTTCTCTCTCTCTTTCTCTCTCTCTCTCTCTCTCTCTCTCTCTCTCTCTCTGGTTGTGCGTAATTAAGCATTGAGTATGAGGAAGGGCTGTAATTATAAGTTTGGTGGATGGCTGCAGAGAGCGCCTCAGTTGGAGGGTTTAATGGAATTTGCAGTGCACCCGTTACTGGCGTTACAAATGCTTATTTAATTGGCTCCCCCTTTCAACTTCAATTAGGGGTTTTAAGACCACTGCCATAATGAGGATTTGTGGTCACTTCGTAAAACCAACTCTCTGGCGCCTCCTCAGCTTAATGAACATTTGTGTTTCTATATTCTGCCGTAGGGTTGGACAGTATGCATCAAATATCACAATATTTTAAACTAAATACCTCTATCAATACTGTGATGATACTATCGTATTGTGAAAATACGATCTACAACTCAACGTGTATATAAATAGCCAATTCCTGCAGTTTTTTGACCATTTATTGAAGGCATTAATTAAACCTAAGAGAAACCAGGAAAATACAACACTTGTGCCCTATCACAATATTACGATATGCAAAATCCCAGACTATATCTGGTCTCATATCATGGATATAAATATACAGTAATATCAATATTGCCCAGTGCTATTCTGCCACAAGCAGAATCCATCTGTGATCGTAGCTCTATTGTTGTCTTCACACATTAACATCTGTCCACTCTAATGTGTATGGATATCCTTTCACCAGCCCTTCAATTACTTAATGTTCTTCACCTGTTATCTGCCTTTGAAGTGTTGAGGTGTCGCTCAGGTCAAGAGCTCTCGCTCCTTCATCAGATTATACAGGTGAAATGAGTGATAAAGATCAGACTTCATACACATTTTGTGCTCTCTCTCTTTCTAAGGGTGAGTTGTAACTCGTGAAAAGTAAAGCATGAATTAAATTAAAGCTATAATGCGGGACTCGGTCAATCTTTTTCTGGAATTTCTTAGATTTTAGACATTTCAAGATGCTAATACCACTTGATAGTTCTGAAAGCAGAATCTTAAAAAAAGAAATGCTCCAAGCAGCACGAGTTGGTATTCATATCCAATATTGAAAACATGTTCAAAGTCTTCTTTCAAGGCTAATGGTCCCGTGCAAAATATGTTGAATATTTGACACAGTCTATTTAGTGTTCAGAAAATGAATAAATAGGTGAGCTGTCTTGGAGTTTAATAGGCAGGGAAAAGGCAGTTTATTCTGCAAGGCTGCTAGGCAACCCATTATGTTTAGAGGCAATACGCCCGCCTGTCACCTCACTAATCTTCTGTGTAGATTTATTTTCCTTTCAGTGGCAGTGAGCGAAACCAGAATATTTTGTGTGACTCAAGTCATTTAATATTTTATTGGTGCTAGTAGCTCTCATTTATGGGATTCCCCACTTTTTTCCCCAGCTCTTTTTCTCTTTGTCCACGCACAGATCTGTTGCTGTTGTACTGTAGACATGTTCTCTTCCACATTTTCACTGATATATTATACAGATATACAGTGAAGTACATGTCAATTTTAGATGGACATACTATAACATTGTGACAGCATTTTCCTATCCCGCACTAACATATGGAAGAACAATAAGCTTTTGGTGTACACTAAGCTTGATAAACAAAGCAATCCTTGTGACAATGTGTGTGTGTCTATTCTGAAGAAACTAGACCAGTGCCCTGCAGGCTACTCGGGGACCATGCAAGTTTGGAACAATATAAACAGGGAATGATGCATGCCCCACCCAATGACCTGTTGTCAGAGTACTCACTGTACCCGAGTACCCTGTGAATGATGCATGCCCCACCCAATGACCTGTTGTCAGAGTACTCACTGTACCCGAGTACCCTGTGAATGATGCATGCCCCACCCAATGACCTGTTGTCAGAGTACTCACTGTACCCGAGTACCCTGTGAATGATGCATGCCCCACCCAATGACCTGTTGTCAGAGTACTCACTGTACCCGAGTACCCTGTGCGGTACCAGCAACGTTAGATATCACAATCAATGGGTTATTCATAAAGGGCACCGGCCTACTCGGGAGCGACGCAAGGCCTCATCCGCTTATGCGATACCTGTTGTACCCTGTCTGGGTCTCTTTTATGCCCATATATAGATCCCTGATGTCATCAGTATATGCCCATATATGGGTTGTGGACAACTGCCTGTCTGACCAACTCCATGCTGGGCACCACACTCGCCATCGAAACGGTTCTTGGGATACGCACATTTAGGACAGATAAGCATGCACACGTGCAGGTATCCTCCGTGAGCTTATATCACAGTTCGATGCCAGAGCGTGACATCA
Source organism: Electrona antarctica (assembly GCF_951216825.1). Lineage (NCBI taxonomy): Eukaryota > Metazoa > Chordata > Actinopteri > Myctophiformes > Myctophidae > Electrona > Electrona antarctica. The sequence continues at coordinate 41,263,275 of NC_136809.1, forward strand.
TCTGTGACACCAGCAGCAAGTTTATATAACTGCCTTGCGCCGGCACAGTCTCCATGTATGGGCATGTTAAGTTTGTGACGCACAACCAACGTCCACCCAGAACCAGAAGGCATTTAATGCCGGATGTCATTTTTGGTGCAGGGGATGTTCTTTTCTCACTTTCTCCCAACATTAGAGAGTGGTAGATATTAGGGTATAAGATGCACTTGTGCTTCCACCACAACAGTAATTACACAAACGCACACAAATGGGCTGCCTGAATCAGAGTTTCTGTGACGTAGGCTTGTGTCAAAGCGAGTCGTGCGGGTGTGCGTATGGTATGCACAGCCATCTGCTTCCTGTGTATCGCACACTGACAGCAGAAAGGGATGGAACATGTACAGCGACTGACGTGGACAGTTCTTTTTCTTTTCTTGAGAAAAAGAGAATAACACGGAGAGTGAAACACTCGGGAGGCAGATAAAACAAGGCGAGAATGGGGAGAGAGCTACGGGGTTAAAGGAACAGCCCAGCGATAGACAGAAAGAAGGGGGGAGGGATGGGTGGAATATGAGAGAGAGCGAGTGAGCGGAGCAGAGGGGGGGCAGGGCACTGTGTACTCGCTGTCCTGCCGCCCGATTGGCTGAGGGAGGCGTCAGGCGTGCTGAGCTGAATTTAATCAAATGCGTCACACAGGCTGCAGCTCCGAGCCAACAGCCAGTCAGGAACTGCTGGAGGGGGCGGGGAGGTCTTGTTCAGCATTCATTTGGAGTGTCTGTTTTTAGCAGTGCTATTGGGAAAATCTGTTGGCAGGCACAGTGAAAAACCTCTGTGCTCTCTATTTAACCCACGATGTGGAGCTTAGTATGATCTCCAAATCACAATAGGTCGATGCAGGAAGAGACTGAGAGAGAGCCTGGCAGTCTGTTGATTCTCTGTGTCTCCATATTCTCTCCGTCTTCCATGGTCTCGGTATGAATATCCCCTCTCCTCTCTTTCACCCCCTCCTCCCTCGAGGAAACCTGCTGGCTCAGGTGTTGTTTAGAACCGTCCCATCTACCTAGGGACCGTTGTTTAGAACCGTCCCATCTACCTAGGGACCGGCGAGAAAACATCCCTTTAGAACCGTCCCATCTACCTAGGGACCGACGAGAAAACATCCCATTATTCCCATGTTTTTGCCTGTAGAGCAATGAACTGCAATTCACTTGAAACCCGCATGGGTCATCAGCTATTGAATGTATGGACGACGCAGCTGTTCTGTGCTGCCTGCAGGGCTTTCCTCCAAGACACACAAGAACAAAGAGAACCATACTGAACCGTGCAACTCCCCTGCACGCACGCACGCACGCACGCACGCACGCACACACACACACACGTGCGCACACACATGTGAACACACACACACATACACACACACACACACACACACACACACGCTCTAACCTGATCTCCTTAGTAAGCCTTATTCAGCATGTTGGCCTGGGGCAGCTCTTAGCCTATAGTGCAGCCTTAACCTCCCAGCTCAACAGAGCAGCTAAGCTAATCTGCTTGGGTACAGCAGTACTAGTTGGCCAGGTCTCGCTAATAATAACAGCTTTGATGCTAACGCTCCATTAAACGGCTGGCTGGTCACTGAAATACAGGGAAGGGTCAGACAGGGGCCTGGTCCAAACTAGCAGGGGAAAGCTATGTGTGTGTATACAAACATCCATGTTTGGCATGTGTTGTGTAGGAGGGGAAAAGAGTGCAGAGTCGATGGTGTGTGCTTTTTATACGGTGTATGGCTGGACTGTTGGCATTAAGTTCAACAGAAGGCTGGAAAGCGGATAAAATAAAATAAAACTGCCAAATCTCATAGAACAACATGCAAACATTCAAGTGGGTACACTTCAAATGAATGGAAATTTAAAAGATGCAATGTGGATTTATATCTTATTTTAATTTGTGTCTCCTGCACGAACACCAGCATTTCCACTTCAGAGTGAAGACGGAAAGCCTGTTTGGGCATGGGAGATGCACTACTGATTGACCTATTGTCAACCAGCTGTGGTCCTACCCAACCACAGGATCCACATTTCATGTCAACATCGGTCTCCAGAAGTGGCGTATTTTCAATGTACTCCTCAGTTGAGATTAACGTCAACTATGTCGAGTGACATTTGTTGAAAGGGGTTGTGTAAAGCTTTTCATGTTTTGTCTAAAAGGAGATAGGGCCCGCACACCTGTTTCAGGCAAAGGATTTACTTTATTTCAGCTTAGCGACAACGTTTTGATCTCAACTGACCTGATGAAGATCCATTGAGATCGGAAGGTCGCTAAGCTGAAATAGTAAATCCTTTGCCTGAAACTGCTGTGCGGGCCATCTCCTTTAATCCATTCAGGCCTGACGTCGAAATTTAAAAAAAAAAAGTTTTCTAAATCATGACAATTTTCGGAAAGATTTGAGGCACATTTTAAAGATTTTTCAAAAATAGCAGACCTACAAGTTCATAGCGCGCCACTCGGTGGCGCGCTATGAGCTTGTAGATCTGCTATTTTTCAATAGCTAAATTATAACAATGTTTAAAACACCAAAAGGGGTTCCCGCCCCAAAATGGGTTAATGGTTAATGTGGTTAAACGCTAACGTGACATGGATGCGTTCCAGGTCTCAATGGATTAATATATTGCCTTATTTATGGCCCAGTACCCACCATCGATGTGCGTGTACAGTAAATTGTTGTGCTCAGTCTATTATCATGACACATGAAGAGAAAAGTTCAGATGTTATTGTAGGGGCGAAAAGATAATTCTCTGAAATATATGAGCCTATGCGCCCCTACTGGACAACATCCAAAAGATCTGCACTGCATAGCTCATCTCTGAATGCAGGCTGAACTGAATGCATACTAACTGGAGATACTGAAGGCCTAGGTGTCTCATGAGCCAACTCGCACGGCCAGCAACATGAGTAAGTTAGGATGCACGTGCAGGCGACGCGTGAGAATGAGCACGAACAATGTACGCTACACGCACGAACCACAAGCACGCTACGGGCAGGGAAGCAGACATGGACTACACACAGATGGGAAGACACAGAAACATTGAGCCAGCTGTAGACATCTGGAGAGCCATAAATCTCGGCAATCTCAGAGGTGCCCGCACGGCGTACTGATGCTACAGCAGGTCGCTTCGACGCCGCAGAAGTTTCCTGTAATACACACACACACCATATAACAGTGGCCAAGAAATATTAGTGGTCATGCCAAAGATTGGGAAAAACAACGGAGGAACGGAGATGTACAAGACGGTGAAAAGAGCAAATTGGCAGGGAATAGAACAAGAGTGGCAAAAACAAGGACGGGCAGGACGGACAGTAAGGGTTGATATAATAGTATAAAAGGCCCTGGAGTTTGAGACTGGGCGCCTTTCTTCCATGCAACCAAGGCTATGCTTCTCTGAATGCTGTACTTTACTCTGCACTATTATGAATAAACTGGCACTACTACTAATTAGGGCTGTGAATCTTTGGGTGTCCGATTCGATTAAAAAAAAAATCCAGATTCAGATTCTCTATTCAAAATGATTCTCGATTCAATACATCTCGATTTCATCACAATCTACTCCAGCCAACTGAAGTGACTGTACTCAATACTACAGTAACTTGAAAATGACTGAAGACATGATGTTTACTGTGATTAGGGGGAGCTTACATTTCATATCACAAACACCATGTAGTGAACCATTTTGGAAATTATGAATCGATTTTGAATCGTTCATAACGGGAATCGCGATTCTAATTCGAATCGATTTTTTTTGACACCCCTACTACTAATCTAACTTTGTCTATGTTGATCTGAGTTTCTCTAAGTCTGTCCAGGTGTTATCTATCTATCTATCTATCTATCTATCTATCTATCTATCTATCTATCTATCTACCTACTTGCCACTACATTATGAGTGAATAAAGTTCCACAGGTATTAACTCCTTGCTTCCTGTGTGTGTGTGTGTGTGCGTGCGTGTTCGTCCAGTGCCAGAGCCTGCTCCTATTAAGCCCAGTCCCGGTCCACACCAGTACCACCTCCACCTGCACCACCCCCCTGCCAGCCCCACTCTGTCCTCGTCCTCCGGCAATGGCAAGCGCGCCTCGTCCGGCGGCCAGCCCTCGACTCCTCCGACGCCCCTTCAGCAGCAGCAGCCGCCGTGCCAGCTGTCCTCTGCCAGCGCCCGCTACCCGCCCAGAGAGGTGCCTCCCCGCTTCCGCCAGCACGAGCAAAAGCAGCTACTGAAGAGAGGCCAGCCGCTGCCCGCGGGAGCCCTCAGTGCTCTCCTCCTCCCCTCCTCCTCTTCCTCTTTGACCTCGTCGTCCCCATCTTCATCTACCACCACCACCACTAACTCATCCGCTGCAGGCAAACGCCACTCAGGTCAGTACTCATAGTCATTATAGTTTAGAAATATTCGTTAGTTTTACTTTTAAAAATTTCAGTTTAGTTTTAGTTACTTTTACGAGTGCATAGTACGATTGACTAGTTTTAGTTTGGTTTTCTGACTAGTTTTCGTTGTTTTGCGTTAATTTTAGTTGCGTTCTATAGTGTAGATTCTTGTCCTGACACAAACATTAAATTCCCATTGACAATGAATGGATGATGTATGTATAAGAGCGTCCCTCACTTCACACAGGTGTGATTTTCTCCCCCTTTTAATTACAATAACCCGGCCTCACATACAGTACATAGTTGATCATTGGACCGTTCAATCTGGTCTGTACGAACCTGCAGTCAGCTCATAAAGCTTAACCGTGCAGGCTGAGGCCATGCTGGCGCCCGAGCCTGGGAAACCCCAGGGTTTCTGTTCTTTTCACTTCCATGCAAATAGAAGCTACTAAGATGAGGACAAATGTTGGAAATCCCTCATAACACATTGATTGATACACCATACCTTAGCTTTTTAGACACGCGCGCATGCACGCGCGCATGCACACACACACACACACACACACACACACACACACACACACACACACACACACACACACACACACCTTTCTGCTCTCTACAGCCTACGGTATCTTTTTAATGAACTCACCACCAGCACCCCACTGAGACTGCCTGCAGGCACTCATTGACTCGGTCTGTCTGTCTGTCTGTCTGTCTGTCTGTCTGTCTATTACTATGCACACACGTTGCTATGGATAAAGCGTGGCCGTTAGTAATATACTGTTGCTAAGACTATATTTATGTTCTCTTAACTGCGATGGGCGACAGCTCCACTTTCGTACATCTAGAGGAGTGTTTCTGTTCTTGATAGCTTTATTCTGGTAGCTAACTGCAATCTCCAATGCCTCCATTCCCCAGGAATGTAACTATTCAAAAATGTATTTATTTTATTTATATATCATTTTTTTCTACCTTTCTACCTCAGATCAGCATTGTGTTTGCATAATAATTTGAGAAGACAAAAAGAAAGACCATGCATATACAAAAATAACATAGACTACTGTAACTTTGAAGATGTGAGCAAAGCATAGCATGAGCATCTGTTGGCATCGCTCTTCGCTTCTCCCTTCTTGCTCTGTCTTTTCATCTGTCTCGTTCGTCCTTTGCTCTGTGCTGCCTTTCATTACTGACTCACATGTTTGTTTGGAGAGCATCAGTCATTCAGTAAACAAATCTGTAGCAGCTGTGGTGCAAAGGCTAACTAGTTGGCTAGCATGAGCCTTGGGTTCAGCACCGTGCATTGCAGAACCATATGATCCATGTCTAGTTTACATTCTGTCTGACCATGAGCCTTGGGTCAGCACCGTGCATTGCAGAACCATATGATCCATGTCTAGTTTACATTCTGTCTGACCATGAGCCTTGGGTCAGCACCGTGCATTGCAGAACCATATGATCCATGTCTAGTTTACATTCTGTCTGACCATGAGCCTTGGGTCAGCACCGTGCATTGCAGAACCATATGATCCATGTCTAGTTTACATTCTGTCTGACCATGAGCCTTGGGTCAGCACCGTGCATTGCAGAACCATATGATCCATGTCTAGTTTACATTCTGTCTGACCATGAGCCTTGGGTTCAGCACCGTGCATTGCAGAACCATATGATCCATGTCTAGTTTACATTCTGTCTGACCATGGTTGGTTATTGTCTTTATGCTTCAATTCACTGTATAACCTTAGCCTGTTCTCTTGGATTAGGATGAACTTCTGACGGCATTCTATATGAAAGTCTTCTTGCCCATTTCTGTGGGGAACATTTTTATTCACATTCACATATTGGCCTCCAAATGTATTGTTATTCAAAAGTATTGAGTCTTAAAGATCCAGTGCAATGATTTCTGAAACAATTGGCATAATTGTATGCGTTTTTTGATGGATACATAGTTATAAAACAATGCGTAGGACGAGTGAGAGTCAGTCTAGCTTTCCCTAGAAATTGGATATACCGGTATAAATCTGTTAGATTCCATTGACAACTTGAGGGAGAGTGACATTTTCACAGTGATGACTTTTGTCTTTTGTTAAATTATACCATGGAATAGAAAAAAGCAATTCACATTCACCATTTTGGCTTAGCCTTTAAACATTTTATATAAATTGCAGTTTGATTATTGCAGTCAATTGTCTCGTCTAGCATTATATGGCAAAATGCGCTATAAAACATTTATTTCCTTTTGTGATGTGATGTGATGAAGGTTTGACCCTTAATTGAAGCACACTTATCCAAAGTTCTATTTAACGAATTCCCTACACGATTACTCGTAAAGTATCTGATCCCATATAACCATAAGAAACTATATTTCTCATTTTCCTCCAGGACTGCTGGTGGTATGTTTTAACCTCTAATCTATAATAAACTCTGGTTGGCTAGCATATTAATAGAACTGAGGTTGAAGCCACAGCCATATTGGACTGAAGCTAGATGACTAGCATCCGGTTATGAGACTTTATGAAATGGATTTAGTAAAACACTATATAATGACCAGTGATGCAAATAGCCTGCATCCTGCATCCTTAAACTCACTAAATTGAGAAAGGACGCAATCGTGTCACCCTCCCGGGGTCCTGGGATGCAATACTGTACCCGGTACTGTACTCTAACGTCATTGAAGTAGGATTCATACAAAATAAACCGTTGTCTGCCGATTACGGGATAGGCCATATTTGATCGTTTTATATCAATATGAAACGGCTACACTGCAAACCAACCTGTAGTCATGTCCCGGTTGCTATGCAACGCCTCCGTCACCACCAGCACCAGGAGTTTTGCACACGGCCCCCATAGAGCTCCAGTCAAAGTAGGATTTTTTTCTATGCCTCGTATCTCTGAAACTACGAGCGCTGTCTGTGGTTTTGAAAACGCTATTTGTGATTTTTCACCCACTGGGGATCGACATATTACCGTTTCTGGCGAAAGGTAAACATCGTAAGGTAATGCTAACACTAGCCCACTCTGCGAAGCCGGGAGAACGGATGTAAATGACTAGAAATCTCGTAATTTCCGTCGGCAGGGAAATGACCCCAGACAACTAGGTGGCAGTCAAAAGATAATATACACCGTGGGTTAATTGTTAGGCCTACAAAGGTTAATTAAATATTCAAAAGGAAAGTAACTTGTACTTTGAGTAAATTATTTACCAGGTACTCCAGGTACAAAAGAAAACGTGGAAACTATGGGAGTAATTGTACTCAAGTACTCTACCCAACACTAAACAATCCAGGTTAGCTAGCAAGTTAACAGCTGTTTAGTTAATTCAATTGATTATCTGAATTAGATCATTTAAAAATAAGTTATTGTTATTATTGATTAACAGGGCAATACCCAAAGGGTCCTGGGACCCTTAGGGTTCCTTGAGGGAGTTCCAGGGGGTCCCCAGCTAAATGGTAGTTATACATTGGGTTCCCAGAGATAGACCGTAGACTAATTCAGGTCAAACTGGGTGTCCTTGAAATGAAAATGGTTGAAAATCACTGCTAGAGCCGTACAAATCTTCACTTATGGGGGTCCCTGGCATATATTTTCTAATGGCGGTCCGCTTGCTAATGAGTGTCAATTTGGGGGTCCTTCACATGAAAACGTTTTGGGTTTTTTGGGGGGGGGGGGGGGGGGTTTATTAGATCAGTGGTTTTAACCTAATGTATCTGTATGTGTGGATCTCACCACTGTCCATTTGGCCCTCCACTCTGTCGAGGGCTTCTCAGGACAACATTGCCTGTAGCAGTAAAGCCCCAAGCAGACCAACCCACACCACCCCTCCTTCCTAGTCCCTGGGGCTTCCCATTCACCGCCTGTTCTTTCCCTGTTTGCTCAGACAATAGCCCTGGGCTACTGCTGGCCGTCTTGTCGTAATACCAATGGCATATATTATTCATGGAGAGGACATTCTAGTTTAAATCAATGCTTGGCTGTCAAAAACGGGGGAAAATCTCAGCTTAATTTTATCAGAGAATATGATTTCCTTTATGACAGTGGTGAAAGAAAATAAAACATTTTTGACAGATCTCGACAGAACCAAACCGTGAACTTGCAACATGCGTGGCATGTGCGTGGCATAATCCTCTGATTAGTTTTGGTTGCAGGGAGAGAGAGGAGGCAACGTTAACATGCTTTTTGACCTCTCTAGTAAGGTTGATCTATAGATTATTACTTGAGTTGAAAGCAGGTTTCCCACACCAGAAATTGTAGCTCTACAAGATCACAGTGTGTCACACAATGCAATTGTAGATATGCTATTTTCGGTGCACGACATGGCCTGCAACCACGTATAAATGATGCACGAGGCTAGGCCTGTCACAATTATTACATAATCGCCTCATCGCAATTATTTGAGATAATCGCAATTCATTTTGCACAATTGTTATAACCGTTTCCATGTACATTTTCTAACGGTTTCCAAAAATAGCAGAAATAGCTGATCTACACGCTTACAACACGTCACAAATTCTAACATTTTCTTGAAAGTATGTAAAATGTCTTTGTATATTTACCGGCAAGGCATTTGTCATATATGCCCTTTGCAATTTGTGATTATTTAATGTGATATTCATATACGTATGTTCCAATGTTCAAACACGATCGTGACAGCCCTACACGAGGCTTGTGAGGACACACTCTTGTGGTTCCCCTCAGCTAAGCACAGAAACATACATGTGCATGATTGCGGACGCACACGTGTGTGTACACACACAGTGATTGTGCAGCAACCACAGCACAGTGCTCTGACCTAGATGTGTCCTCTCAGAGTAGTGGCTGTACTGCAAGCCAGCTGGCTGAGAGTTTGTAGAGGAACAACGCACATCATGGGCGCGCGCACACACACACACACACACACACACACACACACACACACACACATCCACTCTTCTCTTACCCCCCCGCTTTATTTTCCTGCTGCCAGGAATAAAATAAATATTTTTCCAGCCATAATTTGGCGTTGCTTAGCAGCCTTATATTTGGATCAAAAGAATCATACTGATGTTTATCGTGGAACAGAACATGAGTAACATTAAATTTATGCAAACCGTGCACAAATCTAGCATCACAATGGGTTGCGCACGCACGCCTGCACCACAACCACCCCCCAAACTCCATGGTCTTAATTTAAGGCATCTCCCCCAGCCAGACTTGAGTGCATTCACACCACTTATGCACAATTGTGTCCCCCCCCAACCCTTTATAATGCCCCCCAAACTCCAGACAGAGCCCCCCCAATCCCCCCCACCTCCACAGCTGACTAGGGACCATTGAGGACTGCCTTCCCAGTCAGCCAGTCATCCTCATCCAGCCTGGGTCCCTGGGAGCAGGTGCTAGAGTGGGGGTCTGTCTTAAGACGAGCAGACTGTGGGAACGGCAGTCCAACAGCTGTTTGCTGCGTCGTAGCCAGAAGGCATGCTGCAGGCAGGGTGCTGTTAACACACACACTGGACCCTTTCATTTATGCTCTTTTGATTTGTAGGTAAAGGGGTGGTGTGTAACAAATGCATCAGTGGTTGGCCTCTAGTCTTAATGTAAAAAATAAAGGCTTTCTTTTGTAATTAAAAGTTAATGAGTTGCATGAGACAACTGGTGGTGATGGAGGAAATATAGTCTGCTAGACGTTGAAGAAATACATCCTGCTTGTATAAAACGACTTGAGGGATTTTCTGTGTGTATATATATATATATATATATATATATATATATATATATTTAAAGCGTACATCCTACAAAGAGTAGGCTTGCATTTTTAAAACGGTTACGCTTTGAGATGAAAGCTTAAACCAAGCCCAGATCAATGTTTTATTTGTTCTGTTTAGATCTTCACCACTAGTGAGCCTTAATGATGCCAGACATGTATTTTTGGAGACGGATAAAGGTTGCCCCATCAGTGCAGGGTGAGAGGATGTGCATCTCTCTCTCTCTCGCACACACACACACACACACACACACACACACACACACACACACACACACACACACACACACACACACACACACACACACACACACACACACACACACACACACAGCGCACACACACAGCGCACACACACACAGCACACAGTGAGAGAACCCCCTAGTGGCTTCATTAGTCCAAGCTTTTCCAGGGAAACCAGAGAAGCCACCATGGTCTCTCTCTCTCTCTCCCTTTCTCTCCCTCTCTCTCGCTCTCTCTCTCTCCCCCTTTCTCCCTCTCTCTCCCTCTCTTTCTATTCTCTCCTCTCAGCGGAGGTAAACAGACATGAAGGATGAGGTTTTCTAAAAACCCTCCCATGACCGTTTGCTCTCACTCTTTCTTTCTGTCTGTCTCAGCATCCGGATAAACAACGTGCCGTTTCTGCTCCAAGTGGGGGAGCGGAAGTCTCCTGAATGCGAGTTGGAGGGGCGATGATGAGGTTACTAAACGTTGTGGGGTGTTACGTATGCCCAGAGTGTGGCTTGAATGTCGCACAGTTGAATAGAGGAGCGACAGGCTGCGTCCAGTTCAGAGCCTAGAGAATGTCACCGGCTTAAAGCTATGACTCACACTCTAAAACAGTGGGTCCATTTATTGCAGCAAAACCTCTCACACTCTCTCTCTCTCTCTCTCTCTCTCTCTCTCTCTCTCTCTCTCTCTCATATCTTCCTTTTCACAGCCCCCCCTAGTTCTGCTTTGATGATGTCATCACAAAGTTTCCCCTATTGTCATTTATGTTTATTTATTTATTTTATTTTATTTAAGCACAAGAAGTGTTTTAATATTTGCTGTTATTTCGTGGCTACTGTATGTAGGGATGTTTTCAGATCGCTTGCCTTCACTCGTTTGCGTAGGCACACGCACACACAAACAAATGAAGCGGTCTTGTTTCATCTTGGCAGAGGCAGCATATGGAGCTATAGAGGCCCCTATTGTTTTTATTTCTTCTCTATTCATTCGTGAAGCACAATCAGAGACTGCCCTCCTAGTTGCAGCCACAACGAAAGCGGCACCATGTTATTGATGCACGATTGCAAACAAAGACTGGAAGTAATTGTCCCCTTTTAGCCGCTATTCATGCTCCGATCCCTTTACCCCCCCACCCCCGACATACATACACGCGGGTGCACGCGCACAAACGCGCGCGCACCCACTGCCCACGTTACCACACCTCAAAATCAGACAGACCTTGAACATGGTAAATGTATTTCTCTTCTGCACACACTTGCAGAATCATATCCATGTGTGTGTTCATACAGTATATACTATATACGTGACTGTAGTGCGTCATGGGCACAAATGTAAGCACAGGTTGGGCTACATGGGTAGCCTTGCCAGCTAGCAGCAGCCTCTTTGCAGTGTTTGTGCTGTGATGCAGCAGCAGACATATTGAAAGGATGGAGGCAGCTGTTCCCCATCCTTTTGCTGATCAGGGTAATGCTTAATTTATAATTAGTTGCGTGCCAGTGGCGCGCACCGAAAATAGCAGATCGACTAGCTCTCGAGCTTGTAGATCTGATATTTTTGTCTATTTTAGGCACGCAACACCGGCAACTAGGTATTGATCATGTTTAAACTGTATCAGGATGCTGCTGGTGCAACTCTCCTTAGGTATTTTTCCTCTCTCTCTCTCTCTCTCTCTCTCTCTCTCTCTCTCTCTCTCTCTCTCTCTTCGTGACTGACTCGCCTTTTTTGTTTTTAAAGACACAGATGCCATCGGGCTCCTCTACCTCATCTCTCCCTTTCTCCTTTCTATATTGTTAAAATTGTTGTTTCGTATGGATTTTCTTTGACAGCATTGATGAAAAAGGCTGTCCTGTCCTGAGCATTTATGCAACCTATTTTTATACACACGTCAGAGAAAAATAAAAGCTGTGTATGAGGAGTGTTATGAGGAAAATGGAACGGGAAAGGCATAGACACAGTGAGCAGAGGAAAATAACAGAGCAAGCAAGACATTCTTGTACAGGCTGCAACCTCTGCGCTCCTTGGCTGCGTTTCAGGTCTGATAAAATGGCGTCGCTGCCTGCTCTGCAGGCTAAAACACTGACAGAGTGGAAGAAAAGCAAAGAATAGAACGACATCAGTGTCTTTGAAAATGCCAGCGCTGTCATGCTTTTTTTCCTTTCCAAGTAAAAGAAAACAGACATCTAACAGCCACAGAAGCAGACAGAAGGCAGTGGTGGTTACTAAAGAGACCGACTGTTTGCTCTTTCTCAGTATTACTTTGAGGTACAATTTGGCTGGGTGGCTAGAAGGCGTCAACCAAAACAATGGACCTGAAACTGCGCCAAACCAACTGTGGTGAAATGCAAGCTGCTAAAGAGGCACAAACATGGTTGCAACACCAACTCATATAAGTCTCTCCAAATGATTGTCCACATTATTATGTTTAATCATGCCTTTTGTGCCTTTTTTGAGTGGTGTAAACCACTCCTACAACTGGCTTTGTTAGTTTACGTGTCTGTCTGTTTGTCTGTTTGTACCAAAAAATGTGCATGGTTGCTATGGTCACCCAGTTCACACGGGTGTGATTTCATTACGTCAGACATTACGTCAGACCACAGCTGATCAGTCTATATAAGACCTTACACCACTCAGTTCACACAGGTGTGATTTTCTTTTTTAGTTATGAGAGTCTGGTGGATTTTGGAATTTATCCTTGTATCGTATCATATCGTTTTGCAATGCAAATAGTTGGTATCGAATAATTTTGCAATGGAAATAAGTACTTGTGCGTTCACTGCATTGTATTTATCATTCAATATCACTACACTATCGATAAATGTGTTCAAATACCATGTCCATGTGTTTGTCAGAGAATCACTGTCTACTTATTTATATTCATAATAATAAATATTTCCCTTAAAAGAAACAGTCCCAATATCGCCCATGTATCGTATCGTCAACCATGTATCGTATCGTCAACCATGTATCATATCGTCAACCATGTATCGTATCGTCAACCATGTATCGTATCGTCAACCATGTATCGTATCGTCAACCATGTATCGTATCGTCAACCATGTATCGTATCGTATCGTCAACCATGTATCGTATCGTCAACCATGTATCGTATCGTCAACCATGTATCGTATCGTCAACCATGTATCGTATCACTGTTGCAATGTATCATTACACCCCTAGCTGTTAGCATGCGAGAGCCTAGTGTTGAAATGTTGGTATTTTGACAATAGAGCAGATCTTCCTAATCATTCCCATTGTTTGTCTTGGACATAATGGCCTTCCACCTGACCATAGACACAATAACCCTATACTCTCATGACCAGCTGAATTATAGAAGAAAGCATGGAAGGCCAAGTTACATTTATTTCTCCTTGTTATTTCTGAATTCTACTGCCTTTTGAAAAGATAAGCCTTAGTTTAGGCAGTGGACGGTGGTGTTAAAAAAAGTATAAATGTTTGTGGCGGATTCCTATAGCCTGATTTATTTTACTTGATAGTGTGCCGAATATTGAGCTTGTAGTTCTTCTATTTTCAGCGAGCGACACCGCCTTTAGTTGCAACATAATATACATGAAGCATAATGCTGTCCTCCTCTTAGTAGTTTCATCTGTATGGCTCTGATTACTGTGCGTGCGTGCGTGCGTGTGTGACTGTGTGTGCACACGCACACGTGTGCGCCACTACACTCACACACAGACGACCCTTTATGATAAGACCGCCTGGGGAGGGGAGATAAGTGTGCTGAGGGAAAAATTGCATGTGCAGGCACTCTGTGGTGTGTTGTGCAGTATCTTAAAGCCACACATCTGTCAACGCGCGCGTGTGTGTGTGTGTGTGTGTGTGTGTGTGTGTGTGCGCCTCAAACAAATGGACTTTCCCCCTCATCTGGTGGGATTGTTTTGACCACTGGGTCTTTATCTCTTGATGGATAACTTTTACTGTAGCAATTATGCAAATCACTGCAACCATCTGATGGAATCTAATAGCAGTTTAATAGTAGGTAAAGCAGCCAAATTACCAAACAAAACACAGTAACACACAGCCCAGGCCTAATAATGAACGGTTAGTAAGTGATACTTTTAGCTGGCAGTAGCGTGGCTTTAGTTCACTTTGAACGGAAAGATACTTTGAGTCCTACATAATCTAACTTCCTTCATAATGTGGTGTCTAAAATGGCAGCATTTGAAGTTAATAGGCATGGATTGTATTAAATGGATTATGAAGTATGGATAAGAATGTATAGGGCTTGGCGAAGAGGTTGGATGAACAATATCTTACCATTAAAACTTCTGCTTTTATGGCAAGATTACATTTGTCCTTTTCAAAAGAACTGAACCCTGGCTTGGATAATAACTAGAAAGGGGGGGCTTTACATTTTCTTATCTCCAAGAATGAATGGGTGACTTTCTCCGCTCATGTGCCTGGTTTGGCCTGTGAGATATTCTCAAAATTGCAGGAGCCCTTATTGTTTTTCTGGCCTGTTGAGGGCCTGGCCCAGTGGTTAGGGTGTTTGCATGCTGGATCGATAAAACTGTCTGCTCTGCCCCACTATCATTAATAAGGCATTGATTAGCTGCCTGCCAATGATTGATTACACCCTTAAAGCATTGAATCAGTCTATTATTAGTTCTCCAACTGATATAGGCTGCTTGTGTGCTTTAATGAGATGCTTGTAATTGTGGGGCTGTTGTGTAGGGAATTTATGGGTGTTCACTGGCCTCATTCTGCAGCATGCTTACCAAGTATAAAACCGTTGTAATAATGTGGGGATTTAGTTGAAAACATATTCAGTCATAACTAAATCAGCTGGTCAGGTTAGCAGTAAGGAGATAAACGGTTAATACATTGTAGGTAGTGGATTCAAGAGATGCAAGATTCGAGAGGGTTTATCTTGTCACGTAGCATACAGGTACAATCAGTGAAATGTTGGTGAAAAGCAGAAATGGTCGCAGGATAGCATGCATACATACATGATGCACAACACACTTGCACACAGGGAGAGAAAGGTTTGTGGTTTCTTGTAGCCATCGGGGGAGGTGGAGGAGGAGGAGCAGGTCCATTGGAGCGAAGGGAGTGATGGATGAGGAGCCGTCCCGGTTTCATTCCAATAAATGAGCAGCGTTCCACTTCCCCAGCCAGGGAGCCACGATGGAGATGGATGGGTCTCTCAGTGCAGGCAGGGTGTTGGAGGAGAGAGGAAGAGGAGAAGAGGTGAAGGGGCAGGAGGGGAGGGAGAGAGAGAGAGGGAGAGAGGGAGTCTGGGAGATAAGCAAGGGAGGAATAGGAGGGACCAAACACTAAAGGGTGAGGATGGAAGTGAGGAGAGAAATAATAGAAAAGGGAGGAAGATGAGATATGGGAGGGCAAAGAGCAAATGTGGAAGGGGAGATGGGGAAGTAAAGAGAGAGAGCAGAGAGAAGAAAAGTGGGGTGATGGTGTTTGGGGGTGTAATGAAATGGAGAAAGGACAGTTGGAACGTGAGAGAGGGAGAGGGAGAGGGAGAGAGAGGGGGAGGGGGAGGGGGAGAGGGAGGGAGGGAGGGGATGCAGAGAAGAAAGGCAGAGCTTCATCTAACCGTGTTTTCCGTCTGGCTGGCCGTGCCAGCAGAAGGATATATGGGTCTGCCATAGCTGATGTGACATGCAGCATGCTCGGCTGTGCATTCTGATTATGTGTTGGATTGCGGGAAGCGAGCGAGTGTGACCATCTCTTCCTGCCTAACGTTAGTCTGATAGCCAGAGGTAAACCAACCAAGGAGATGGAATTGGTCCTGGGAGCCGAGGGGGGGGGGGGGACTGTATTACATGGTGTTCCTTAGTGTAATCTCCTTCTCTCGCTCCCTCGTCGTTTTTCTCCTGCTCATCCATCCCTTCATTTCCCTGCCACTCCCTGCCAACTTATTTCCTTCTATTTGGCTTTCTCACCAACTGTCACTCACTGTCTCCCTCCGTCTCCTTCTCCCTCTGCAGACGTGTCCCTCCGGAGTGGCCCCGGGGCCCAGTATGAGACCCCCCACTGGGGAGCCTCTTTGCCCACTGACTCCAGCACCAGCAGCTGGGACCAAGTGATCATCCACAGAAAGGACGCTACGGCTTGGCCCCCCGTTAGCCACATTAGTGACACAAGCCACCCCGCAGCGCCAGAATGCCCCTCAGGCTTGGCTAAGTCCAACCCAGACACTGTCGCTATCACTACCATCAGTTGTAGTAGTAATAGTAGTAGTAGTAGTTGTATGAGTATGGCCACGGGGGCTGCAGGCCAGCAGGCCCACTACACTTCTCTCAAAGCTAACGGCAACATGATGACAGGCCCAGGGATGGTCAACGCCATAGGTGGGAGTAGAGGCTGGAGTGCTGATGGCAAACCAGAGGTTATTAATGGCGGTCGAGCCGGGGGTCCCAATAGCTGGGGCTCTCCCAGCTTCAACTTGAACCTCAACCCCAACGCCAACCCGTCTGCATGGCCGGTGCTCGGCCATGAGTCAGGAGGGGGAGGTGGTGGGGGTGGTATGGGGTCTAATGGACCGTCCAACTCTGCAGCTCTCCAACCAGGCTTGAATGGCAACGGGAGCATGGGAGGAGGCGATCCAGGCAGGGGAGGCTGGGGCGGCATGATGAGCCCTGACGGAAACCATCAGAAGCACCCTTCATCCAACACAAATGTGTCTTTTAGCATGGAGCCTGCAAACCTTAACACTGACGGACCAAACCACAGCAAGAAGCAGCAGCAAGGTCAGGAGCCTATGAGCCCCATCCACGGGCTGCCTGGCTGGGGAGGCCAGTCGCCAACCGAGTCTTCCCAGCTCAACGGGGACCCAACCGGCAGCTCCGTATGGGGAAGTGGAGACACCAAGGTGGCCGATTCCCAGAAGGACTCGGGCTGGGGTTCGACCCCGTCCGGGGGCAACTCGGCCTGGGGCCGCCAAGACAGCGGAGGTGGTGGTGGAGGTGGAGGTGGTGGTGGAGGTGGTGGTGGAGGCTGGGGGGACTGGGGCGGGAAGCCCTCCGGTGGTGGGGATGGGCCTAAAGGCTGGGACTCCGCCGCCGATGCCGGCAACGCTAGTTCAGGCCAGGAGCAGCAACTCAGTGGCTGGGGCCAGCAGGCCAACGTGGCCCCAGCCAGCGAAGGCAGCGGAGACAGCAGCGAGGGTAGAGCGTCCCGCATGAACGGATCCTCCAGCATGGACGTTCCTCCTCCACTGCCCCACCAGGACCTGGACCCCAGGGTGCTGTGTAACTCGGGATGGGGACAGACGCCCGTCCGACAGCACACCGTGTGGGAGATGGAAGAGGTTACTTCTGACTGTGAGAAGAGTGAAAGGATGAGTGAAAGGAAGAGTGAAAGGAAGAGTGAAAGTACCTCTGACAACTGGGGAGGCTCCGGTTCCAGCGGGGGACCTGCGTCCACTAACGGAGGCACTGTCAACCCCAACCTCGGCCCCAGCCAGAGGCCTGGGTCTGGGGGCAAGACCGATGGCAGCTCTGGTGGTTCATCGTCCAGTTGGGGAGCTCCACCACCTCAATCAGTCCAGACAGGATCAGGATGGGGTGACTCCCCACAGCCACACAGCAAGACCCCCAACGGCACCACCAGTGGCTGGGGGGAGCCCATGTCCACCAATGGCCCCAAGAGTGGAGGCCCACAATCCTGGGGATCTGAAGACAAGTCGCCCAATTGGGACGACAGGCCAGCCAAGACCCAGCCAAACAGCTGGGGTGAAGGGCCCAAGAACTCCCCCGGCTGGGGCAATAATAGCAGCGGTGGCTCCAACAGCTCCAGCACAGGAGAATGGGGAGAGCCTGAAGTTAAGAAGAACGGCTCCTCCAGTAGCATGTGGGAAGGTGAGGGAGGGAATGGAGGGAATGGAGGGAATGGAGGCTGGAAGGACAGCCCTAGAGGAGGAAACGGAGGAGGAAATGGCTGGGGAAAGCCTGCCCCTGTTGTGAGCGGTAATGGTAATGGTTGGGGGGAGAGCCGGGAGAGCCGGGGGGAGAGCCGGGAGAGCCGGGGGGAGAGCCGGGAGAGCCGGGAGACCCAACGCACCAATGGCCCAGTGCAGGGAAACTGGGACTCCTCCAAGCCCCAGGAGAGCAGCAGCAGCAGCAGCACGGGCAGTGGAGGAGGTGGCAGCATGGGTTCCTGGGGCGGCCCTGGTTCTGTGAAGCAGAACAGCTCCAACTGGGCCAATGGCAGCAAACAAGACCAGAGCATGGAGTCCACAGGCTGGGAAGAACCCTCCCCTCCCTCCATCCGCAGGAAGATGGAGATTGACGACGGCACATCCACCTGGGGAGAACCAACAACCACTGGGGTTACCAACAAGAAGAATAGTGTCAACATGTGGGACCGCAACGGCACCAACGGTAACCCAGGAAACAACGGCCCACCAGGAAACAACGGTAACCCAGGAAACAACGGCCCACCAGGAAACAACGGTAACCCAGGAAACAACGGCCCACCAGGAAATAACGGCCCACCAGGAAACAACGGCCCACCAGGAAACAACGGCCCACCAGGAAACAACGGCCCACCAGGAAACAACGGCCCACCAGGAAACAACGGCCCACCAGGAAACAGCGGCCCGCTGCCCAATAAAAATGGTGGAATAATTATGGCCAACAACAATCA
This sequence comes from Electrona antarctica, assembly GCF_951216825.1. Classification (NCBI taxonomy): domain Eukaryota; kingdom Metazoa; phylum Chordata; class Actinopteri; order Myctophiformes; family Myctophidae; genus Electrona; species Electrona antarctica. The sequence goes on from NC_136809.1 coordinate 41,282,268, forward strand.
CTCTGTGGGCCCAAGCAACAACAATCACCATCACCCCCACCACATGCAGCACCACCACTCGCACCATGGCCCACCTCCAACGCACTCACAGCACCATGGCAACAATAACGGGTCGCCCAACAGTGCCGCTCCTCACCAGGGTGGTGGACCCCAGAGCAGACCCCCCATTGCCAGCCCAGGTGAGAGAATGATTATTATATAATTTCTTAAGACCTGCACGACTACCTATAGAACATTTACTTGACATTCACTTTTTGGGCGTCTGATCTGTTTTATTCAAAGCTTGTTAAGCTTATGACCCAGTTGTGACAATAAGTTGAAAGAACAAAGGGCATAGACAGAACCACAAGATTGTTTTTGCACTATAAGTGTGTGTGTGTGTGTGTGTGTGTGTGTGTGTGTGTGTGTGTGTGTGTGTGTGTGTGTGTGTGTGTGTGTGTGTGTGTGTGTGTGTGTGTGTGTGTGTGTGTGTGTGTGTGTGTATATATATAATTTATATTATATTTATATATAAAAAAATCACACCTGTGTGAAGTGAGGGGCGCTAATATATTAAAGTCTAACTCATGTCGCTTAGGTGATTAATGATGATGTAAGACAAGATTTTTAGAACAAACATTAAATCTGTATATAGGAGGGGCTGGCGCCCCTCAAACATTACAGTAAAACATTGTCCCAGAGGAAAACTATTTCATGCAAGGATAAATGCATTACAGATTAATCCAGCCATCATTAAACAGATGCCCCCATAAGTATCATGAAGGCTGAAGTTGCACTGCGGTCAGTTTAAACAAGCCACAATGTAGACAAAGCAAAGCCTAAGCTCTCCTCTCTCATCACTTTTAGTTTGCAAATGAGACCAGTGCCCCCTGCTGTTATAAACCTGTCTTGCACGTTGTCTTGACCAGCTCCTTTAGACACACACCACAGTTCCTTTTTCTGTCAACCAAGAAAAATAGAGAAATTAGAGATGGAGTTAGAGGTTGCTGAGTTCAGCTGAGATGGAGCAAAAAAAGTTATTGAGTGAGCTATGGAGAGCAGTGGAGGTCTGGGTGAAGGCCAGCAGCAGTTTAACTGGCATGCACTGGCTGGCATGAGTTACTGCTTTCATCCACCTTCTCCTCCCACTCACACAAACGCGCACATACACCGAGTGCTTGGCAGGTCAGTCTGACCCGGTCTGGGCCAGTCAGTCAAGGGCCTGCTGCTATCAGAGAAGGCTGCTATGAAAGGCCTCTATATATAGAAGGCATGGCAGTGTTTCAACTCACTGGCCTACTGTGAGGCTGTCTCCCCTATTAACATGTCACTACAGCCCAGTGAGAACTTCGAGGCACAGCCAGAGCACTGAGAACTCCAGAGTTCGTGTAGGGATAGCGAGTGTGGCGAGCAGGGCTGCTCCCATGAGAATTGGGGCCGATACTCATCACAAAATGAATAAATGAATAAAGATAGGCTCCTGCCCTATGGGCCTCATGGCTCGGCAAGGCTACTTACTTACTTACCCCTAGTGAAGCATGTAGAGATTTATAACTCTTCTCATTGTTGTACTGTAAATTGCTGATACTGCTGATGAAAGTAGTCATACTACGGTACAAAGGTACCGTAGTATGACTCCTTTCCTAAAGTGTACCTTTATTTTATAAACATGAACACTAAACATTTCCAACTGTCTCTGTCTCTCCTTCTCTCTCGCTGTCGCTCTTCATTATCCCCAACTCAGGTTGGGGAGAACTTCCCAATGCTCAGCCCAAGCCTGAGCCTGCCTGGGGAGAGCCAGCAGCTCCATCGTCTGCAGTGGACAATGGCACGTCGGCATGGGGAAAGTCCACCGGGGGCGTAGGGACATGGGGAGATGGGGGCCATGGGGGCCATGGGGGCCACGAGCCCTCTGGACCCTACGGCAGAGCCAACGGGCCCCCAGGCCCAGCACCTTGCAAGCCAGGTAACACTCCCACAGATATATCTAGGTTCAGTGATGGAGGATGGCAACAATAACATTTTAAGGGGAATGTTTACACATTACATCAAAGGTGATCAACATTACTTGACAAAGACACACCCAATCAGTATTTGTTAAGTAAGTAGACTTGTTTCTTAACAATATACACAGGTAGTTTCTTCAGAATTGTTTCCATCTGTGTTGGTTTTGAAAGTGCGTATTTGTGTGGCGGTTGTTGTTGCAGAGATTAATGCAATTCCATGCATCAGTGGGTCTTTGTTATTGGTGCTGTTATTTGGAAAAGGTTATGTAGGAAGGCATAGAGAGAATGGGGCATGACACATGGCAACAGTGGCACCAAGTGGTCAGTTTGAGAATTACATCATACTCACCAGACGCTTCCATCTTCCTAGCGTTAACCTTTGATCTTATATTTGCACATTCTGTCACTTTGGCTTCTGTAATGGTTTTGCTCCCCCACTCTCCCAGGCCCCAAACTTATGCAAGATAGCTGGGGAGGTGGAGGGGAGGAGATGGGCATGTCAAGCGGCCAATGGGAGTCTGAGGATGGGGACATGTGGAACAGCCCCACCTCCCAGGAGAGCAGCTCCTCCGGCTGTAACTCCTGGAGCAACGGACCCAAGAAGGGTCCAAGCAAGGTCCGAGAACAGTTACAGGTATACTATATTTATGTTGCAGAACCCTTAAGAACCCATTAAGACCTGAGGACGATTCTACGAGTGCCTTCTAAATCAGTAGTTTTAGAACTTTTTCCGTGCCCCAAAATTATATATTTCTGGCTTTTGTCCCAGGGACCCCCAGACGAAAGATTTGTGACACAGATGCTTTCTCGGTTTTAATGGGTTAATAATGCAATTTATAATAATGTAACACCTGTAAAAAAAAAAATACAATGTATAACTTTGATGAAAACCTGTGTGTTCACACAGGTTCAGGGGAAACTAAGCAACAAGGTAGATGAGGTCTGGGTCATGAATCGTCTCATCAAACAGCTCACTGACATGGGATTTCCAGTAAGTTAGACTTTGATTCATTGATTACTTTATTAGCAGTTTAGGCAAAAGAAAGCACAGCAAGGTCAGCTAAGAGGATTTTAAACCCAAGAAAGCCTATGGTTTGTTTCCATTGTGGTCCTTTTGTACTAACATTTAATGACGGACAAATATACAATACTATGCAAGAACTTCAGACTCTCCTTACTGAGTGTGGAGTGAAACTGAAATGTTGCACATATTTATTACAGTTGCTCTGATGCTCTCCCACTTAATGTCCTTTAGACACAGAGGCAATTTTGTGTGATTAATAAGCCTGACGACAATTAATGTTTTCCAAACTGTTGTTTGTGTCATGAGTACATTTTACATAGAACACAAATTACATGGTGACAGTGACGTCATTTTTATTTGATTCCCCTGAGCTTCCGTACGATGAATAAAGGCATCAGCCTGTATGAACGAGTTCATCAATTTGAATAGTTTTCATGCAAAGTGTAAAGTGCAAGAGCATACAAGCCAAGTGGCAAATGCCCTGAAACATGAAGGTGTTAGAAGTCAGCTGACAGTCCCACGTTGTCCATGTGTTCACAGAGAGACCCTGCTGAGGAGGCTCTGAAGAGCAACAACATGAATCTGGACCAGGCCATGAGTAAGTTTCTCCCTGTAGGCCTATGTGCGCACTGTGCACATAGAAACCTTGTACATGTATTACATTATAAAGCTGTTAGTTTTCAAGAAAATATGGAAAGAAGAACCTGTGTTCCAATGGATCCAATGTAGTTATTATTTAGCCAAAAACTCTTGTTAATACTTTTCATTGGTTCCACCCACAAACAAACAATGCATCGACACATACGGTATTGTTTGCTTGTAGACCTGCTATTTTCACAATGCTTTGAAAATCTTGATACATTTATGAAAGTGTTTGCCATGTCATGCCCAAAATAGGGCCAGATTGAAAGTAGTAAAGGATAAAGGTATGTTTAATGTGTCTGTAGATTGTAATGTGTCAATGGCTGCTCCTCCCTCCTTTCACCTCCCAGGCGCCCTGTTGGAGAAGAAGACCGAGCTGGACAAGCGGGGAATGGGCATGTCCGACTACAGCAACGGCCTGAACAAACCCATGGTGTGTCGGCCCTCCGCCCACTCCAAAGACGCCTCCGACCGCAACCCCTTCCTCGACAAGGTATGAGCCTAAACCCGCTTCCTTTGGTATGGTGCCCAGGTGGCGCCTGAGCCCTAAAATGACCAGTGATTAGTTGTTTTTTTGTTTATAATTTTTGTCAAATTATTATGCTTTTATTTTGACATTTTATAGTATCATTAAAACTGGTTGGGGGTCCACTTGCAGTAACCTAACAGGAATCACCACGTCACATGGATGGCAGGTTGGCAATGGATCATAGAATCGGGAATCGGAAAGGTTCCCGGTTAAATCCCAGCACTACCTTCAGTTGTGTCTGAAGTGTTCTTGAGCAAGTCACTGAAAACCAACCTGCTCGAGCAAATGGAACACAGACGCAATTTTACTGGGTCTGGGAATCAAAAGGTCAATAATTCGCCTCCCGGCCGGCTTCCATGTGTCGGAGTGACGCTTAACCCCAAACTGCTCCCCGGGGGCCGTATTAATGGCAGCCATTGCTCCTAATAGTTAGGATGGGTAATGCAGAGGACACATTCTAATAGTTAGGATGGGTAATGCAGAGGACACATTCTAATAGTTAGGATGGGTAATGCAGAGGACACATTCTAATAGTTAGGATGGGTAATGCAGAGGACACATTCTAATAGTTAGGATGGGTAATGCAGAGGACACATTCTAATAGTTAGGATGGGTAATGCAGAGGACACATTCTCCGTGTCCTAATAGTTAGGATGGGTAATGCAGAGGACACATTCTACTGTGGGCCAATGTACTGTAGCGCAATCTTGACCACAATGACCCTCTTTCTTTTGTCCCCAATTTGTCTTCCGCTCTCTCTCTCTCTCTCTCTCTCTCTCTCTCCTTTCTCATTCTGCCTCTGCCTCGCTACTCACCCCACTCTCCTCCTTTCCGCTCTACCAATCTCTCTTTTCTTTCGCCCTCCAAACCCTTCTGTCTCTCTGAACCAGGATGGGGGCATGTCAGATGACGCCTCCCCCTCACCATTTCTGCCTTCCCCCAGCTTGAAGCTCCCCCTAACCAACAACGGCCTGCCTGGGCAGGGAATGGGACAGGGCAACCCGGGGCTGGCCATGCAAAACTTGAACAACAGACAGGTGACTCACGCAGGACACGTAACCTAGCCCTCCACTTGTTTTTGTTGTTTTTTTTAGCAGAAAACACACTTTTCTGTCAGGTTTGTTTCCATCAAGGTCCAACAGAGTCAAATCCTCTGGGTTACGTATTTTCTAAACTCTCCCAAGCTATAACAATTGTACTGTGCAATTCACAGTAGTGTTCTTTATGGCACTGATTAGATTCACTGAAATGGTTAAAATACCACAAATTTACTGTAATAGTTGGCGGCGCTGGTGCAGAGGCCGGCTGACAACTTGAATACGATATTGCATAATCAATGTTACAAAACATCTCATGACCAGCACATAGTACATTATGTACACTACATCATGTACATCTACTGTAGACATTGAATAATCTACAGCTGCAATGAGCGTGGCGATTTGAATGCTGAACGCGTATTCGGTGAATGCAACAACAGACCAGCTGAATGAGTCCACCCACTCTTTCTGACTCACACACATCCACATCCCTTTTTCTGCTATTGCTCACTCAAGTGTTTTTATGCGTGGACGACCTTGCCTGAAGTGACAATTGAAACTGGATAGTTGAGTCTTATCAAATGTCGTCCCGAGAGGCCACCTCGGCCCAGAAAACTCCCAGTGTGTCCTTGGAGCCAAACAAAGGCCCTGGTATTACAGCGACTGAATAGAAGTACCTCTATCCCTCAGTGGAGAATAGGACATTCACAATAACCCCAAGGCCATTTAGGACGGGGACAAAAAGCACAATAATACGTTGGACCTTGTTGGATGGTTTTTGAGTATTGTTTTTTTGTATTGCTGTTACTGTTGTGAAATGACAGGAATGACATTGATCTGAACTACAATGAGTGCTTTTTGCGTGTTTTTACTTTATTCTTTATTGAGTGGGTATATTGGTGTGAACTAAATATTAAAACAATGACTTGACAGCAGGTTGCTTATGTGTCTTAAGATCCAAAATGGAAGCACGCACATCTCCGAAGAAAGTGTGGGTGCTGAACAAAAAACTATACATACAGAATTTAAGAAGGTAGGATGTCCGCACACCGTTCTTAAGCTCCCAGTAGTTTTCTGATGAAGACCCAATAGGGTCGAAACGTTGAATCTATCCTTAATAAACTACTGGGAGCTAAGAACGGTGTGCGGACATCCTACCTTCTTTCTGCTTATGTGTCGACCTCACACCTTGGGCATCATCTGGCTATTTGCTGTATGCAATGTATTGCAGTATGCCTCACATAATAACGTGTACATTTACGCTTGAGACTTTGAAAACTCATGTGTCTTAAGGGGAACTTTAGTGGTGTTTAACGAGAATCATATAGTTCTTATACAGGCCGTTCTTTGTGTTGAGAGCCTGTGGCAAGAAACACTGCCAGCCTATGTAAAACGACACGTTTTGATGACTTTATCGCAAGCTGGCTGTGATTTTCCAGCGCAAGCTCTCAGCAACACGGACGCACGCATTACATCCAAACTTCACCTGTCCTCCTCAAAGCAGAACGATAGGATTTATGTTAACTCTTTCACTGCCAAGAGTAAATGATTATTTAATTCACCCAGTGCCAGCGATCCTTACCTTTTAAGTAGTCATAGATTATTTATGTCCACTACGATCAATCCCCAACCGAGTCAAACAGCCGTGCCATTTCTTTGTTATTCTCCATTGAAAATCCCATAATGGTGGACCAAGAAGAGGAATGATACAGAGCGGAGATAATCGCATGAGAAAAATTCCTAGACCCTAAACTTCACAAAAACTACACCTAACCCTAACCTTAACCCGGCCTAATCTCACAGAAAATGCCTAAGCCTAACCTGTGTGTGTGTGTGTGTGTGTGTGTGTGTGTGTGTGTGTGTGTGTGTGTGTGTGTGTTGTGTAGATGCAGAGTGGAATGTTTGGCAGTAGCGGGGCAGCACAAGCCCGGGCCATGCAGCAGCAGCCTCCTCAGCCATCAGTGCCACCTCTCAGCTCCCAGCCTAGTCTACGCTCTCAAGTGCCTCAGTTTCTCTCCCCTCAGGTAGACACACACACACACACACACACACACACACACACACACACACACACACACGCACACGCTCTCACACTCTCACACTCACTCACTCACTCACACTCTCTCTCATACTCTCTCTCATACTGTAGTTTGCACACCCAAGCTTGCTTCAGAGTCTCTCTAGTCTTAGTCTTAGCAATTAGAACTGCAGACTCACTCCCAATCTTCCACCGTGACCTCTTCAGACTCGACCTTGGCCGGCAGGAATTGCCGTAGCACTTGCCCTAGCCTCGACGACATTGCAGGCTTATGCAAAGGCTACAATGTAATATAGATATGTAGACAGACGCCATGACCTGGCATCCTATAGTGTATAGTTTCAATGTACAGATTATTGTTTTATTTTTTGCCCTTATTCTACTAATAGGTTATTGGTTTACCTATGATCATTGATTACTATTTCTATGCATTTGATGTATTACCTTGTGTTGTCACAAGGCCTAAAATAATGCATGTGTGAGTGGCTGTCCATGGGGGGGGGGGGGGGGGGGTATTGTACAATTTCTTTTCTCATTTCACACACTGTAAAGGGCGAATCACCATGGCTTTTCTCTGCCAGCAGAAGCATGGTTATTTAGAAGCTAGACTATGTGTTGTGAGCTATTTTCTTTTTTAAGTATAAATTAAGCATTACTGATGGACTGTCCTCTTCATGTTTGCCACCCTTCTAGGTTCAAGCACAGCTCTTGCAGTTTGCAGCAAAAAACATTGGTCTGAACCCTGCACTTTTAACCTCACCAATAAACCCTCAACAAATGACCCTGTTGTACCAACTTCAGCAGCTGCAAATGGTACGTCGGAAGCCTGCTGTTCACTCTCATTCTCAGTATCAGAACATTTACTTTTGAGCCTAAATCATAGTTTGGAAAATAACAGACTTTCCTCGAACAACATCATCTTGCAACAAAGGCATTGAGCAGAAATAATGTTCCTGATTTAATTTTGAAGGACCCTGCCCTTGATCCAAGCTGAAAATTAAATCAACCTTCACGGAGACGCATAATGTGGGATTAGACCCTTTTCTTTATTTAGTTTTTAGATATAAATGATATGAGAGTAAAACTGAGTTCAGCAACATAAGTGTTTTTAGACAAATATTGACTGTATATTTGATCAAACCTTGATTTATTTTCTCGAAACTTGTACTGATGCAATAATAGAATGAATCATCTTTTGTCTTCTCAGGCGTACCAGCGTTTACAAATCCAACAACAGATGATGCAGGCTCAGCGCAATGTTTCCGGTCCCATCAGACAACAAGAGCAGCAAGTGAGTGCATTCTCTCACGCTAGCGAGGAAGCACACACACGCGCGCAGTCACGCACGCACACACGCACACACAGGCGACTACTGCCGCACACAATCTTAATGGTGGTACAGTTTTAGATACCAGATCATTGGTTCCCAAACGTGTTCATGTCAAGGACCCCCAAATTGACACTAATTAGCCGGCGGACCCTCATTTGACACTTATGCCAGGGACCCTCATAAGAGAAGATTTTTACGGCTCTAGCAGAGATTCTCAACCTGTTTAATTTCAACGTAGACTAATGCAGTTTGACATGCATTAGTCTACGGACCCCCTTTTAATGGCATTTCTATCTCTGGGACCCCCAATTTATATTGTAAAATCAATGTTAATTTAACTCAGAGTGTACAAATGGAACCAAATGAACACGTTATGAGTTACAGACCCATAAGGGTCCATTTGATTCCAAACTATCATTTAGCTGGGGACCCCCTGGAACTGCATCAAGGACCCCTGGGGGTCCCCGGACCCCACTTTGGGAACCACTGCCGTAGATTACAACAAAACAAAACCACACATACCTCACACATGTGACATGCATTGCTAAAGTGATGTTGCACATGATATGCTTGCGTGCAAAATACTTCATATAGGAACTTGTGGTTCTGTTGGGAATTGACAAACTCTCTTCTCCTTTTTCATGAATTTGCAGTCCACACACTTATGTACATGTAAGTGGAGCTTCAGTGGAATGTATTCACTGTCATATAAAGTGATAATAGGTGTTTATCTCCATCATATCTTTCATATCACAGTAACTTTATTTGCAATTTAGGCATTATAGCAGATGCTCTTAATCCAGAGCGACATGGTAATACATCAAATACATAGAAATAGTCATCAAGGATCATAAGCACAAACATCCGTCTAACAGTAGAATATCTGTACACTGAAACTATGAGTATACACTATAGAGTGCTATGTCTACATAACATTCTATCTAATGCTATCTATGCTATTAATGTGTGACCAACTAGTCACCACCACCCAGGGCAAGGAAGGACACGACACAGGGCAGCTTTCTTGTGTTTGTAGCTTTATTCCTCCAAGTCGGGGGAATAACAATTTGAAAGCATCACAATATTACTTTACACAGGAAAGCAGATAGCTCTCCACTGTCCGGACACTCGGTCAGAGGCTCTCTCTTGAGTGTTTGTGGACATGGCTGATTTATCCTGTTCTGCCTTGATTAAGTCCATGCAAACAGGTGCGCAGCCACACCCAGTTCTGAGTCCAGTTATAGTTTGACTCAGGCCAGGTGTGACTGCTTAAATCAGTCATCCTCCGTCTCACATTAGTGTTTTAGTGATTTCACTCTTTAATGAGGTCTCTGCTGTCTTGATTTTGTGAAGCGAGTATTTGGCACCTGCAACGCTGCGTTTTGCTTAGAAATGAACGAAAACCCTCTGAATCCACCATGTTCCTCTGCCGACACCACGTCCTCTCTGACGCCGGGCCCGCCCGCCTGTTTTCCTCCAGGTCGCACGTACAATCACCAACATGCAGCAGCAGATCCAGCAGCACCAACGGCAGCTGTACCAGGCGCTGCTGATGAAGCAACAGCAGCAGCCTCCCTCTCACTCCTCGTCCTCCTCGTCCTCCTCCTCCGGCCTGCACCCCCCTGGTGGCCCCGCCGGCGGCCCCGGTAAATCAGCCCTGGACCCTTTCCCAGGCCCACATCAGGCCCCGGGCCTCTCCGACACACTGCACACCAAAGAGCCGCCATCTTCGCCCCACAACAGCTACAGCACCTATCCTCTCTGTGAGTCTGCCATCCATGGATGGGAGAACGGCATGGAGATAAATACGTTCAAATTACAGTTGGGTGCCACCGATATTGTCCCTTATCATTTGACCCATTTAGGCCTGACCTAAAAATTTTAAAAAATCCTTCTAAATCCTCTGAAATAAATATTTTCACGATTTTTCAAAAATAGCAGACCTACAAGCTCATAGCGCGCCACTCGGTGGCGCTCTATGAGCTTGTAGATCTGCTATTTTTCAATAGCTAAATTATAACATAGTTTAAAACACCAAAAGGGGTTCCCGCCCAAAATGGGTTAACTGTCCTTTTGCGCAGATCACGCAAACCTCAGCAAAAAGAAAAGGACAATATCGATGGCCTCCAACTGTAGGTTTTTTTTGCCCTCAGACCTCTGTTCTGTAGTTCGAAAACACAAAGACCTGTTTGGTCATGCCGGTAGATGGCCGTATACGGTATAGTGCGTCAACCGCATAATCACAAGACCAGTGTTACATGTCGTTCCTCCTCTACTCTCAGCATTCTCTATCTCTCTCTCTCTCTCTCTCGACACTGTCCCATCCATACAAAGCAGAACAACTACCTAAATGTAAAACTACCTAGTAATCTTAACCACTTGAACCCCAGCATTCATATTCTGGGGGGGGGGGGGGGGGGGGGAAGTGTACCGGGTACATTTAACACGTTGACTGCGGAGAATTGAAATCGTAAAATAACCCTCACTGCTGAGTATTTCACTAACCTTTGAAGAATCACCCTGGCGCTAATGTAGGTCCGTTTCACAAAGTTCCGCCTAAATATATTCCAGTCACGTGATCCAAACGCGTGAAGTGTCCTACTGTGTCCGCTGGAAACCATGTATCTTTTTAAAGGGATCAAAAACTGCGAATTAAACAATGAAAACAAAAGACGGGAATGTCGTGATCCGCATGGAAAGATCTCTTTATCAATGAAGTCAGGAATGTCGTGATCCGCATGGAAAGATCTCTTTATCAATGAAGTCAGGAATGTCGTGATCCGCATGGAAAGATCTCTTTATCAATGAAGTCAGGAATGTCGTGATCCGCAGTCAAACTGTTGGTAACACCCATCTGTGTTCTCTCTCCCCTACAGCTGGACTGAATCCAAACATGAATGTAAACTGCATGGAGGTGGGAGGTATGTCCATGAAGGAGCCCCCGCAGCCCCAGTCCCGTCTGTCTCAGTGGACACACCCCAACTCCATGGACAACCTCTCTGGCAACTCCTCACACATGGATAACAACCTCAATAAGCATGGTAAACGATGCACAGAATAACAAGAAACCGCTCGCACACACCGAGGGCTCCAATGTGACAGATGCACCAAAAATTGACTGTGACGTTTCGAGCACAACGTTTCTTCAGACATGCACAGTGCACAGCTTTGGGATATTCTACCCATCGCATGCCTTTGCTACACAGTATTTGAAATGATGCATAGTTGAGAGTAGTTCATCCAAAACGTGACTTATTTTTGATCAATTACACAACCCCATGAAGCCTTGAATTCATGGAGATTTTTGTTTTCCTTGCATTCCTGAGCCAATCATTTGATGTGTTCAGTTTAGGTATACGACAAAAATAAAAAGGTATTTCAAGGCTTAGTGGTGTTTGTAATTGATAGGAAATAAGTCATAACTACTCCTTCAACCACTTAAACCCTATATCCTTAGTTCATCATGCTGCCCCAGTGCCCCTTCCTTTTTTCCCCTCTAAAAAAAAGTGTCTTCTCTTCCCGTTTGGTTCTCTCAGGTGCCATATCTGCTGCCTCTAATATGCCCCCCAATGGAAAACCCCCCCAGCTGGAGGACTCTTACAGTCCCTACAATCTGATGTCTAGCTCGGAGTCCCCCAGCAGTCCCCTGGTGCCCCCAGACAGCTGGGGCCAAGGCAAGAGTCCCAATGAGAAGATCTCTAATGGGACCAACATCAACTGGCCCCCAGGTGAGGACAGTGTCCGTGGAAGAGTGGTAGTTCTTTTTTTTGGTAACTTAAAATGTTATCATTTTTCAAGTAGAAGATCCAATAAACAAAATGACAATTACACAAAAAGCACATAAAAAATAAATGTAAAGTAAAGACAAACTTTCTAGTGACTTAGGAGCTCCAAATTGACCTCTTACAAACATGCAAACCCTTTTCATAATCCTGAAAGGTTCCTCAGTTTCATGTAATGAGAAGAATCATGAATACAAAACTAATGTTGAAAAGACAGGTGTTCAGGAGTTTATTAGAAAGCAATGCACAGCATATGATAAATAAGTACAAGTCTGCTTGAGATTATGTTATGTAACTAAAGTGTTCCTTTAGTTTAGAATATACCCTAATATGCATAGTGACATTTTAGTCACGTGTAATGAAATAATTGTGTTAAATGTCTCTTTTTTCTCTTTCGTAATTGAATAACCTGCTGGTCTTTTCTTTTCCTTTTCTCGCCCCAGAATTCTGCCCAGGTGTTCCATGGAAAGGCCTTCAGAATATCGACCCTGAGAATGATCCCAACATGACCCCTGGCAGTGTCCCCAGCGGGCCCACCATCAACACCAACATCCACGATGTCAACCGATACCTGATGAGGGACAGGAGTGGAGGTACGAACAGAGGCATAATTGGTCAAAGAAACACAGCCACAAATGTTCAGTCTTCTTAACACATTCCCCGCTTTTGACGTAGATCTGAGTCATTTCAAATTCTGCGGTTGTCCGCCATTGGCGTAGATCTATGCCAAATTGTCCCTTTATAGTGATTATGATAGCTTGCGTCGTAATGCTACTTACATTAGCATTGGGTTGCTAGGTGACGAAACCGCCCATCTTGTTCGCCGCGCGCATCCACTCGCTGTTTATCCTGTCCTTTATCTCGGATTCCTTTCCCAGATTGCGTCTCTGGTCAAAACAAGCTTTATTCGACGGCATATAGCCAGGGGGTCCCCAGGCAAATGAGAAGTCGTTTAACTGTAATTCAATTCAATTTTGAGATATTATAAATTACTAGAGCGGTGCCCGTGGGGCCTCTACAGTTGTGCCCGTTGGGCAGGGGCCCGATCTTCTGGCGTGAGTGTGGAAATACTGTATAGTGGCCCTCTCCAACATCAAAGTTGCCCATCATTGAACTAACTAACTACGCCTTTTGTTAACGACCCAAAGGCACAGGTCCTACCATCTGTGAACCTATAGTAACCATTAAGGAAGGAAGTTCCTTTACTGTATGTGACAGACTGTGTGCACACAAGTGATATCTGATTGCGAAAGTGAAACGCTTCCTTTTTCCTCTCTCTCTCGCTCTCTGACTTTATTTCCACACTAGTATTTCCTCACACATTGATTTAGTTACACATTTTACATTACACATTGTGGGCTTGTAGATCGGCTATTTTCAAATGTCCGGAATGTATATAGGGCTAAAGTGGGTAATGTATGTTTTGTAATAATAATCAAAATCTATAAAGTAAGTAAGTTTTCAAATAATTGTAGTGGAAAAGTACAATATTTGCCTCTGAGATGTAGTGGAGCACGAGTATGAAGTACCGGTATTGGAAATTGGACAAACTTTAATAAAGTAAAAGTACCTCAAAATGTACAGTACTTAAGTAAAAAATGTACTTAGTTAACTTCTCCAACACAGCTCCAAAGTGCTTTCAGTAGTAACTTGCATCTCACACTCCCTCTATGTTGCAGGTAAAATGTCCGACATGAAGTCTACCTGGTCTTCTGGGCCCATCTCCCATAACCAGGCGTCTCTGTCCCACGAGCTGTGGAAGGTTCCTCAGGGGCCTCGCAGCGGCGCGGCACCCTCCCGCCCCCCGCCAGGCCTCAGCAACCCAAAGCCCTCAGGGTCCACGTGGGGAGGCAACTCCCTGGGCCTGGCACAAGGCTGGAGCAGCGCCTACACCGCCGGTAGGTCATCTTACACTACAGTACCGTGGCAAAGCAGCAGTTTCACTCAAATACAAAAAGGGTCCGTCTGTCTTGCCATAGTTCATAATTATAATTAATAATAATTATAAGCATTCTTCTGACGCTATGACTTACCAAAAGCTTTTTTATTTTGCAAACTGCAAAGTTCCTTGCGAGGAACCAGAACTAGAACAAGTTGTTTATTAATCAAATCTGTCTTATGTTATGTACCGCTACTTACCACCACAACTAGACCCAACTAATATCATCTTTTTTGTTTAAGACAAAGAACAATTCTTTAACAAAACATGAATCTCTGTTCCTGGAACCCTTTTTTCTATCAAGGTAGAAAAAGCAAGAGCAGTATACTGTATAGTGTATACCAGTGGTTTCCAAACTTTTTAGCCTGTGACCCAAAACAGAAATGAAGACATTCTCCTGGGACCCAAACTAGTCAAAATAGCAGATCCACAAGCTCACAACGCGTCGCTTCGCACTGCATTGTGAACTTTTAGATTGGCAATTTTCACTACTCCTTTTCTTCTAATTTACGAACTTTCTTAGATTTTTATTTTATTTATTCATGAAGTTACTGAAAAACAATCATTGAATTTCGGTTTAATTCATGAAAAGTTTAGCTTTTTTGGGGAATGTTTTTTGAAAATGTTTTGAAATAACGGTAATTAAAAAACACATTTAGGAAACAAAAAATAAGTGTATACTGGTATATACCGGTGTTTACTGTATATGAGCTGTTAGTGTATGAAAGAAAAAGCGCAAAAAACTGACACTCCCCCTCAGCAGCGCAGAAGTGATTGAAGATGCTGATTAGGTGTGGTTGTTGAGGTCACCGCACTTGAACTTCCTACTCTTGTGTAGGATCACACCCTGCCAAAATAGGCCGTTCTGTTGTCAAACTGCCATCTTGAGGTTTTTGAGGTGGAAGCTGTGACTTCGGTTTGACACATTGGCGTCCAAATTAGGTCACACTACTATGTAAACAAAACTACAGGTGCCCAGAAGCCAAACGATTGCATGCAACAAAGTCAAAGTCATGACTAAAACTAAATATATTGACAATTTCGTCAACAGATGAAAAGTGAGGGACTAGTGGGGAAGTGATCCAGTATAACTAAGACAGGTCATTTTATGTTTGGTTGCGCTTGGGTGTTGCGCTCTGAAAATAGCAGATGTCACTATTTTCAGCATGCAATGTCACCAATCATCAGGCTTTACGATGCCATCAAGCCTCCCAAAATACATTTTTGTAGACAAAATCAACTGTAGATTTAGTCAACTAAAATCTTATGATATTTAGTCGACTAAAAACTAGACTAACACTAAAACATTTCAGATGACTACAATATGACTAAAACTAAATTAAATGTTATTCAAGACTAAATCAAAATTTGCTGTCAAAATCTAACACTGGTGCAACAGAACATAATTAGTGGCCAGCAGTGACAATTATGTCCTTTATGTCCTATACTGTAACAAGAGGTAGATTGAGCATCTGACATTTATTTATTTGTGTTTTCAGAACTCATTCAATGGCATATTAGACCATGCATCTACCCATCTTGATTGATGAATGTTCTTTTCCCCCTCATCACTCTCACTCTCTGTCAAACACACACACACACACACACACACACACACACACACACACACACACACACACACACACCCACAGCGCACACAGAGGCCACCACCTGGAGTACAGACAGCTCCAACAGAACCAGCACCTGTGTGGTATTGAGGAACCTCACCCCTCAGGTTGGTAATCTCTCACTCATGTTGTAGGGCCCGACAAGCTTAGTGCTTCTCCCAACTAGCCCTTTTTCGGATACTCGGACAAGCATGTAAAACGTTGCACGGCGCTTAGTGAAAATGTACCTCACTTTTCATGTTATGTGTCC
Source organism: Electrona antarctica (assembly GCF_951216825.1). Taxonomy (NCBI): domain Eukaryota; kingdom Metazoa; phylum Chordata; class Actinopteri; order Myctophiformes; family Myctophidae; genus Electrona; species Electrona antarctica. Next base: position 41,298,455 of record NC_136809.1, read on the forward strand.
AATATCCAGAACTGAACTGAACTGAACTGTGCTCCATTTGCATGTGCCACATTGCTAATCCAAGGTTTTTGTAGCTCTACCCCAAAGTCCTTTGGGGTAGAGGTGAGAAATCATGCAGTAACATTGTAGCAAGTTAAAAGTGAGATTTCTGAGAATCTCAATCTCTCAAAAAACACAACCTCTGTGTACCTACATAGAGAAATGCAGTCAAAATGACAGTCTGTAAATTGAGCAACTGTGAGATTAACACGTGTGTGTGTGTGTGTGTGTGTGTGTGTGTGTGTGTGTGTGTGTGTGTGTGTGTGTGTGTGTGTGTGTGTGTGTGTGTGTGTGTGTGTGTGTGTGTGTGTGTGTGTGTGTGTGTGTGTGTGTGTGTGTGTGTGTGTGTGTGTGTGTGTGTGTGTGTGTGTGTGTGTGCGCTCCAGATTGATGGTTCAACTCTGCGGACCCTGTGCATGCAGCACGGCCCCCTGATCACATTCCACCTCAACCTGACCCAGGGCAATGCCGTGGTGCGATACAGCTCCAAGGATGAGGCTGCCAAGGCACAGAAGTCCCTGCACATGTAAGATACACATTGACTAGTGTGTTTGTGTGCATGTGGGAGGTGTTCTTAAAGACGTAGTGAAATGGCAATTTCGGTCATTTTAGTTTGACGTTTAACCAGACAGTGGCCTTGTGGTTAGAGTGTCCGCCCTGAAACTGGGAGGTCGGGGTTCGATCCCAAAGACATACCAAAGACTGTAAAAATGGGACCCAGTGCCTCCCTGCTTGGCACTCAGCATCAATGGGTTGGATTGGGGGGTCAAATCAACTAATCAAATGATTCCCGAGCGCGGCGCGGCTGCAGCTCACCGCTCCTTGGCTGCGGCTCACCGCTCCAAGAGATGGGTCAAATGCGGAGAACAAATTTCACTGCGGTAACGTGTGTGACAAATCGTACGACTTTGACTTTGACTGTCTGAAATGGAAGCCTGTTAGTTTCTGAACCAATCAGAGTGTTGCAACCCTTCAGGCTATGGGACACTTTTGTTTACAAGTGAGAGACAGACGGCCAGCAAAGCATGTTTGCTACTACGTGGCTTATTTATAACCTATAATGTTTTCAGATGCATATTTTAGCGTGCTGATGAAGTTTAAAATGAGTAATGTCATCTTGAATGAGATTAATAACGGAGTAGTTGTGTAATAAAAATCAGCTGTGTTTGGAGGAACATGCAGCAATGGGAATGAAACGGGAGAATTAAATCAAGATTCTTCAGGCCGCGTTACGCATCACACGGCACATTTTCATTCAAAGGATGTCATTAAAATTGGCTTGATATACACACACATTTTCCCATTGTTTTGGCATCTATTGTTAGGTATGGTATGCTGACCACGGATATGCTCTAAAAGAGTGAAAAACTTATTTTTGGTTTCACTACGTCTTTAATTCCATTCCATGTGGATGAGAGGTTTTATTTATGTTTATGCTTTCTGGACGTGTGTAGGTGAGTGGCTGGGACACTCGCTGTATTTCACTACTGTTGTATTTTGATGCAAAGAGTTTGTACAAAAACTGTAGCACTCTATTGTACAAAATTCAGTAGACCGTTAACCTGTGAATGCTAACGATGCCCGTCCCCTCAGGTGCGTGCTTGGGAACACCACCATCTTGGCGGAGTTTGCCGGCGAGGAGGAGGTGAACCGCTTCTTTGCACAAGGCCAGTCACTAGGAGGCTCCACCTCTAGTTGGCAGGCCAACCCGGGACCCAATCAAACCCGGATGGGTGGGGGCGGGACCACGCAGTCTCACCCCATTGGCCACCAGTGGAGCAGCGGCGGCGGCACGGGAGGATCCAAGTCCGGCGGCGGGGGCGACCTGCTGTGGGGCGGCGTGCCCCAGTACCAGAGTCTCTGGGGGCCGCCCGGGGGAGACGACGCTCGCGTGATCGGGAGCCCGACTTCCATCAACACCCTGCTGCCTGGAGACCTGCTGAGTGGGGAGTCCATGTGAGGATGATGCCGATAACGATTACGACCCCACTAACCAACCAACCTACCAACCAACCACCACTGTGTCTCACTGCGTCTCACTGCTTGAGTCACTGATGGTAAAGAAACATGTAAAAGATAAAAACGAACAGGAGCAAAAACCCAAGCAAATCATGTGGCGATAATCAGTATCAAGTTAAAACTGTTTTTGAACTGTGAATCATGAATCAGAAGACTGGGGTCCAACACACCACAAGATTTCAGACTCCAGTCCCTCTCTTTGTTATCCTTTTTTTCTTTTTTTCGGTTTACATTTTTCAAAGAAGAAGAGAAAAAAAGGAATTTGTTTTTGTTCTTGAAAAAGGCGAATGAAACTAAGAAAAGACAACACACAGATGAACCTTCAATTCTTTCTTTTTTTTCTTGATTTGTTCCATAACTATTACATCACATTCTGTGTGAAGTGTTGTTTTTTTTAGGAGAAGCAATCAAAGCTGCCATTTGAAACTTTCCTTTACCCTCCAAAAAAAAACACACACAAAACAAATCTCCCAAAATTAAGACTTAAAACTACCATTCCCAGCATGTCCATGGCCAATGATGTGGTTCAAAGACTTTTTACTAGTTATGTTCATGTTAGTGTCTCAGCACTAATATTAGCCTTAAGTGCTCTCTGGCCCAGGTCCTTCCCAAGCCGCCTTTTTTG
>NC_136809.1:41301337-41351337 GCF_951216825.1 Electrona antarctica
CGCCTTTTTTGTTGTTGTCGTCGTTTGTTTTCAAAAACTGAAGAAATAGCTGAATACTTGCACAGTTCCATCTCTGAGCCAGCAAGTGGTACAGGACACAAATAGTGACCAACCATGTCACTGGGCAGTAAAGAAGGCCTGGCCACGTTGGCTGGCCCTACCAATCATCAGCTTAATTATGTCATGTGTTCTCAAAGGGATTGTCATTGCTTTGACTCCTTTTTTTTATTTGTAGGCCTAGATCCAAACGCATTCTTGAAATCTATCGCAACATAAGCTGAGAGAAGATTATTTGTCGACCTAGCTTTGTGTGTTTATTTGTGTATATGAGTGTACTATATGTTCGGTGGCACCTAATCATTGACGTCTGCGAGCCCAGAACCTACCAATCGCAAGACTGTCTACAGCTAAAGAAAGAAGAGAAAAGGATTCACCTCTTGGTTGATTTGTCAAATGTCCGTTCCATTATGAAACCCAGCAGTTTGTATAGTTCACCAGGAGACAACTAGAATATAATTTCACCTTGATGTGACAATTACATTGTGCAATATTCACCACAGACTCTTCCGTCCATACTCAAAGTCAACCGGAGCTGGTTTCATTGTTTTTTTGTTTTGTTTTATCCTCTCCCTCTCCCTCTCTCTCTCTCTCTCTCTCTCTCTCTCTCTCTCTCTCTCTCTCTCTCTCTCTCTCTCTCTCTCTCTTCCTCTCTTATTTGTCGCTGTTGTTGATTGCAGCAAAGACTTTTGGAACTACACAAATCTTACCCCTTTTTTCACCTTGGATCCCCACAAAGACACCCCCTCCCCCCCTCCCCCAGTCCACTGAAACTGTTGGGTGAACTTTGCAGAGAGGAAGTGGTGGGTTTTAAACCAATGCGTGTAAACAAGAAAGAAAAGAAAAGCTGTTTGAAAGACTGAAACTGCGCGCACATAACTATAGGTACACCACCCCGCACGCTTCCTCTTTGCCCGCCACAGTCACGCCCAACAGAGACTGAATCTGCAGCGGGATTGGAATGTTTTTTGGGTATCAGGCACAATACCAAATAAGGGGGTTTCTCCTAATGCAGTAGATCTTACGAGTGTTCCTTGCATTTGGTACTGTACAAAAAAACGGAAGACTTAAGACTTTTATAAATTCAAAGGGTTTTATCATAGCACTTACGAAGAGCAAATCGCTTCAACTGCAATCCAATAAATCAAGAAAAAGGAGCAGCGGAAAACTTTGAAAAGAAGAACACAAAACGAACAACGAAAACATTGCTCTTTTATGTACTGTATCTATATTCCTTGGAAATGTCTCTGGTGTTTTTAAAAAGTGGTTCCTCTGGTAGCAGAATGAAGGGAAACAAACAAACGTGCTATTGGACTTTTTGGAAGAAAAAAAGTCTACAGTGTATTGTTTTTCCTCTTTGAAGAATAACAAAGTGAATATCACTGTTACTCCAAATGTTTTTAGCCTTGTTCTGTTTGGAGGCACTAGACATGCAATGTCGCCAACCACCGGCCCAGCCAGTCAGTCCGACGGTCAGTCAGAGTAGTGGGAGTGGGGAGGTGGGGGTGGGGAAGTGGGATTCACTGTGTGCCTCCCTGCAGTGGTCCCCTGGGCGGCTGTCACTCATGGTCGGTTGGTCAGTCCTATTTGGTCAGATGGCGACTCCAGCACAGCACACAAGTGTCTCTCCCCCCCCCAGTCTGGCAAGAAACGGCTCCTCTAAGACTGGCCAATCACAGCGCTCGGCCCCGCGAGGGCCTCTCGCCTCTCTCTCTGACTGCGCCTAGCTGCCAGCACTCGGCCCTCCTTGTCATCCTTCTTTTACGCACTCATAAGTTGTTTCTCACTTTAGCTGGAAGATGAAACAAGTCGTATTTCTGGAATATTTGCCAGTGTTGTTATTATTTTGTTTTTATTATTGTTTTTACTTATTTCTCCATTTATGATGTATTACTATTATTTGTGTGGGTTTTTTGTGTGTGTATGCATATGTGTGTATTACTATATATATATATATATATATATATATATATATATATATATATATATGTGTGTGTGCATATACATGCAGTGGTCTTCAGAACTGGCTGCTGAACTAGCCCTTCACTGTTCATATGCAGAAACACTTTGGTCAGAGGTGCCTCTGTATGTTCATCCTGTGTATTGAATGCAAAACGAGGATCAATACTACAGACCGTTGTTGATTGTCTATTAGTTTTAACTGATCATGCTTTTTCTTTTGTTGGACAGTATTCTGTAGTACTTCCAGGTAGTATTTTTGAGATGTGTTAAAAAAAACTTACAAAAAAACTAAGAAAAACTATAAAAAAAGAAGAAAAAAAAGAAGAGAAATCCTGACTAGGGTGTCTCAGATGCGGTTGAGTGAGAGTGTGTTTGTTGTTCCAAGCTGCTCCGCCTGCCCACAGGCTGGCCCCCCCTGCCCTTCGCCTAGCTGCTACGCTACGACCTCCTCTTCCCCGTTGAACCTATATACCAGACCCAGTAGCCCTCCCCTTGACCAGTCACCAACAGACCCTCGGCTCTGTTTCTATGCAAAAGACTAGAGGCTGGGGTCCTTTACAGACATGCCACTCCTGACAAGGAATGAGCTCTCTCCTCCCAGAGCAAGGCAAACTTTCTTTCTCTCTCATGCGCTCCTTTCAGCACTTATAGATGGACACCATTCCTTTTTAAAGTTGGGCTAAACCACCACAACACTGTAATGTGATATCTATATATATATATATATATATATATATATATATATATATATATATTCCAAAACACTCCACTGGAAGTATGCCTTTCTCTCTGTGCTGAGGACCTTTCTGTCAGTCTGATCTCAGGTTAGGGGAGTTGATGATATATAAAACATAACAGATGCAGCTCTCCATTTTTTGTCCTTTCTACTGTGAGAGCGAGTTCTTCTTACACTTAAAAAGGCCATCTGTGCAATAAGACGCACAAACCTCATGCCTGCAGACCAGGGGGGAAAGGTTAGTAATGAACCCCTTCCCAAATGTGGCCTGCTTGTAATGTTAAATGTTTAGAGGCCCCATTTTCGCTTTGTGTATACGAGATGCCAACTTGATCCTGTTGTGCCAATGTAAATTTACTGTGTCATACACTTTACCTTATTAAGAGAGAGCACTTCTCTTCCCAGTTTGGAGGATAACCTTTGTGGAGGAGGCAGTGGGGGACAGGAGGGATCAAACACATGGACAGCAACACCCTCACCCTGAACGGCTTGAGATTAGTTTTTGTTTATTTTCTTTCTTGCTTTTGAAGGGAATGCCCTGTGTTAAGGAGGAAATCTTTACTCGTTTGGGGGTTCCAATATGCTACGGTGCACAGTTGATGGGTAATCCCGGGTACATATTTTTTTAAAACCAAAAATGAAATTGCATTTTAACGTCATTTTTATGAAGTTTGACATAAAAATCTTAAAAAAAAGATAAAAAACCTAAATGGAGAGAGAAAAAAAAAGATCTATAATATGTTAAAGCTCTGCACTTCTAGCTGAAACGTCTCCGGTCACCGGCTCTGATTCCACCATCTAAGGAAGGAAGGCTGGTGGTCGGGGTGCCTTTTCGTGGATGCTGTATTTATCTTTTTTCTTTTTTTTTTTGGTTTGTTGTTTTTTTTTTTATATATATTGGTGTCCTGCTCAAAGCAGGTCCACTGAACTGTACATTTCCACAGACCCAGAAGGCTTGGGCCCACTGTATCAGCCCCACTCTCCTCAAACTGCATCAGCAGTACCAAGGAGTGGGGTGGGGATGGGGTGCATTTCAAAAGGTACAAAGTCTTAAAAAAAAGAAGAAAAAAGAAATTAAAAACCAGAAAACAGGAAAAAAAAAGGCTACCTTTTCGGGACTCCCGGTCCTGCAGCACACTAGCAAAAATCACTATTGCCTGTTTCTGTAACTGCCTTGATCCAAGCTCAGACAGACCCAATAGCCGAGGACCTCCCAGCGTCCTGTACTAACTGGAGAGCCCCGACAGTGAAGGGGGTTATCCATTGCTGCACCAGCATCGAGAGGCTTTCCTCTCTATACAGCTCTATCCTCGTCAACAGTACGGAGTGTGGTAGCACACCGTTATACACCTTGGATCCTAACCTCTGAAACTTTGTTTTGTTGTCCTTGAAAAGGTCTTGGTTTAATACAACTGAAAATGAGCAATATGTATCTCCCCCTCCCCCGCAAATAAGTGATACGAAGGAAAGGATTCGGGTAGGGTTGAAACTGATACTTGATTGATTGAAAGATTTCATCTTTCCTATCTGGAGTTGGATATGCACGTTCTCGTTTTAATGAATTAATATTACAGTACCTTTGAAGTGCTTGTACTGTATTTGTATTTGTCCGTAGGTCAGGCCTGTCTAAATACCCAACCTGAAATCACCTGGTTTAAAGAATACTTTACCCAGTACAGAAAATCATAAACATATCAAAACAAAACAAAAATATTGAACACAAATACTTGAATCAAGGAGCGCCAATAATGTAATGTGAAGTTTTTTTTCCTTTGTCTGACTAGTACACTTCCAGGCTTTTGGAGGACAGTTCAAAATCTAAGTAAACGAATACAAAATCCTAGGGGTAAAAAAAAAAGCAAAAATCATTTTGTTGTGTGCTTGAAAGTCAGAGGTATGTATGAATGTGTATGCAAGCAACTGTGTTTAGGGCACGTGGCCTGCTGTTATGTTCCACTCAGTATGTTGTTTTTTTTGTCAGTTTTTGGGCTGGTCAAAAACTGTATTATGATAGACATTGTTCTCTTCTAACGTTGCACTGAGTGTCTTCTACCCCTCCCTCACTCAGCTAATCGTAGACACACCAGACTACGTACTGAGGGGGAGATGGTGACAATTCATGTGTACATGTTTACTCAAGGACTTAATGGATTTGTTTTTTTCCCATTCTATCTGTAAAATGTTTATCTACCTTATAGTGGCTTTTATTGTGGAATAATCCAATATAAGGATTATCATTGAGTATTGCACCATTTTGTTCTGACAAAAAAAGCGGAAAAAATTTAAAATGCACAAAAAAAACAAATAAAATAAAATACAATAAAAACGAACTGTGGCCATAGATAGTTGTAGAAGAACTAGTAATCCCTATGTTAACTGTGGAGAAATAGAAAGGGATATAGTGGGGAGGTGAGTTTGTTACGGGACTCATTTCAGAGGTGCCTATCTTTTCTTATCTGTTCTTATTTCGCAAAGCCACCTGTCGTTTACAAGCATTTTCATTTGTCTGACATTCAAGGAAACAGGAATTTATAACAGGAATGTTGAATTTAAAAAAGGACAAATTCCATCTTCCAACAAATGAATATGAACATGAAAACTTGCAAAATGAAGATTTATGCTATTTTCAGAACTCTGGGATTGATCAGTGTTGTGTCATGTTTCAAGTTTAATTTGTCTTATCGAATTTGTCTTATGTCGGAAGAACTATCTACGTATATATTTGTTTTACATTGTTTTCTTTATGCGAAGCAAATTTGCTCACTATCTTGCACACTCATAAAAGAAATGTGGATCTTGTCTCAGGAAGGCCAGGATTCCAGAATACCAACTCCATTTTTAAGTTTAATGTTTGTGTGTGTGGGGGGGGGGGGGAGCAGAGAAATTAAATCTCAGAGCAAGCACTGAAGGTTGTGGATAGAACAGATTATAAGATACCATTGTTTCTTTATAAAAACAAAACAAAAACATAAAAAAATAAACATTTGTAGCAAGTTACATATTTACCAAATAAAGGACTGAGAATCAACTTTTTTTGGAAAAGAAAAGTGGAGTGCTTTACATGTAAAATCTATAAGTAGATATTGCTTTACAGAAAATGATCAGTGGTTTTGATTGTCAAGAAGGCAGTGACAGGACATGCATTTGATTTACACGTTGAACTAGTTTTGTTCCTGAGGATCCATCCTGTAGTTCAGGAACATTGTGCATTAGCCTACACTTTCTATCATTTCCTGTCTTGTTAGTGTCACTGTGCCAGTGACAATGTATTAATTGAATCGAGAGATTTCCTATGTAACGGATGCTTTTCAGAGACGGGCAGAAGTGGAGGAATAAAGCGGTTGTTTTGTTTGTTTGTTTGTAAGATCATGATCTATGCACAAGTGGGAGGGAGAGAATACAAGCCCCGGCAGTTGTACTGTGAGGAGTTTGTCGACTCGTGCTCTGGGGTTCAGGGTTTTAGGTAGGGTGGTTCTCTTTTTGTGCTCAAATTTGCTACATTCTACTTTCTTTCCTCCCCTCCTCATTATCATTGTCAATGTCATCCAATGTTATGGCAAAACTTTACATTGCATCACCGTGCTGTGTAATATCCTTAACCAATGAGCGCTTATCCTTCTGCTAAAGCACTGTGGGTTGTACTGAAAAAGAAAAAAGCCCATGACTTTTAAAGCTGTCTGTTTTTTAAGGGGAGGGGGGACTGGGTACTTTGCCTTTGCCTTTCTCTTTACTTACAAAAAAAGAAGAAAAAAAAGGAAAATGTCTGTAACTGAGATACAAAGTTGTGGCTTTTAATGTCGTTCTTTTTTTTCTCTCATTTTTGTTTCTCCTCATAGAATGTGATTGTTAAGGACATGCACCAGAAAAAAAAATATGTTTCCATGAGTTATGGAGCTTCTTTCGGACTATATTAATAAATTGCAATTTTTCTTGGCTGTTACTGAGTGTCTTGTTCGTTATTGTGTTGTGTTGTTCAGATTGATCCTCATTTCACTTGACATCGATGCTGAATATGCTATAGTCAGTGGCAGTGCAATCCTCAAGTGCCAGCCCACCGCACCTCCCCACTCAACAATAGATATTAGAAAGGCCAGATGGCTCGCCCGCACTGCTGGGCAGAAGGTTGAAATTAGCACTCAACGGCTTCTGTCAGAAATATGACAGAAAGCTGACAGAAATCTAAATTTGCCTACTTACCCTACAAGATCTCCCTCCACACAGCTGATTCAAATGAATGATTAACAAGCACCATTTAATCCCCATGCAGAGATTCAGGTGTCACAGCAGCAGCCAGTTAGAATGAAACACATGAGTTTGGCTATGAATAACTAAGAGCAGGTGTCAAGAGTCATTGGTCATTAGTTTGAATCAACTGTATGAATGGAGATCTTGAAGGCAGACTATTGTAACCCTTCATGATTTCTGTCAGGCTGTGTGCCTTATTGACTGACATGGATCAACAGGAAGTGATGCAAGGCCTCATGGGACACTGGGAACTTGTGGTATTAAATAGGCATCACACAGTTATTAATAGTTATTTATTCATATTGATATTTAACATTAATGATCTTAAAGCCAGATTTATGCTGCAGCTTTGATGCGTGCTGGTGCTAATCTGATCTTCAAGCTCATAGCATGTTGTGAGCTTGTAGATCTGCTATTTTCAGTGCGCAACAAAGTATTATCAAACAGTCATTTCATTTCAAGCTTTTTTCCAATCTATTCAAAAATCTTCATACATTTGATGGAAATATGAAATATTAGTTTAAACACTATATATTTTTAAAACATTTTTCCCGCATGAACCACGTGCAATTATGCCATGGGCCACTAATGATCTGTGGACCACTAGTTGAGAAACAGTGTATTCGATGAATAAACAATTAAACAATAGAAAAGCTTCTGAATAGCCACATTAGCAAAGTGTGTCGTGAAATTATGCCATTCACACAATGTCCAAAGGTTTAATTACAGTTGTCTAAGTGGTTCTCAAAGTGGGGTCCAAGCCAAGGACTCTCAGGGTTTCTGAGAGGGGGTCCAAATTGACCCTTACAGGTCTGTAACTCTAAGTATGGTAACTGTAACAGTCCAAGTCGAGTGAGATTTACAGTTGGCCCTGACCTCTCATTTCTCGTCCTCGTCTTCCATGGGACTGCAGGTGCTGGAGGTTTTCTCATAGTGGTTCTCTGGGCGGAATGTGACTTGTGAGTTGGAGTACATAGAACAATCTGTTTCCTCCAGATGCAGGTTGTCCAGGTGGCAGGGGGCCACCTTTCGGGCAGGAGGCCGCACCCCTACCATCTCCTCGTAGATGGCCCCCTGGGGTTGTGGTTTGACACGGTCACGTGCTTTACCCTTAAAGACAAGACCGGAAGAAATGGAATCAGTGAAGTCAGACACGGTGAAACTCTCAATTCCGGTATAAATCTCTCTCTCTCTCTCTCTCTCTCTCTCTCTCTCTCTCAAATGCAAGCTCACATGCGTCATTACTTCCTCTTTAACAATAGTTATGTTATGGGAGAGTCTTTTTTCTCAGTGTTTCGCCCAGGTGAACAGGGTTTTGAGGTTAATTAGGTTTAGGCATCTGTGAGGTTATAGGGTTAAGGTAGGTTTAGGTTTTTAGGCGCAACCTGGGCGACACACCGATGATGTGTAAGCTTAATGTAAGTCGCTCTGGATTAAGAGCGTCTGCTAAATGCCTAAATTGTAAATTGTAAATTGTAAAGAGGGAGTCCCAGTTCTGTTCAGTTATACATCTTTCAAAGGTGGCACTTGTGATGAAATTGTATATTATCATCACACTTCTATTAGGGCAGTGTTTTCAAAACGGGGCCCATTTTTATGGGTCGCGAGTATAGGTCCTTTTTTCCATTTCCTTTTTATTTTTCAAAATGAATAAAATCAAAGAAATTATTATTTGAAAAATAGCAGATCTATAAGCTTGCGTTGTGATCTTGGCTATTTTCATGAGTTTCGGTCCCCACGTCAGTGAGACATCAAATTTCTCTTTTGGTTCTCGAGCTAAAGAGTTTTGGGAACTACTGTATTACGGTGCAACTCCACTCACTTTGTAAACCGCCACCATTACAATCAGGATAAGAAGTAGAGCCGCCGCTGCAGACATTGCATAGAGCAGAGTCTCATAGCTGGAACAGCCGCACGGGCCACCTGTAGAGGCAGAGGCAACATCTTCCACATTTCCACAGTGCATGCAAGTTAGTTAATATTGTACTAGGCTAGTATTACTTTTACTACTTTTTTTTTTACTTGTACATGGACAAATGTTAGCTGCAACAGCCACACAAGACAACAGCAAGGGCAAAGTTACACTTTCAGTTAAGTGGAAGTTGAATAAACAAAAAAAATCTTTCTACTTTGGCTTTCTCCAGAAAAGATGTTGCCTTAATAATTATTTATATCAGAGGGTAGCTGATACATTTTCATTTTGGTTCCTGTTGCGGTAAAACATAGTACTACAGTATCTAATTTCCTTTTTATTCAACACATAAAATTGTTCCCACGAACACTAACGTTGAAAATTGTCACACCATCACTAACGTTGGGTATAGGCCTATTTTACCCAATATAATAAATTCGGTGAAAAAATCGGTGAAAATGTCTGTGTTGTTTTTAAGTATTCCTAAAAAATAGGAAGCTGGGAACTTCTCCTTTGGTCCACCCATTCCTGAGACATGAATGCTGCAGTGAAGGCACAGTACTCTACAGTAATTGCATCAACTGCCCATTGTGGGAGTATGGGATAAAAAAAAATAAAAAAAAACAGGGATGCAGGCAGGGAAACAATCCTACCTTCCACTACGTCAGTGAGCATCCTGAAGGTTGTGTGACTGATTAGTGTCTTATGATGGATGGACATGATCAAGGATGCACCGCAAAATCTAGAGTGTTGCGGGTCCATATGTACACTTTCAGAGTTAGGTAACCACCTTCAATCTGCTGTCCCTATTTGTAGCATGTTGTTATAGCTCATTATTATTACTAGGCTAATACTACTACTACTACTACTAGCCTACTACTACTACTACTACTACTACTACTACTACTACTACTACTACTACTACTACTACTACTACTATTACTACTACTACAAGGTGGACCCTCTTGTAAACAAGTGTAATGCTTTATTGGGTCGTCCACTCACAGTTAACAGTCTTTGTATTGAGTTTGTGCTTGAAATGTACTGTAATTCTGCAAACTGTTAATAAATATTTCAATCAATCAATCAATCAATCAATCAATCAATCAATCAATCAATCAATACTACTACTACTACTACTACTACTACTACTAATAATAATAATAATAATAATAATAATCATAAAATGGTCTCATTTATGTTAAAAGCCAATCTACACACGGTTAATTTAACACTATGTGTGTTACAGGAAAAACAAGTGAGAAACAACAGCAAAGGAAACACAAGTTTACTAAGGGTTGTCCACTCCACACAGCCTATTAAGTTATTAACCCATCCTCTGTGATGATTTTGGTGATCAAGCCAAATCCACGAGTCCCGCCTACTGACCCACCTTGCACAGACACAACAAACACACGTCTCCCTAGACTGCTGCTGCTGTCAGGCCTGCCGGGGACGAGCAGCTGACAGCTGTACAGGGCGCTGTCCTCTGGTTGCAGATGCAGCAGGGTAAGGTTGTAGACCATGCCCCTCGGACCAGGCCCCATGGACATCACAAACCTCTCAGGGGGGAAACGAGAGGACGGGACAGAGGAGGAGGAGGAAAGAGCAGAGGAGTCTGCATGGTTGAAGTGGTACTTTGGGTGGTACAACGTCTCCACAGGAGCCCGGCCCTTCCTCCGTTTCAGAGTCACCCCTTCCACACCCGCGGCCGCGTGTGGGGACAGGCAGGGGAGCACGGCCGAGCCCCCGGCACACGTCTCTATCTGCCCTATTTCCTCCACCCATGGGACATCTCCAGAAGAGGAAGGAGGGGGGGACAGAAATGGATACTTACAATATGGTAACTATAAAGAACTTTTTGAGCTACTGTATGTGGCACAAGGGGGAGTATGAACACATACAAGATCAGATCTGAGGAGGAAGCACTGGCAGGATGCATGATTATATGAGGAAACGTCTGACTTGGTAAATCTGGACAAAGTAGTTGAGATGATGCAAACAGCAACAGTAACTGCATGGCCAAAATCACACACACTCATGAGCAAAACAAAAACTGGATGTTTGTGTAGTATTCTAATGATAGGAACATGGCTAGTTTTGTCTCCCTATCTGTGCAGTCTGTTGGATGTTCAAGGGCATCCTAAGTAGTAAAGTACTTAAATTGATTTTAATCCGTTCTGATAGGTAGGCCTATATGGTTCAAGTAAGACTAGTAAGACTGCAGACCTCGTATACAATATCTGCACTGAGAAGGAGGTAACAGCCACAAAACACTGGTTCAGATCAGAATGGCACCAATCAATCCTCTGCTGAACAGAGCACACACAGCAGACAAACTCACCATCGTGAACGTAGAGAAGGAATTCAGTCTGTCCAGGAATCCGTCTGTCTTCTGGGTTGTCCTTTATGACAAACTCACAGTAGTAGCGGTCCGTGTCTGAGATCCTGAGTTGGGAAATAGTCACATTAAGCCGGGAGGAGGCCGGGTCCCCTCTGACACTGATGCGCGCGTCGTCGTCTGTGTTGGTCGGCGAAGGCTTTTCATTTGTGTACATGAACAGCACCTCTTTAGAGAGCAGCCACTTGCGCTTCAGGTACACTCCAATGGGCGAGGGGCTCTGCGTCTCACACACACAGGGAAACACCACAGATCCACCCACCAACTCCTCCAGAAACTCAACCTCCCCACAGCACACTAGATAGAACAAATGTACACAAAGAATTAATTTCTTTTATTTTTCTGATATTATTCTATTACTATACTACAACTACATAATAATAACACGCACGCACGCACGCACGCACGCACGCACGCACGCACGCACGCACGCACGCACGCACGCAACACACACGCACGCACACACACACACACACACACACACACACACACACACACACACACACACACACACACACACACACACACACTCTCTCTCTCTCTCTCAAAACATAAACACACACTCACAGGTGCAAAAACATACCAAGTACACCAAGTCCAGAGTGTGTGATGAGCAATATCCATAGATATAGACGGCTCTTCATGATCTCTAACAACATGGAACGGCTAAATGAGAGTATGAGGACCAATAATGGTGAAGACCATGACAACAGAAGATGTGCATGAATGGAGCGCTCAGAAGGTATCACTGGGCGACGGGTGGGGAGGAAGACTAAAAGTGGATCTCTTCCAAGCTCCACCCTCAAGTGCTCAGGGTTCAAGTAAGGGGAAGTTTAACTCATCTGCCTCAAACCTCAGTCCTTAGTGATCACATTACCTCATTATTCGATTAGTTTCAAATCGCTCTGTAAAACAACTGAGAATGCAGCCCCCACAATGAAGATAAGACCAAAGTCTCAGAAAAGATTTGATTAGAAAAACTTTAATGCTATCAAGGAGGCAATTTGGTCTGCAGCTGGTTGTTGTCTGGAACAATTACCAGTCAAATAAGGCATAAGCAGTAAACTGCTACTTGTTCCAGAAAGAAGTCAGCACTGTGAGCAATTACAAATGTATATAAAGAGACCCATCACATTCACAACCGTTGTTCTATCAATATTATCATGCTATTGAATGTGACTAGTGTCACGTGATGCTGCTGTTTTATTTTTGATCCAAATTGGTGAAGTCTATTAAATTGGATCAAAAATAAACTGTTTATTTTCATGGACTTTTAAATGGAAGTTTGTATGAGACTTTGATTTGAATTTTTTTGAGACAGGCAGAATTGACTGATTGATTTTAGTTTGCAAGTTGTACAGTACAGCGGTATGATTATAGAGTTATTTAACTATGGGCCACTAAGGAGTCACACATTGTGATGGCTGGTGAAACTAAGGGCATTCCACCTTTTGGTGACATACTGTAGCACAGCAGTAGAACTATTTTTGTGCCAAATGGGTTGAACGAGATCAACTCTCTCTGGTGTCAGGGTCAGTTTGTAGGCTACCAAATTATGTCTTAATTGTTTCAACAACCTACAATACGAATCATTCATGTTTTAAGCATCAAACACTAGCTGTAGGCCTACTTAAATACAATTTTGAGTCGTTTTTTACTTTACTTGAATATTTCCATTTTATACTTCTACACCACTAATATAGGCTATCAGAGGCAAATATTGAACTTTTTACTCCACTACAACTACCAGTTACTTTGCAAATTTAGATTATGGTTAAAAAAAAGCATACATTAACCATTTAAGCCCTATTTTATATATAGCCTATATTTATATAAAATAAATAGCCCATAAGCACATGTCGCATTGTGAGGATTTCAAAACAGAACTGTTTTCAGGCACTTATAATAGGCATATGCTAAGTGGTTAGGTTCACCTATTAACTATATTAACTGCACAATCTGAGTTAGCTTCCTCTAACTGTTAGAGGAAGGCAGGAAGCTAACTGGGATTGTGCAGTTAATACGGATACATGCAGATGTAGCCACAGTATTGATTGAAGAACAATAGCTTCTAGGGTAGCCTACCCAGTACATCCTAATGTTGAGGGAAATCCAATTTTGTGTAAAAAGAGAATGCACAAGTGGAAATGATATGGATTGGGTTCTGACGTCCAAGACACAGAGGGATTCTGCAAGTAAAGTGGGCAAAATAACACTACAAAAAGAAAATACTGATATGATAATAATGTAGAAGAAGACAGACTAAAGAAAAAGAGGGCCCCATGATCACATAATGGTGACTCAGGATTGTGTTGTTCATTGGGGATACATCATACACAGCAAACAAAAGAAAATATATTACAAATATGCAATACATTTTTGGTGGCTTTTCACCAGCAGGGGCCGTTATGACATCAGGTGAATACGCCGGGAAATAAACACAAACGAAGAAGAAGCACGTTTCAACAGCAAAGCCTTATGGGTAAAGTGAGCTCTGTAGCACTTCCTGTATAAAAGCGCCATTTCGGGGCCAAACCAGGGAACAACAACAGCATGCTGTTATTAAACAGATAACAGTCATAGTCAAATAGTATTTACCGCTTTACGCCCCGTTTTTGTGAAAGTATATATATATTATTATTATTTGAAACATGGGGCGCAAAAAGAAGAAGCAGATGAAGCCGTGGTGCTGGTATCCTTTGGTGGAGAAATACAGTCTGAAACAAGGAACAAGTCGCTTAGCTACACGTTAGCATTTAGCTTCATTGAAATGCTACTGTATGTAATTATGCTCCGTCGTGTGGCGCACCGTGTCCAAAACATAGCAGATCTACAAGCTGAGAAGCTCACAGCTTGTCTCTTCCGCGACGCGTTTACCTTCCTTGGACGCGCGGTGAGCTTGTAGATCTATTTTCGGACGGGCCTAACCGGAGGCATTTTCCTCAATGTTGGCTTCCTCCAGACCAGTCATCATCATGGGCTAACTGCTTAGCATCCTAGCTATGTGCATCAACTATGAGGGTTCATTCACTGGTCTGGATTTTTTTATTTTTTTTATTTCTAAGACCAGAGCTCTTGATCATAATGACTGAGGTCTGGTTGTTACTTGTTACAGGGTTTGGTTACATCATTGTGAACACAACGTTCATCTTTCCATCGGTGGAGTGGGGACGAGGAAGAAAAATAAGGGTCCGCTCAGAAGGAAAAAAATCAAATCTCACTGTATATATTTATGTACTATTAAAAGTGTATGTATATTTTGAACCCCAGCATCCGTTATTCTGGGGGCAACTTCAGGTAAACATCACATGTTTTTGCCGAGCTACATCTGGTGTAGCTACACACACATTTCTGTAGTATAGACAGAGTATGTACAGTCTGGGACAACTTGGGTCCAGTTTGCTAAGTCTATAGGGTTTATGCGGTTAAAAACTGTATTCTAGTTATGTATATTGTTTGAACTTGGGTCATTGATTGATCCCCCAAATTGAGGAACAAAGTGTGTCTCCTGGTTCAATGAGGGACACTTGATTGAATACTAAATTATCTTTTTGCAGATTGTACAGAGGTACGGTTTACAAAGATTGTTAAAATTATAACAAAAAAGCCCTGGGTGCTTGTGGTCTTGCAGTCCTTAACTCATGTTGTACAGGTATTGTAATCGAGACTTTGACGATGAGAAGATTCTAATCCAGCACCAGAAGGCCAAACACTTCAAATGCCACATCTGTCACAAAAAGTTGTATACAGGCCCGGGTTTGGCCATTCACTGCATGCAGGTGGGTTGTCACACAGTCTGCTCACTGTCAAGCTGTCCTTGAAGCATACGTGAGGCACAGAATGAGATGCACGCTTACAAGTCCCACTTCTCTGTGTTTCAGGTACACAAAGAGACCATTGATGGTGTTCCAAATGCCATACCAGGAAGGGTTGACATAGAACTGGAGATCTATGGCATGGAGGGTATTCCTGACAAAGATATGCAGGAGAGAAGACGGACGCTAGAACAGAAGTCACAAGGTGATTAAATCCTCATTTATATTCTCATCTGTTGCAACGTGATGATCAGATCTGGGTGGCAAGTGATGCCATAATGCGAGGGGAGTAGAAATTAAGCTTAGGTGTTTTCTCTCACTCACACACACACACACACACACACACACACACACACACACACACAGGTTTAGGATTTCAGCGAGTCAGTAAATATCTTTTTCACATGATTGTAAATACTCTAATCTACTGCAGTATAGTCCGATGAATGACGATGCTTCACTAATAACCTTTTAAACAATGTGATTTTCCTGTGAACATACAAGTGTGTATTTTTCTTTAAAGAACAAGTGCAGACTGCAGAGCTGATGTCCATCAAAAACATTGACAGTTTAGGCATTTGGCAGACTCGTACAAGTGCTATATTAGAGTATGGCATTAACGACAACAATCAGTAGCCTCATAAGTAGAGAGTGAAGTGAACCAAGTAGTGCTTCAAACAACATGCCCTCACAGCTAGAAGGTCCTGGGTTCGATTCCCGCTGGGGATGCTGTGGGTGCTGGCGGCGTGTTCCCTCCTCCGCGTCATCAGTACCCATACCCGAGGCGGGGTTGGTGAAAGGGCCTTTCTGTGTGGAGTTTGCATGTTCTCCCCGTGTCCCCTAGGGTAGGTACCCTCACAAAAAACATGCAGTAATCCTGGTCTCTAAACTGCCTCCCCCTGGCCAGCCAGGGCGCCTGATGGAGGGGAAAGGAACTGGTTGGAATAACGTGTTCCTTCCACGCGCTACGTCCAACCAGGGAAACTCCCCCCTGTCAGGTGTAAAGGAGCAACTTGGACCCAAACAACATGCCCTCTAAATAACATTCTGAACTGGGTACCACCCGGATCTGTAAAGGTGATTGTGATTCATCATATGCGGTGTCCGTTTCCAGAGAGCCAGAAAAAGAAACAGCAGGATGATTCTGATGAGGATTCCGATGACGACGAGGCACCAGGTCCATCATTTCAACAGCCAGCTGTAGCCCAGCCTCCGGCAGCAGCGTATGCTGTTCCCATGGCCCAGCCTGGCATTCCTCCTGGGGCTGGAGTGCCAGGGATGCCTCCTGGAGCATATCAAGGCAAGGCCATTGTTATTACTGTTTGAAGAGTTAACTCAGACATAAACTAACGCAGACAGTTATTATCTTTTTTTGTATCCCATACCTTAGCTTTTAACCACTTGAAATAAAATAATAATAGCACAAGCTCATAGCACGGCACTTGTCCTGCGCTACAAGCTTGTAGATCTGCTATTCTGGAAAAATCATAAACGTGCAAATCTTAATATTTTTTTTCACAGCGAACTAAGGTTTGGTGATATGCCAATTCTTTTCAATCGCCCAACATCATCTGTCCAAAAATCGCCGATGGACGATATATTCGTGTTATAAAAGTAAAGTGAGAACAGCTCACTGCGGGTCGCAAAAAAGCCAGGTCTACAAGCTCTCAAGGCGTCGCATCCTGCCTGTTTTTGCAGCGCCGTTCGCTAAGCGTTGAGAGCTTGTAGATCTGTCTGTTTTTGCAGCGCCGGTGTCAGGCCAGTCAGGGTAACAAAATAAGATAAATAAATTACAGGCGGAGATGAAGTGAAGTTGAACAGACAAGCAGCAGCAGCAGCAGCAAGCTAAGCCAACATGACCACCATGGCTGGTGACAGTGTTGTTAGCTTAGCTTGTTGCAATGCTGACGCGTTTTCACTCGCTTGAGGGGTCCTTGACATTAAGATGTTTGAGCACCACTGACAAATGTTTTTTTCCCCAGAAACTGTCACAATTTAGAAAATGTGTAGAATCGTCCTCAGTTCTTAATGGATTAACTCGGACATAAACGCACATTTGTTTTGATTATGGTTTTGTACGTGTCCTGTCTTCAGTTATTTGTCCTGCATGCAGCATGGCTATCGCTCTACATGTGCCTGAGTGTGTGTGGTAAACGATGTAGTCATCATCATTTTTGTTTCTATTGTTACAGGAATGCCTCCCATGATGCCAGGTGTTCCACCTGGCATGATGCATGGAATGCCCCCTAACATGCATGGAATGCCACCAGGGTAGGTATTTTCTCATTCACTTTATCACAGTAAAATGCCATTAATCCTGTGTTGTTGATATGGCCGTTTTTGATTTATGGTTAAAGCAATGTTGAACTTTGATAGGCTGATAGGGTGCTCACGTGGTGCCGCAACGTGAAGCCGTATTGGCTGCATACTCTGGGTGCTCAGGTGGTGCCGCAACGTGAAGCCGTATTGGCCGCATACTCTGGGTGCTCAGGTGGTGCAGCAACGCCGCAACGTGAAGCCATATTGGCTACATACTCTGAACGCTGCAACTTGAAGCAGAGGCTGCGGCACACAAACTGATTATAGATCAGCTGCAGCTGGCAATTATGACAGTCATTCTTGTTTCATTAATGTCTGTGCTTGATGTCTTCATAGCATGATGCAAATGGGAGGAATGATGCCTCCCATGATGCCCGGGATGCATGGAATGCCCCCAGGTAAGAACTGGTTGTATTCTGAATTTATTCCAACAAATCAAGATTATTGTGCAATAATCTGGTGTGTTTATTTATTTTATCCTACAATATCTATGCATTCAGTGGTACAGAGATTAAATGGATCCATTTGTAACATAATTTCAGCAATTATAATTATGGCATTTAGTAGACACTTACCTAGAGTCACTTGCAAAGTATGCACATGTATGTTCAGTAGCAGTTTTAGAAAGAATTGTGCTTTTAAAAAATTAAGGAATGCCAGGAATGCCCCCCCACATGGCTCCCAGGCCAGGCATGCCCCACATGGCCCAGGCCCCTGTACCAGGAGGAATGCCCAGTCGATTGGCTGCACCGGCAGCCCAACCTGCCGTCAGCAAACCTCTGTTCCCCAGTGCAGCACAGGTGGGTTGGACAACCAGGATTTCCTGTAGCTTTTAGACAGGTGTTGATGGCATTGTGTGTGTGTGTGTGTGTGTGTGTGCGTGCGTGCGTGCGTGCGTGCGTGCGTGCGTGCGTGCGTGCGTGCGTGCTGAATAATGGGTTGAAGACCCAATAGCCTTTGAAAGGGTACACTTTATTGAGATTGAAGCAAATGCTCTGGAAAGCCTTATTAAAAACAAACTGAAACGCTTTTGCATAGGAGAAATAAGTGTACATAATGGCTCTCCTTTTGGACGCAGGCCTTATGACTATCTATAGTACAGTGTTCGTTTGTTTTCCTGTCAGTTTACATTGATTTTTATTTTTATAAAGTATATTTATTGGTTTTAACAAATTTAAGGACAACAAACAGACATTACACAACAAGAACATAATAACAAACAAAAGAAAAAAACAGCTCAGGCACAACACTATTATAAATAAAAAGATTGAATATACAAAGACATGGCAAGAACAATGAACCATAATGACAATAAGTGGCTTTTGAGTTTTGATAGACTCCCATTCAGGAAATACATCCATACAGTATATAAATACATATATTAAAAAGGCAGACAATACAGTTATCATAGGCACCAAATCATTACAATAAGAGCAGACCCATGCATACTCCACTCAAAGGCGGCAACCCCCCCCCCCCCCCTCCAGACGGCAGGGCCACGGCCCCGATGCAACGCATCGAGACCCCTGCCCGTTTACATTGATTGATAAAGGTACTATCGTAGTTAAATGCATAATACTAAAGTTCTGTCTCCACGACTGTTTTCAGTCTTTTGGATTACATACTGTAGAAGCCAGCATGTCTTCTATGGAAGCATGTTGGGCAGCAAAAATAGCCTAGATCTACAAGCTCTCAATGCATCGTGCAGATGCATTTCGAGCTTGTAGATGGGCTACTTTCGGTTATTTTTTAAAAGATTGTAGCATTTGAAGTGGTCAAACTAGCAATATGTTTTGAACCATTTTCCATAAAACCCTAATGGTCTCGCATATGTCGGACAAAGGTTAAAGTCTCAATCTGTGATTTCTTCACCTGGTTGGCAGTATGTAGAACAGGAATAATACTAAAACATAATTTTACATATTGTGTTAATAGTTTAGGAAACTGTGCTATTGTGGGTCGGGCTCCTTTCACACTGTTTCACAAATGCATAATGGGACAAATTTCAGTTGTGAGGTTTTCTTTTTCTTTAATCCATGATAATAACAAACGCTTATCTGGTTGCAGATGTATACCTAGCGGATCTTCTGCCCAATTCAAATATTTATATCAACATGAACTTCTTTGGATTTCTTTTCAAGTAAGGGTTAGTGATGGTGACATCAGCAACAGTGCAGTGCAGCAATGTTTTCACAGATAGACCCATTTTTTGTACAGTATCTGATGTAATTGAATGCCAGGAGTAATGGACAAAGAAAACCGAAATGATCAGAGGCAAGCCGGCAAGGTCAAACAACCTTTAACACGTGTGTTACCGATTGTAAGTAGCATTGCTGTCAATGTTGCAGACTATTGAACTTGCAAAGTTGGGTTTGTATCCTGTTGCTTTTTGCACACTGATCCTTGACACTTATTTTATTATGCACCCACCATCCTTAAGTTCCATTAGTGCTTCCTCTTTTTCTAGTTTGAGTCATTTTCAGTTGGTTTTATCCTTTTTGTCATGATGACAAGTGTGTAATCATTTATCACGCCCTCTAGGTATGTCTAGGTCTGCCCTTGTATGCTAGAGACCTACTGTGTGTAGATCAATGTCATCTCCTTTTCTTTCAAGCTGCAGATGGGCTCTTGTGTTCCCAGTAGCACAGTAGCCGACTCCCCTCCACCTGCACACGTACAGTGTGCCTCCTCACAGCCTCTGTACCCTAACACACAGCAAGTACGCTGACAGACCCGAGTTTGCTCAAGGCTGTGGCAGCAGCATGTATACTTATTACATGTTGACTGGCTGTAAATGCTTTTCCATAAAGAGACTTGAGCGTTTGTAGGGAGTTGCAGTACATGTAATAAGTCTAGCATTATTTGGTTAACCCATTGAACTGCCCTGCTTTCTTTATGTTGAATGTTATTTTTATTTTTTTATATATGGTTTTTCACCCATTATTTCCAGACATGTGTTGCATCATCCACTCACTCCTACCTTGCCTAACCAGCATGGATTTTGCAATTGGCACACATGTTTGGAAATGACTTATCTTGTGGCAGTGTTCACGCTGTTTGTGAATGGTTGCTGCTCATCTATGTGTAATAGTTTCCCGATTTGCTGAAAGACTGTTTGAAGTGAACAACATTGATTCAATGCGTTTGTCATTATAGAGGGTATGCGCATGCATATAGTGAGTGTCAAACAGAGCTTAACGTAGTTTAATACAATCAGATGGGACTTTTGTATTTTTTGGATGTATGGGCTGTCAAGGCTAGAAAGTAGTTTTTTGCCACTCAGTAGGCGTTCCTGCATAACTTCTGGGTATGATGATGATGTCACGTGCATACCCTCTATTTCCTAATGGGGTAATGAGTACTACATGGCATGTGTATGTTACCTCCCCCTGTGTTTTTAAGCGGTTGTGTGGATGAACAACATTGAATGTATTTGTCAATATTTCCAAATTTGGGAAATGTTTACTAGATGGCATACATGTTATCCCTCTGAAGGTTTTTATGCTGTATGGATGACTATTAGCTGACAATGAAAATGGGAATTTGAGGTTTGAAAAGAGAAAATCTGGAATACTTTAGTAATTATATTTATTTTTTATTTTTCTCTTAAAGCTCAGGGTCAACCATTGACACACAAAGTAAAGGACATTAACAGTTTTTTGTTTAGTCTTTTAGCAGCTTTGCTGTCAGATCAACACTCAGAATCTATTGTTGCTAGAGGCAATTGCCCCTTGTGGCACGCGATAATAGCTGTAGTTCCATCTGTTTGCTTTCAATTTCCAACAACAGAATGTTGAAGGACCCATTGGTTTGATTGTCCCTTTAACTGTATGTACGTCTCTTTGCACAGGCCCAGCAGAGTGCACCAGGAACTGCCGTTACAAACTCTCACACCACGGTCGCCTCCTCCGACCCTCCCAAAGCAACATTCCCTGCCTACACCCAGCCCTCTGCCTCCTCCTCCTCTAACCCCTCTAACAACACTGTGGCTAAGCCCCCAGCCACAGTGGCCAGTAGTAAGCCTGCCACCCTCACCACCACGAGTGCAACTAGTAAGTTGATCCACCCTGATGAGGATATCTCTCTGGTAAGTTGCTTGAGCTTTGCATTTTGCACTTTTCACAGTAAGTAATGGCTGATGTACGTAATGGCGTCTTTTTCTGTCGTGATGTAGCCATGTTCGGTTTGGTTTAATAACAATTATGTGCATGGTTACTCAAGTAACATAAAATATTCATGGCTAGTTCAGTGAAATTCCAAATGGAGCAGATTGTCTTCTAGTATTGAAAGACATCTCGTAATGTAATATCTTTTCTTCTGCCAATGGTAAAAGATGGTTCAATTCAGATTACCTGGTGCACTTGATGGACAGTTTGATCATCATTATCATTATCACCGTCTCAAGGTTCAGTGATTTCCTGTGTAACATACCATGTGCTGTGTTGAGTGTTTGCCCTTGCTCAGAGAGGGGGTGTCACTGTGTGTCACTAGTCTGAAGGCGTGTCCTGTGTGTTGTGCCCTGCCAACAGGAGGAGAGAAGAGCCCAGCTCCCTCGTTACCAGCGTCACATTCCAAGGGCGGGGCAAGCCCACGTGGCTGCTCCGCCCGTGGCGGCTGTCGGGGGCATGATGCCCCAACAGCAAGGCATGTCGCCACAGCAACCTGGCATGAGGCATCCCATGCACGGTGAGAGAGCGTGGCACCAAAGAAAGCTTTCATTTCATCACAAGTTTTCCAATAGGGCTGGGCGAATATCCTGATTAATCTAGATCTGTGAGCTTGTAGATCGACAATCTTTGAGGGGTGCCAGACCCTCCCAACGTGTTACGCCTGACTTTGTCTTATTCATGCCTGCCCGTGACGTCGTGGCAGCCAAGTCTGTGTTCTGCAATTTTGCATGCTGCAATTTGGTCGATTCTATAAGAACTCCATCCACAGCCCACCGCAGCTCCGACCTTGCGCAATGCGTCTTAGGCTAAATTGCTTATTTTGATTGCTCGAATATTGTCTTCCATAATGACCAAAGTTGTTGCACAGTGTTTTTTCCTAAAGGAGCTTCTGAACTGCAGATTCACTCCCAATCCTCCGCTGCAGTCTGAAAACACCTTCAGACTTCATCTTAGCCCATAGCACTTGCTGTAGTACTTACCCTGGCCTCGACTTCCTACAGGCGTATGAACAGGCTCAACTTATGTAACTTAAATAGCACTTTATGTAGACATGGCACTCTATAGTGTATACACAAAGTTTCCTTAGATATTCCACTGTTAGGTTCTTAAGTTTACGTAGGATTCATGATGACTATGTTTTGATGTATTGCCATGTTTTTTGTTCTTGCTTATTGTAAATTGTTCTGGATTAAGAGCGTCTGCTAAATGCCTAAATTGTAACAAAGCAAACAAGCCTAAGACCCAATGCACATGCTTTGAGTGGCGGTCCTCTGCCACTCTCCAACACTGGTTGTTGGATATAATAAGATCAGGTTAAGGTAAGAAAACTGTTGGTCCGGAATTCTCCTTAACTGTTAAATCTTTTCTCTCCTCAGGTCAGTATGGTGCCCCTCCCCAGGCCATGCCCGGCTACATGCCCGGAGGAATGCCTCCATATGGGCAGGGCCCCCCCATGGTGCCCTACCAGGGAGGTCCTCCCATGGGCATGAGGCCTCCAGTTATGTCTCCGGCTGGACGGTATTGAAGCAGCCTACAGAGCCACCTCACTAGGTTTGGAGGTTAACACCTTTCTCTCATCCTGTGCTTTAATTCAAACCTAGCCACAAGTCAATGGGCTGTTAAGACCAGTGGCGGTGAAGACACAAATGCTATAATGCTATTGCAACACACGGACAGTTAATGGGAAATATTCTACATCCAAAACAACTCGATGACAACTGTTAATCTGATCTGATAACCCCCCTTATGTTCCACTCAGGTTCATAGAAGTGAAGTGTTTAAAATATGATTATTATTGTTTTTGAAGCTGCTGGAGTTGCATGAACTACCAACTCTTTACGAAGGCAAGTTTCTTTTTGTAAACATGTTTTTATTTTATTTTCCTGGTAGATAATGATTGAGGCCCTCACAGCACTTAGGTGCTGTTGGACTTGCGTCCCCAACCATGGTTGGTGAGGGTTTCAGTAGCAAAAGAAAACAAAACAGTGATTCCAAGTACTTTAGTGTTTGACTTCACAACTTAGCAGTCTATAGCTTTATTTTTCATTTCAGGTTTATTCTTGATGGTATTCCATGGTCGAAAGGGTAACTGTATGCATCCTTTGTATTGTTTTAAGAATCTATGTTGTAATAAAAACATCTTGAAATCCAATGCTGGTTTGTCCTGACATAGCTAGTTAATTGTAAAGGTTTGAGGATAAGATTTAGGTTAAACTACAATCATTGTTCTACTGTATGCCTCATTTGTGCTGCTTTCTGGTTTGTAACCTGAAACGTTCTGTACGTGAAAATTGACCGTATGTTTTGCGAGCTCAACTTCTAAATGTAGTGACTTTTGTAAAATGTTTAATCCAACAGAGTAGAGCTCTTGTTGCCACATTTACATAAGATGGCTGGGTCATCCCAGAGCCTTTTAAGAGGATTTTTATTTGTCATATTTTCACATTGGATTCAGGTTCAAATCTGGTAAGTGGTCCCTCAGAATAATTCAGCAATTAAGACTATTATATTAATTGATAGAACTGGGGTTACATTCGGTCAAAATCTTGTAGGGTGTCCAACTCATGATTGATCTCACTAAAAATGCAAGTAGTCAAAAGTCTCTTAAACTTCAACGTATATATTTAATTATACTTAAAACATGAATGACTGTCTTTACTGTCTTCATTGTTGAGTCCTGTCCATATGCACCCTCATGTAAAGTAACACATGAATGACTGTCTTTACTGTCTTCATTGTTGAGTCCTGTCCATATGCACCCTCATGTAAAGTAACACATGAATGACTGTCTTCATTGTTGAGTCCTGTCCATATGCACCCTCATGTAAAGTAACACATGAATGACTGTCTTCATTGTTGAGTCCTGTCCATATGCACCCTCATGTAAAGTAACACATGAATGACTGTCTTCATTGTTGAGTCCTGTCCATATGCACCCTCATGTAAAGTAACACATGAATGACTGTCTTCATTGTTGAGTCCTGTCCATATGCACCCTCATGTAAAGTAACACATGAATGACTGTCTTTACTGTCTTCATTGTTGAGTCCTGTCCATATGCACCCTCATGTAAAGTAACTGCAATGCAGTGTAGTCTTGTTTGCTGCCGAGACTACAATTTGGCATATTCTGTAGTTAAGCCAGTCAAGCCTACTAATGAAACGGAGGTAGCTCCCGGATTGAAAGGTATAATGTATAGGTTAGAACGGGTCTAAATTGAGGTCTGTAAATTAATTGAATAATCAGTCATGATAAAAGGTGGACATGAGGCAACTGGTATCAATGTTAGAAATGCACCCAATCCATCAAAATATCTTCATGCTGCACCCCCAAATGCTCCAGCTAAAGGTTTTTTGATTTACTGTATTTAACTGCTGAAGTAACACAATCTCGTTTTACAGCTATGAATGCTAAAGTTTGTTAAAATAATTAAATGAAATGTCTTTGTATTCTGATAGTGATTCATTGCTATTCAGTAACGGGTCTCTCCAGCTGTAAACAGAAAATATCCACCACCGATTGGCACTAATGTGCTCTGTTACTGCATCCTTTTGTAAATCAAAACGAGCAAGCGGGTTCAATAAAATAACGAAGAGCTCCATCTAGTGGTGATTAAAAACAGTTTAAAGAGGTTTATGAGCTGCTATGGCAGTCTGCTTCTGGGGGTCCTCCCTGGAACACTATTTTGGAGATGGAGGTCTGCAGTCAAAAACATAATTTTGGGGGTCCTTTTCTGCACCACTCAAATAGAAACATACGTTCTGTTTTTTTTTTTTTTTTTTCATCCCATTAGCTGTTTGTAGAATCTGCATGGGTTACTAACTTTGATTTATAGATAAATGCGATACATAATACATTCTTTCATAGAAAATTGTTTAATGTACTCCAGTATGTACATATCAAATCTACAAAATATGCACGTTAAAATAATGTCAGTCATTTACACGTCACTTAGTTTTGTATCATAGCCCTTAATATATACAATCCCAGATCATGTCAAACCAATATTAAATAAGATACACAGGATGTACAGTAGTTAACATAACATTATGCAGACCATTTGAACACTTTACAGAACATACCAATATCACCAAGTAAAACTAAACTAATCCAAATGTTTAAATACTCATCTGTAATTTATAACAAGTTTTATATATGTCTTTGTCCAAAGCTGTGACACTGACACATGAGGTTAAGATGCAGTACAGTTCTGAGACTTGCTGTTCAGGGTTGGGGTCCGTTCTCTAACAATTTAATTGGTTCTATTCACCATTATACATGTAGACCTAGAAACCCTTTAATGCATTTTAAGTTTATAGCAATGCTTTCAGCTTTTAAAGTTTGAGTAAGTGATATTTTTTGGTTAAAAACTGCTACTGTAGTGTTTATACAGTAACTTAATAAAGATAAAAACAGAAAATACATTTTCAGGTGGGTTCCACTGGGTGGTCTATTTGGGAGCTTAAAATGGATAGTGTTACAGTTCCAATTTGATCAGCTTATTTCTTTGTCATCACTCCCAATTTCACTTCTTCATTCTGTATCCTGTGTGAGTTCTCTTCTGATTGGATCAAATGAGTTTATGCAGACCTGAACAAGTATGTTCTGTTTACTGTACAAGCTGGAGAAGGGGTGACCACTGTTACTGAACAATGATTACTATCACACACAGAGCCATTTAACACTTATTTTAACTAAGGAAAATCACTTACTCTACCTTTTCTTTTTTTATTTTACAAAAACAAATTCCTGCATCAAACCCTGTATGTTTTTAATGACAAATACTTTCAAAAATGCCCCATCTGTTACTACAAGTGACAGTTTCTGATCTAAAATTCTAATTTTGTTCACTTCAACTATGAGGAAATTATCATTTATCATTGCATATCAGTGCAGGAGAGTGATGACAAATTGATATATTCATTAATAGTTGACATTACTCTGGAAATCTTAATCAACCAATACTCTTTACAAACATGTTAGAAAGTTAGGCTCAGTTTCGCTAACACTTTAGCAGTATTTGTCAAGCTTTGTGCTTCATCTTCTATGCTAGTGCTTGTAGCAACCTTTTGGCAACAGTCAGAAAATTAGTTTGAATGACAGTTCTAAATGTGTTTCATCTGTACATTATACTAGTGTGCCATACCCAACACACTAAAAGGACAAATGCACACACGTTTGAGGTTAAAATAGTGCTGAGCTCATTTTAATCTTTCTCGACATACCACACACACGCTGTAAGCAACACGGAATAATAACCCAAATCTATCTTCACAATCCTAACATACGGGTACAAGAGTGGAGTTTATTTGCACATTGTCTATGCCTGACAGGTATAGAAACATTATGTTTAGCATTCTTACAGTGTATCTGCTTATTGTAAATTATTTAACCATGTTCCTTATACCCACTCGGAATAAAGCCAGCACTACCAGACTTTCAAAACTATCTGAAGACTGCAAAGTTACACAAGCTTGTACTTATTTGCCTGCACAGAGGGAACCTGGTTATGCGGTTATCTTAACCTGGTTATCAGTCTTGACGTCTTGATGAATAGGCACTATTGGGTTCAAGATGAGTGTATGGAGCTGTGTGTACAGAACTCTTCCTGTTTTGTTTCATAGGAGGCCCCTTACTGACCAACCACATGCTTTTTAGGCCACGACCCATTTGGCCAGTACATTTTAGATGAACCTAGCGCAGAGATGAAGTCAGAGAGTACAGTACGATTGTGTGTGTGTGTGGGCGGCAGTAACCAGTTGTCCATCCAGAGAACTTGAGAACAGGTACCCCTGTCGCGTAGGAGCCAGCTGGCTGTCAGATGGCCTCCATGGATTGGAGACAGAGGGAGAGTCTGCGTCCAGCGAGGGGCCTCATGGGGCCGGAGGCAGTCGCACATCAAGCAGGCTGTAGGCAAAGATGTTCCAGAAGATGGCGCAGAGCACAAAGAGGGTGTACACGCAGAAGAAGATCCAGAACAGGGACTGCTCCTGCAGCCGTTGCTCATAGTTCTGCAGGACTACCACGCCGAGGGTCAAGCCCACCGCCACTCCACCCAAGTGGGCCACAAAGCTGGGGTTGGGACACGGCGGGAAGGCCGGTGGGTAGAACCGCAGCCACACCGCCCGTCCGAACTCCACGCTCACTGTGAACAGGAGAACAGACAAGTGAAAATGAACCGCTATCATAGTGTACGTAAGGCTACTGAAAAACAATTTACCACCGCTGGTAAGCAATGCATCACATCTCTGCAAGAGAGCAAGGTTAAAGACAGTATTTATTAACCAACAAACATGGTACAATTGTGGGCCATTCATCCCATGACAACAAAGTTAGTCTACATCATATCCAGTCCTTTTAAATACCAGTTATTACAGGTACTTACTGACCTGATTTAGCTTTCATCTGCTCCATTATCCATCAATAGACTGTAGTTTCTAATCAAGGCAAGGACAAGGAGGACAATGATTACTATAATTACTGCCAGTGACAGTTTTGTGTTGAAGGCCCCGCTATTTCTATTCCTAAACCCTGATTCAAATTCAGCTCATAAAGTTCTTGGCTCAAAGCCACACCACCCCATTGCAATCTGGGTCAAGAGCAAATACATTTTCTCTTGAGGCCGTGGTGCATGAGACCGGGCCTGTAACCCTCTGGACAAAATGTAATGTTCTGCTTCACAGTCAAGTAGGGACACAAAGAGGAGAAGCAGGAAGGTTGGCATCAAATTACACCTCATTTATACTAGACAGCATGTAAGTGGCACGGGAGTTCCAGTGTAAAATCATTCAAGGCCATTTTTAAGACTTTACTTTAATGGAATTTCTGCTTTACTGTTACAGTTAA
Organism: Electrona antarctica; assembly: GCF_951216825.1. Lineage (NCBI taxonomy): Eukaryota > Metazoa > Chordata > Actinopteri > Myctophiformes > Myctophidae > Electrona > Electrona antarctica. Next base: position 41,329,800 of record NC_136809.1, read on the forward strand.
CAATTATTGAACTGTGAACGGAACCCCTATAATTGCAGTCATACAATCAACAGGGTACCCATAATGTCAAAAAAAATCTGCACTATATTTATAGGACTGTCTTTAAGAAAATACAAAGATACTCCATGATGAATATTGCAAAGACAATGTAAATGTAACAAATGTATTTTTGTTTTATTTACTGTACTGTACTGTATGTCAAATGCATTCACAGTGGTGAAGCTATCATGACAGGAAACGTAATCAACTTTTCAGCACAAAACATAAATTGTGTTTATTCATACTGTAGATGAATTGCAACAGCACTGTACACCCGCTTGTAATTCCGACAACTTGGCTTTGTGTGCGGTTAGGGTTAGGAACAGGCTTAGTCTGAATAATGACTAACCCTGTCAGCATGTAACGTTCTTTAGGCCTAAAATGTGAATTGACGTTGAATTTATGAAAAGAGGATCTCTTAATTCCTTTATGGCATGAATTATATTCTTTATAACTTTTGTATTTAGTTTTTAAATTCTTTATTAATAAGAAATCATTGTCTGACTTACTGCAAACCAGAGCCATGGCCATCCGGAACAACTTGAACTGGCACTTCATGCCCGACCAGTTCTGAGGCCGGAGAGGGAGAGAGAAGGAATGAAAAGGATGGGACAAGATAAGAAAGGTCAAGGTAAAAAAACAGAACAGAGAAAACATTCAGGTAAAGCATAGCCATCTGGTCAAAGAATCTTGATGTGATGCTCTTTGACGACCTCCCTACTTTTGCTGCACCAGATAATCCAGAGAAATCCCTAAAATTACTTGAGTGTCATGGACATGACTATTAATATTTCATAGAGATCCATCTTGTGTGTGTGTTTTACATTTCAGTAAGTCAATCAAGTCCTCAGCTCACCTCTTTGTTGCACGCACGCACGCGCGAGCACACACACACACACACACACAGTTTTGGATGTAGAAAATGTGACAGTATGGAATGTATGGAATCTGTGGATCCACCAGCACCTGCTGGGCCCCAGAATGATCTGCCTTGATGTGCCAGTGCTCTCTGCAGACAGGAGTACCGAGTGACTGATGTGATAGTCATCGACACACGCACGCACGCATGCATGCACCGCACGCACTGCACACACACACACACACACACACACACACACACACACACACACACACACACACACAGAATGAATCAAAGAAGTGCCACACGCACAGACACACTTACCATGACAACGTTAGCCAGATGTGCCGAGACCAAGGCATACACGCCTCCAGAGGATCCCACCACTGGAGCAGTCATGTCAGTGACAGACACAGCCAACGAGCCTGTAGAACAACAAGTCACACATCACAGTCAATGAGCCTGTAGAACAACAAGTCACATCACAGTCAATGAGCCTGTAGAACAACAAGTCACATCACAGTCAATGAGCCTGTTGAACAACAAGTCACACATCACAGTCAATGAGCCTGTAGAACAACAAGTCACATCACAGTCAATGAGCCTGTAGAACAACAAGTCACATCACAGCCAACGAGCCTGTAGAACAACAAGTCACATCACAGTCAATGACCAATCACAGCCAACGAGCTTGTAGAACAACAAGTCACATCACAGTCAATGACCATGGTAGAACAACGAGCCTGTAGAACAACAAGTCACACATCACAGTCAATGAGCCTGTAGAACAACAAGTCACATCACAGTCAACGAGCCTGTAGAACAACAAGTCACACATCACAGTCAATGAGCCTGTAGAACAACAAGTCACACATCACAGTCAATGACCAATCATGGTCACTGCTTGGTCTAAATACTGGGCTTCATCTCCATTCAGGAGGATACTTTAACTTGAGTCTACTGACTTGACTTGAGATACTGCATGTAAACCATCCGTTCTCAAACTTTTGTATTACAAGGACCCCGAGTGTGACATGTATTGGGACACGAATCCCTATTTGATATCATTTTTCAATCTCTGGGACCCCGATCTCAAAATCCTCAGTGTTAATTTAACTCTTAGTGTTCAAATGGAACCGTAAGCATCCATTTCGTTCCATATGTACACTGTCAGAGTTAGACCCTTATGGGTCCAGTTGGACCCCTGGTGGTCCCTGTACCCAACGTTGAGAACCAGTTAAACCATGTAAGCTCTGCTCCCATCATGCCCCAGAACAAATCTACACAAGCATGACGCTAATAAACTAAATAACATAATAATAGACCCACATCAAAATAACATGCTGACAACATTCAGCCACTAGACGGTGCACTTTTACAACACATGTAGTGCAAGGTTCACTGTTTCCTTTTCACCAATCATGTAGCTTCCAATATTTCATACCAACACAATTATTAAATTGATTACAATCATATTTTTTACACCTTTTCAATGGCGCTGTGGACGTATTATTTTCTTTTTGATTATTCATTTTCATAAACATTTTATCAATATATCCTTTATTGTCATCTATCAGAATCCCCCAGCCACACACACATGTGAAGAGCTGGGGGAGATGTGGTAGGAGTTGGACCACTGATGAGTTGGCAGTGGTAGTAAAAGCAAAAGGCAAAACGATGTTAATGACTATATTGTATTTTTTTGTCACTGTAGTTAGTATGACAAAGTAGGGCATTCATTTGCGAGAAAACTAACGAGACACAGGTTTTCTGCCCGACAGCGTATGTTAAGTAAAGTAAATGCATCTTATTCATATAAAGCACACAGCAGCAAATAAGTTATTGTACCTTTCAACTCCATGGTACCAATTCAACCATTGTAAAAAGATAAATACAAACCATGGACTATAGTATGTCGTGCAATCGGCCATTGAATAGAAGGAACACATGGCCATTCAGAGACAGAAAATTGCTTTATCTGTGCATGTGCAAACACCAGACAGAGAAGTGCTTAGTGTGTATTGATTGAGGCAACCACAGTCTCAACAACAGCACCCTCTCCCATTCGTCCCCATCTCTTTCTCTTTGTGACATGTTTGTCTCCAACAGGCCGAAGGCATGGGGAGTGTGTGTGCGTGTGTGTGTGTGTGTGTGTGTGTGTGTGTGTGTGTGTGTGTGTGTGTGTGTGTGTGTGTGTGTGTGTGTGTGTGTGTGTGTGTGTGTGTGTGTGTGTGTGTCCGTTCGTCTGCTACCAGCTAATCTCCCGCACCGTTGGCCAGCTCCCTGCCAAACCGTTGGCCAGCTCCCTGCCAAACCGTTGGCCACCGTTGGCCAGCTCCCTGCCCAACCGTTGGCCACCGTTGGCCAGCTCCCTGCCAAACCGTTGGCCACCGTTGGCCAGCTCCCTGCCAAACCATTGGCCACCGTTGGCCAGCTCCCTGCCCAACCGTTGGCCACCGTTGGCCAGCTCCCTGCCCAACCGTTGGCCACCGTTGGCCAGCTCCCTGCCAAACCGTTGGCCACCGTTGGCCAGCTCCCTGCCCAACCGTTGGCCACCGTTGGCCAGCTCCCTGCCAAACCGTTGGCCACCGTTGGCCAGCTCCCTGCCCAACCGTTGGCCACCGTTGGCCAGCTCCCTGCCAAACCGTTGGCCACCGTTGGCCAGCTCCCTGCCAAACCTTTGGCCACCGTTGGCCAGCTCCCTGCCAAACTGTTGGCCAGCTCCCTGCCAAACCGTTGGCCAGCTCCCTCCCAAACCGTTGGCCACCGTTGGCCAGCTCCCTGCCAAACCGTTGGCCACCGTTGGCCAGCTCCCTGCCAAACCGTTGGCCACCGTTGGCCAGCTCCCTGCCAAACCATTTGGCCACCGTTGGCCAGCTCCCTGCCAAACTGTGCACACACACTCCCTGGATGCCAACAATGAACCTCTGGCCCAATTTTTAACAGCCTGTTATAGCGCCACCATGAGGCAGATTTTTGCAAAACACATTTCTTAATATTACTCGTAGCTACACATTTTATCCATACATCACGCAAATCGGTATACACTATCTCTATAGTCATGTGATCAACATGGACATGTCCGCTTCCCCATATTCCATGTATTCCCATGCATTGGCTAAGATTGCCTTCCAAAGTTTGCAGAATTGGTCTGTTTTGATCAAAAAGCCTCAAATCATGAGTGCAATTTGAGGGAAATTTTGCATGCACATTCCCACTAAGCCGAGGAAGAAATGCCACATCAGCCTCATGGTGGCGCTATAACTGGCCCATTCATGATTTACCTATAACTGCACTGATCTGTGTACAACTTTGTATGCATACTCCCTAGAGGCCAAAGTAAAACCTTTTACCTGCATTTTTCACATCAGCTCTTCATAGGCCGACTTGTGTAAAACACATTTTTTGATATTACTCCTTCAGATTTTATCCAAACCTCACGCAAATCGGTACACATGATTTCTATAGTCATGTGATCAAGATGGGTCTATGATTTCTCATATTCCATCCTGATTGGCTAAGATTGGCTTCCAAAGTTTTCGGGAGTGGCCAGTTTGTTTTACAAAATGCAGCAAATAATGAACACAGTGCCCGATTGCAGTGAAACTGCACGCATTTTTGCACTAGGCTGAGGAAGAAATGCCACTTGATTTATTTCTAAAACTATGAAACATTTCAAAGATTCCTTTTCAGGCAAACATGTCCACCGTAAGATGAACCTAAATAGGTTGGAATGGGGTTTCTAGGTGTAAGTATGTAGGACTAGTAGCATGCCAAAGTTTGTGCTATTGCCATTGAGAATGCATTGGGCGTTTAAGTTAAATAACTCAGAAACTACAAAACATTTCAAAGTAAAAAGTTCCAGCATGTGTCTCCACAGTAAGCTGAATTATAAAAAGTGTGAATGGAGTTTCTAGGTGAAAGTGAAAGTGACGTGCCACTATCTGCCATTATAAATTTCTCAAATTAAAAGCACTATATTTCTAAAACTATGAAACATTTCAAAGATTCCTTTTCAGGCAAACATGTCCACCATAAGTTGAACCTAAATAGGTTTGAATGGGGATTCTAGGTGTAAGTATGTAGGACTAGTAGCATGCCAAAGTTATAATTTTTTTCGGACGGCATACTATAGCATGTCGTTTTTCGTGATTTTGGACTATTTGAAAAAGAGATGAAAATCATGAAAAACGACATACTATAGTTCATGGTTTCGGACGGCATACTATAGCATGTCGTTTTTCGTGATTTTGGAGGATTTGAAATAAAGATGAAAATCATGAAAACACGACATACTATAGTCCATGGTTTGGGACGGCATACTATAGTATGTCATATTTTCATGATTTTGGGACACTATGTCAGAGCGGGGACTTGAACCTGCAGCCTCCAGATTCCCAGGCAGGATCTGTATCCAGTGAGCTACTGTGCATGATGTTCTTAAAAGGCTGAATAGATAATGACAGAAGAGCCAGAGACTTGTTTCCATTGTGGTTCATAAACATTCGAACGTCTAGAGATAAACAACAGCAAAAGAAACAATAGACAAATCTCCTGTTATTTTATTTTTTTATCAATGTTGTCCTCAAAGGGAACAGCAGACTGCATTGTGGCAGGTAGCAAGTAGATCAGTGACTTAGCACACTGGCTCCATGATCTGGAGGTTGTGGGTTCAAACCCCACTCAAATCTTTACTTGCCAAAATCTGCCATTGACCCCCATTCTGAATTTCTCAAATTTAAAAGCACTATATTTCTAAAACTATGAAACATTTCAAAGATTCCTTTTCAGGCAAACATGTCCACCGTAAGATGAACCTAAATAGGTTTGAATGGGGTTTCTAGGTGTAAGTATGTAGGACTAGTAGCATGCCAAAGTTTGTGCTATTGCCATTGAGAATGCATTGGGCGTTTAAGTTAAATAACTCAGAAACTACAAAACATTTCAAAGTAAAAAGTTCCAGCATGTGTCTCCACAGTAAGCTAAATTATAAAAAGTGTGAATGGAGTTTCTAGGTGAAAGTGACGTGCCACTATCTGCCATTATAAATTTCTCAAATTAAAAGCACTATATTTCTAAAACTATGAAACATTTCAAAGATTCCTTTTCAGGCAAACATGTCCACCATAAGTTGAACCTAAATAGGTTTGAATGGGGATTCTAGGTGTAAGTATGTAGGACTAGTAGCATGCCAAAGTTATAATTTTTTTCGGACGGCATACTATAGCATGTCGTTTTTCGTGATTTTGGACTATTTGAAAAAGAGATGAAAATCATGAAAAACTACATACTATAGTTCATGGTTTCGGACGGCATACTATAGCATGTCGTTTTTCGTGATTTTGGAGGATTTGAAATAAAGATGAAAATCATGAAAAACGACATACTATAGTTCATGGTTTCGGACGGCATACTATAGCATGTCGTTTTTCGTGATTTTGGAGGATTTGAAATAAAGATGAAAATCATGAAAACACGACATACTATAGTCCATGGTTTGGGACGGCATACTATAGTATGTCATATTTTCATGATTTTGGGACACTATGTCAGAGCGGGGACTTGAACCTGCAGCCTCCAGATTCCCAGGCAGGATCTGTATCCAGTGAGCTACTGTGCATGATGTTCTTAAAAGGCCGAATAGATAATGACAGAAGAGCCAGAGACTTGTTTCCATTGTGGTTCATAAACATTCGAACGTCTAGAGATAAACAACAGCAAAAGAAACAATAGACAAATCTCCTGTTATTTTATTTTTTTATCAATGTTGTACTCAAAGGGAACAGCAGACTGCATTGTGGCAGGTAGCAAGTAGATCAGTGACTTAGCACACTGGCTCCATGATCTGGAGGTTGTGGGTTCAAACCCCACTCAAATCTTTACTTGCCAAAATCTGCCATTGACCCCCATTCTGAATTTCTCAAATTTAAAAGCACTATATTTCTAAAACTATGAAACATTTCAAAGATTCCTTTTCAGGCAAACATGTCCACCGTAAGATGAACCTAAATAGGTTTGAATGGGGTTTCTAGGTGTAAGTATGTAGGACTAGTAGCATGCCAAAGTTTGTGCTATTGCCATTGAGAATGCATTGGGCGTTTAAGTTAAATAACTCAGAAACTACAAAACATTTCAAAGTAAAAAGTTCCAGCATGTGTCTCCACAGTAAGCTAAATTATAAAAAGTGTGAATGGAGTTTCTAGGTGAAAGTGAAAGTGACGTGCCACTATCTGCCATTATAAATTTCTCAAATTAAAAGCACTATATTTCTAAAACTATGAAACATTTCAAAGATTCCTTTTCAGGCAAACATGTCCACCATAAGTTGAACCTAAATAGGTTTGAATGGGGATTCTAGGTGTAAGTATGTAGGACTAGTAGCATGCCAAAGTTATAATTTTTTTCGGACGGCATACTATAGCATGTCGTTTTTCGTGATTTTGGACTATTTGAAAAAGAGATGAAAATCATGAAAAATACATACTATAGTTCATGGTTTCGGACGGCATACTATAGCATGTCGTTTTTCGTGATTTTGGAGGATTTGAAATAAAGATGAAAATCATGAAAACACGACATACTATAGTCCATGGTTTGGGACGGCATACTATAGTATGTCATATTTTCATGATTTTGGGACACTATGTCAGAGCGGGGACTTGAACCTGCAGCCTCCAGATTCCCAGGCAGGATCTGTATCCAGTGAGCTACTGTGCATGATGTTCTTAAAAGGCCGAATAGATAATGACAGAAGAGCCAGAGACTTGTTTCCATTGTGGTTCATAAACATTCGAACGTCTAGAGATAAACAACAGCAAAAGAAACAATAGACAAATCTCCTGTTATTTAATTTTTTTATCAATGTTGTACTCAAAGGGAACAGCAGACTGCATTGTGGCAGGTAGCAAGTAGATCAGTGACTTAGCACACTGGCTCCATGATCTGGAGGTTGTGGGTTCAAACCCCACTCAAATCTTTACTTGCCAAAATCTGCCATTGACCCCCATTCTGAATTTCTCAAATTTAAAAGCACTATATTTCTAAAACTATGAAACATTTCAAAGATTCCTTTTCAGGCAAACATGTCCACCGTAAGATGAACCTAAATAGGTTTGAATGGGGTTTCTAGGTGTAAGTATGTAGGACTAGTAGCATGCCAAAGTTTGTGCTATTGCCATTGAGAATGCATTGGGCGTTTAAGTTAAATAACTCAGAAACTACAAAACATTTCAAAGTAAAAAGTTCCAGCATGTGTCTCCACAGTAAGCTGAATTATAAAAAGTGTGAATGGAGTTTCTAGGTGAAAGTGAAAGTGACGTGCCACTATCTGCCATTATAAATTTCTCAAATTAAAAGCACTATATTTCTAAAACTATGAAACATTTCAAAGATTCCTTTTCAGGCAAACATGTCCACCATAAGTTGAACCTAAATAGGTTTGAATGGGGATTCTAGGTGTAAGTATGTAGGACTAGTAGCATGCCAAAGTTATAATTTTTTTCGGACGGCATACTATAGCATGTCGTTTTTCGTGATTTTGGACTATTTGAAAAAGAGATGAAAATCATGAAAAACTACATACTATAGTTCATGGTTTCGGACGGCATACTATAGCATGTCGTTTTTCGTGATTTTGGAGGATTTGAAATAAAGATGAAAATCATGAAAACACGACATACTATAGTCCATGGTTTGGGACGGCATACTATAGTATGTCATATTTTCATGATTTTGGGACACTATGTCAGAGCGGGGACTTGAACCTGCAGCCTCCAGATACCCAGGCAGGATCTGTATCCAGTGAGCTACTGTGCATGATGTTCTTAAAAGGCCGAATAGATAATGACAGAAGAGCCAGAGACTTGTTTCCATTGTGGTTCATAAACATTCGAACGTCTAGAGATAAACAACAGCAAAAGAAACAATAGACAAATCTCCTGTTATTTTATTTTTTGTATTTTATTTTTGTATCAATGTTGTACTCAAAGGGAACAGCAGACTGCATTGTGGCAGGTAGCAAGTAGATCAGTGACTTAGCACACTGGCTCCATGATCTGGAGGTTGTGGGTTCAAACCCCACTCAAATCTTTACTTGCCAAAATCTGCCATTGACCCCCATTCTGAATTTCTCAAATTTAAAAGCACTATATTTCTAAAACTATGAAACATTTCAAAGATTCCTTTTCAGGCAAACATGTCCACCGTAAGATGAACCTAAATAGGTTTGAATGGGGTTTCTAGGTGTAAGTATGTAGGACTAGTAGCATGCCAAAGTTTGTGCTATTGCCATTGAGAATGCATTGGGCGTTTAAGTTAAATAACTCAGAAACTACAAAACATTTCAAAGTAAAAAGTTCCAGCATGTGTCTCCACAGTAAGCTGAATTATAAAAAGTGTGAATGGAGTTTCTAGGTGAAAGTGAAAGTGACGTGCCACTATCTGCCATTATAAATTTCTCAAATTAAAAGCACTATATTTCTAAAACTATGAAACATTTCAAAGATTCCTTTTCAGGCAAACATGTCCACCATAAGTTGAACCTAAATAGGTTTGAATGGGGATTCTAGGTGTAAGTATGTAGGACTAGTAGCATGCCAAAGTTATAATTTTTTTCGGACGGCATACTATAGCATGTCGTTTTTCGTGATTTTGGACTATTTGAAAAAGAGATGAAAATCATGAAAAACTACATACTATAGTTCATGGTTTCGGACGGCATACTATAGCATGTCGTTTTTCGTGATTTTGGAGGATTTGAAATAAAGATGAAAATCATGAAAACACGACATACTATAGTCCATGGTTTGGGACGGCATACTATAGTATGTCATATTTTCATGATTTTGGGACACTATGTCAGAGCGGGGACTTGAACCTGCAGCCTCCAGATTCCCAGGCAGGATCTGTATCCAGTGAGCTACTGTGCATGATGTTCTTAAAAGGCCGAATAGATAATGACAGAAGAGCCAGAGACTTGTTTCCATTGTGGTTCATAAACATTCGAACGTCTAGAGATAAACAACAGCAAAAGAAACAATAGACAAATCTCCTGTTATTTTATTTTTGTATCAATGTTGTACTCAAAGGGAACAGCAGACTGCATTGTGGCAGGTAGCAAGTAGATCAGTGACTTAGCACACTGGCTCCATGATCTGGAGGTTGTGGGTTCAAACCCCACTCAAATCTTTACTTGCCAAAATCTGCCATTGACCCCCATTCTGAATTTCTCAAATTTAAAAGCACTATATTTCTAAAACTATGAAACATTTCAAAGATTCCTTTTCAGGCAAACATGTCCACCGTAAGATGAACCTAAATAGGTTTGAATGGGGTTTCTAGGTGTAAGTATGTAGGACTAGTAGCATGCCAAAGTTTGTGCTATTGCCATTGGGAATGTATTGGGCGTTTAAGTTAAATAACTCAGAAACTACAAAACATTTCAAAGTAAAAAGTTCCAGCATGTGTCTCCACAGTAAGCTGAATTATAAAAAGTGTGAATGGAATTTCTAGGTGAAAGTGCTTTTTTGACGTGCCAATATCTGCCATTGAGCCCCATTGTAAATGTCTCAAATTTGAAAGCACTATATTTCTAAAACGATGAAACATTTCAAAGATTCCTTTTCAGGCAAACATGTCCACCGTAAGATCAACCTAAATAGGTTTGAATGGGGTTTCTAGGTGTAAGTATGTAGGACTAGTAGCATGCCAAAGTTTGTGCTATTGCCATTGGGAATGCATTGGGCGTTTTAAGTTAAATAACTCAGAAATTACAAAACATTTCAAAGTAAAAAGTTCCAGCATGTGTCTCCACAGAAAGCTGAATTATAAAAAGTGTGAATGGAGTTTCTAGGTGAAAGTGACTTTTTGACATGCCATAGAGCTGCCATTGAACCCCATTATAAATGTATACAATTTGAAAGCACTATATTTCTAAAACTATGAAACATTTCAAAGATTCCTTTTCAGGCAAACATGTCCACCGTAAGATGAACCTAAATAGGTTGGAATGGGGTTTCTAGGTTTAAGTATGTAGGACTAATAGCATGCCAAAGTTTGTGCTATTGCCATTGAGAATGCATTGGGCGTTTAAGTTAAATAACTCAGAAACTACAAAACATTTAAAAGTAAAAAGTTCCAGCATGTGTGCCCACAGTAAGCTGAATTATAAAAAGTGTGAATGGAGTTTCTAGGTGAAAGTGACTTTTTGACGTGCCATAGAGCTGCCATTGAGCCCCATTATAAATTTATCAATTTTGAAAGCACTATATTTCTAAAACTATGAAACATTTCAAAGATTCCTTTTCAGGCAAACATGTCCACAGTAAGATGAACCTAAATAGGTTGGAATGGGGTTTCTAGGTGTAAGTATGTAGGACTAATAGCATGCCAAAGTTTGTGCTATTGCCATTGAGAATGCATTGGGCATTTAAGTTAAATAACAAAACAAACAAACATGTAAGATGAACGTAAATAGGTTTGAATGAAGCCCCATTCTGAATTTCTCAAATTTGAAAGCACTACAGTAGATCTGCTTTTGTTTGTCCTGTATGGCAGTGTTTCCCAACCTGTGTCCCGCGGTACTTTACTGTGCCGTTTGATGTGTCCAGGTGTGCCGCCTGATTTGACCGAAAATGTAACACTAACCCTAACACTAACCCTCCCCCTATTGAGCTGCAGGATTCCTATTGTTGCGCCGTCGTTGTTGTCACACGTCTAACCATTAGACGTGCGATAACAACAACTACGGAACAATAGACTCTCGGCCATTGAAATGTTAATGCTAAAGAGATGCATCCAGAAGACGCTACATTTCGCCCCCTCCAGTAAGACTGGAGCGCACGTAGACAGCAGACACATACAGTCCTACATGTCCCGACCCAAACACTGAGGAGGTAAAGTAAACGTGACGTTGTTGTGATTAAACATAATGTGCCATGAAAAATAGCTGTCCAAGTGTCCATACATGATCGCCTCGTTCTGCGAACAAAATCCTCCACAGAAGCGCAGTGATTTATTCTTCGTCGTACACGTGTTCCATGCTGAAAATGGCTGATTTACAAGCTCACAACGCGTTGCGGACGCAACGTGTTGTGAGCTTGTCGATCAGCTATTTTCAGCACGTGGAAATATGCAGGCTGTGAGAACTGAGACCCTTCACAATAAAAGCATGCAGCTTTCACAAGTTGGCCCATAATAAAGACAAGGAAAAGGATTAAGAATTAGGTGGCTATTTTTTTCTCCAAAATGTATTTAAAAAAAATATATAATAAGGAATTAATTTGGATAATGGTAATGGAGATATTGTAAAAGTTGTCACTTTATTAATCCCCCAAGGTTTTTTTATTCAATAAAGTCTAAAATAAATGAACTTTCCCAACACTGTATATATATATATTTACACACACATACATACACATATGTATACGTATATAGATAGGCCTATACACCGTATATCTAGGTGTGCCCTGAGATTTTTAGGCTATGAAAAGTGTGCCCTGGGACAAAAAAGGTTGGGAAACACTGCTGTATGGGACCAGCATCCAACCAACCAAGTATAAATTAGGCACTAGTTGAGCAGAGAACCCTAATCTTACAACAATTTACAATTCACAATTTAGGCATTTAGCAGACGCTCTTAATCCAGAGCAATTTACATTAAGCAAGTACAAAAAGCATGGCAATACATCACACACATAAAAAGTAGTTATCATGAAACATTCGTAAGCTAAGAACGTAACAGTGGAATATATTTATATAATTAAACTATACATGTAAACTATACATATATACTATACTATAGGCCTACTACTATACATATAAAGTGCTATGACTACATAAAATGCAATTCTAGTGCAGTCTACGTAACATGCTATAAGTCTGTATAAAATGCTATCTCTACATAAGCTATCTAAGGGGCTAGGGCAAGTGCTACGGGCCATGATGGAATCTGAAAAGGTGGGTTTTCAGACTACGGCGGAAGATTGGGAGTGAGGCTGCAGTTGATGTTTATTGCTCTACTGACAAGACGACTAGATGACAGTAGGTGGACCCGCTGTAATAACAATGTCTGACTCAACATGTCATTAATGACCCACTTGTAATTACGAGCAGGTATAGCCTTCCCTCAGACCAGACAGACAGACAGACAGACAGACAGACAGACAGACGCACAAATCCCCCACACATACAAACACACCCAAAGCACTGTGAGGGACTTCCTTCCTATACATGCACGCACGCACACATGTGCGCGCACAGCCACACACACACACACACACACACACACACACACACACACACACACACACACACACACACACACACACACACACACACACACACACACACACACACACACACACACACAGTTCCAATGTTTAGGGAGTGTGTCTAGGCGGGGTGACCTCTATCCCTGTAATTAACTCAGTTTGATCATATTATTTCTGCACTGTGGTTTACCGCACACACGTACAGCACTCACACTCACGCATGCGCGCACGCACAAGCACAGACACAGAGGACAGACATACTCCTAGACGGATACTTACACACTTGCACAAACAAACACACACTGACAAGTACGCATGGAGGTGCGCAATCATGCATACATGCACATGCGCACGCACATGCGTACACACGTACACACGCGCGCACGCACGCACGCACGCACACACGCACGCACGCACGCACGCACGCACGCACGCACGCACAGACACACACACACACACACACACATACACACACACACACACACACACACACACACACACACACACACACACACACACACACACACACACACACAGAGCATTATGAAGGACGTCCATCCCTATGTGGTCTCATCGGGCGGACCTCAGGGGGGTTCGAACGTGTCATTTATCTTGGTTGTTCTTCTACGCTGCACCGAGGGGCAGCGAGGTAGCATTGGATGTTGACAGACAATTTTGATTTAGTTTTAGTCAGTCTTTTGAATAAAATTTCATTTTGAGTCATATTTTAGTCATCTAAAATGTTTTAGTCTAGTTTTACTTGACTATACTTAAATCAACTTAAGTAAAATGTATTTTGGCCGGCCATGATGGCTTTGAAATGCTTGATTTATACTCATAGCAGATCTACAAGCTTGTAGATCTGCTATTTTCAGAGAGTGACACCTGCACACAACAAAACACAACATGACTTTTAGTTCTACTGGATCTCTTCTCCAATATTCCCTCCCTAACATTTTAATTTTATTTGTTTGACGAAATTGTCAATATATGTCTTTTTAGGCATCATAGCAGCTTAGCTTTTTTTAGTTTTCGTCAGTAAAAAAAAGGAGTCAACAAACTAAATCAACAATGCAATGAGGAAACGCAAACGCACATCAGCACCACCAATGATCTCATCTGGTAACTGTGATGAAGTCATCAAAGTAGTGTTTACAATATGATCAGACAGTGGATGATGCTCTACCACACCATGTGTGTATGAAGAGGATGTGAATGTAGGGGCACGTAGGAATACTATGTAACATTTGGCTTTTTACTTAAAAGAAATGCTTTTTCTTTTATCATTATTAGTTCACTTTTCTATTCTATTTAGTATTTTGGTTCTCTCTCCAGGGGCAATGTGGGAGGGAGGAGGAGGGGGGGGGGGCACCGGCTTTTATATGCAATGCACATTAATTAATATGCAATGTTGTATGTACCTCCCCCCTCCTATTTTTTGGATAAATCAATTAGGGATTTGCGTTTGCACGTCTGCATGCGCCGGGTCAGAGCCATCGACCTCTCTCTCCAGACAGCTGGGTCTTCTCTTTTGACCTTTGACCCCTGCCCTGACCCCAGGGTGTTCCAGCTGAGTCCCTGTGTGTTCTTTCAAATGAAGCAAACATCCAGCAGAACCCTCACATCTCCCTTAATTCAGCAAAAAAAAGGAAAGAAAACGCTTTTGTGTTGAAATTGCTAACTGATATGGCCCACTTGTACAAAGGGTTTCAAGGCTCAAGGACTATGGGTCCCTACACACTGCTGCTGTTGAAAAGGCTTTCAAATAAATTCTGTCTTTTCCTGACATGGTTTCAATGATTTTATTTTTTATTTTTTATTAAATAGAAACCAAATTCATTGCAACAAAGTTACATTTACTGCCAACATTGATTCTGTCTGTATGTCACTAACTGCCTAAGTGGGGCTTTTATTTTGAAGACCCGGAAATGAACCGGAAGCAAAAGTCTTTTTATAACTCATTAGAGAAAAAAGTTTTTTAAAGGTTTTAAGATGCGGTTGTAATGGAGGGAATCATTGTAATGGAGGTGAACGGGGGGGAATCATTTCATTGACTGACCAAGGCGGAGCCGAGGCGCTGCTAGATGGTGGATATCAGCGAGACATTCTGAATTAATAAACCCCCCTCGGCAGCGAGTGCCATTGGGAAAAAGGACATCAAAGACGTGATCGGCAGGAAAATAGTTAATATCCCACCTTGATTTCTAAAACCTAATCAAGTGAACACGTGAATAATACCAAAAAAAATCACATATCACTAGATACAACTGTCTTTTGTTTCTGGTGAAATGTCCATCAACGTTATTCTAAAACAAGTATCCAGGTGTTATGGAATTATTTTCCTCAAGTTTGACATTCCATAAAGCCTCCTTGTGAGGAGTCAGTTGTGAGGATGTCAGAACAATCAAATGCTTCACCTGCAGGATACTGAGTGCTTTTAGCAACTAGTCGACTATTCAACTAGTCGACTAGTAAAACCACTAGTTGACCTTCTTAATTAATATTATTATCATTATTGCAATCCTACAAGATCTACTAAACTTAGCTAGATTATAGTTACCAATGTAGGCTACAGGTTTCACAAATATTAGGCTATAATAACAGACCGGGCCAGAAGCAGGCACACACACTGCCTGCTTCCTACTGGTGTAACACCATTCACCACTCGCGAACCCTAAGTAACGTCATCCACCACCTGCTTTGTACCGGTAAACAAACATACCAGCAGCAGCGACAACAATTCAACAGTTATGTCACAGAAGATGCGGACACAAAAACGGTGCCGTGGAAAATCCACTGCGTGGTGGGCACGTAACGAGGTGTATTATTGTCTTGCCAACCTCTCCATGCAGGTTGCTACCGCGTCATTCAAAACCCGATAGGGTTACGCTCTGGGTGTATAACCACGGAGCAAAGAGGCACAACCATTTTCCATCATTTCATAGCCTATCATCATCAAAAATTATCACAGTCAAATAATACTCAACTAATAATAATAATAATAATACAAAAAAAAGAATCAACAGATTAGTCAATTATGAAAAATAAATGAAGAAAAGCTCTTTTTTGCTATGTTCAGTTTTAATTTCTGAGCACTTCAGAATAAAAGCCCCAAACATCACAATGAACAAACGACCAAAGCAACACCGCCTCTATTCAATTGTGGGTCGATATCTAATTAAAACAGCAGACGTCTGTGGGTGAGTGGGGGTATATGCGCGTGCGTGTGTGTGTGTGTGTGTGTGTGAGTGATTTATGGCCCATTTTCCCCCTCATTTCACTGCGGGGTTAAAGCTACAGGCCAACACAACTAGGATCCCCTGGGTCTCTGTTGCTGACCTCGATGTACACGCACACACACGCACGCACGCACGCACGCCGCACGCACGCACGCACGCACGCACGCACGCACGCACGCACGCACGCACGCACGCACGCACGCACGCACACACACACACACACACACACACACACACACACACACACACATACATATTTCCACTCCAGATAATCTCATCCCAGCCAGCAGTGCATCCCATGGACACAAATACAAATAAGTAAATAGTAATGTTTGGAGTCCATGAGGTGAATGTCAGGGTGTAGTGATAGATAAAGCAAAACGAAAAACAAACACGCATTCGCGTGCGTGCACACACACACACACACACACACACACACACACACACACACACACACACACACACACACACAGAGAGAGAGAGAGATGAAGCAGGGACCCCCACTACATATTGTATAGAATCGTGTTGCAGATTAAACTTTTTCATGGATTTGATAGACTTGTTTGACAGCACTAGCTAGTGTCAGTGTTAAATTCATAATGTTTTATTGTTTGCATGTTTGTTAAACACATTATCTTTTCTATTAATATGTTGGATTCATGTTAATGTGTATTTCCAGACATTTAACCACTTGAACACAAAATACTTAGCAAACTTGACCTTTGGGACTGTACTTGGTCTGCTCTTTTTTCCCCCTCTACAAGACCAAACCTCTTCGCTGAAAGTAGCCAATCTAAGGCTGAGCTCACACCTGTAATGCAATTCTCGTGCTCGTTGGGAGGGGCGCAGTCAAATGCGCCCCTCCCCCTCACACAACACAATGTTGTGTCAAACCATGTGACCTCCATTGGAAATGCATTGGGCGGCCGTGACACAACACAGCATTGATCCAACGAGCACAGAGAATTGCATTAACCGTGTGAGCTCAGCCTAAGACATTTCATAAATTAGAAAACATGTTTGGGTGCAGGGCAAACTAATGTAGGTTTTGGGTCACATGAGCTACATGGTTTGGAAACCACTGCAGTAAAGAGTTTGCAAGCCCTATTAGGGCTTGCAAACCTCGCACCTTTGGTATGCAAATTCAGGGGGTGCGCCATTTTGGCTGTGATGAGTCACTACTATACCTGGCCAACGGATAGGCATACAGTGGTGGAAAAAGTACTCAATTGTTTTACTTAAGTAAAAGTACCAATACTGCAATTTAGAACTACTCCGTTACAAGTAAAAGTATGGAATTGAAAATGTACTTGAGTAAAAGTATCGGCATCAAAATGTACTTAAAGTACTAAAAGTAAAAGTACTTTTTTTAACCGATATTGATAACATCCTGCTTCTCAAGACCGATACCGATAACTGATAATACATTCAAATATAAATAAAAAATTATAAAGATATAGGCTATTTGTAAATGTATATTAATACAAGTAAGTAACAAATACTAGTAGTGGGCAAAGATGGATTTAACATAGCTTTGACTTAACCAAATACAGTATATCATTATTCATTATGGCCCCACCCCCCAGTACCCCGGACACCCTTATACCCAACATTCGCACATCTGCTAAAAACCTTGGCATTATCCTTGACAGCTATTTTAAATTTGACAAACATATCAGCTCCGTTGTCAAGACTAGCTTCTTCCAACTCCGTCTCCTTGATAAGGTCAAACCATATCTCCCCCCAAAACAGTTAGAAACCGCAATCCATGCATTCATTTCTTCCAGGATAGACTATTGTAATTCACTCTACATTGGCATCAAACATTCTGCAATTAGACGACTGCAACTGGTCCAGAACGCTGCTGCTCGCCTATTAACTGGTACCAACTGGTCCAGAACGCTGCTGCTCGCCTATTAACTGGTACCAACTGGTCCAGAACGCTGCTGCTCGCCTATTAACTGGTACCAACTGGTCCAGAACGCTGCTGCTCGCCTATTAACTGGTACCAAAAAGAGAGAACATATAACCTCCGTGCTGGCCTCCCTTCACTGGCTCCCGGTTTATTTTAGAATCGATTTCTGTTATTTACTTTTAAATGTTTAAATGGGCTGGCCCCCCGAGTATCTCTCCAAGCTCGTGAAACCCTACACCCCGGCTAGAGCTCTGCACTCCGCCGATCATGTACTGCTAGAGGGCCGAATAACAAAGAAGAGCACGCTCTTTCGCGGCTGCAGCTCCTAGGCTCTGGAAGAGCTTGCCTCTTTATATTCGATCTGCCCCATCTATTAACGTTTTAACTCACCTTAAGACTCATCTTTTCTCCCTGGCTTTCACTCCCTCTTGAGTCCATTTTAGGTTTTGCTTTATCTTAGCTATTTTTTGTTTTGCTTATTTTAACCTTTCATGCTTATATTTTGTCAACATTTCTGATTGTGTTTTCTCGTTTACATTCTGTGTTCTCTTGCCTGTCTATGTTTTTTCCACTGATCTGTACAGCACTTTGGTCAACCTTGGTTGTTTTAAAACGTGCTTTATAAATAAAGTTTGATTTGATTTGATTTGATTTGATTTGATTATCATGACTATTAAAACAAAACCCAGAATAGTTCTGACTGAATGAACATATTTATTTTTTCAAGTTCTATGACACTGGTTTCCCCACAAGCAGGACTAAAACCCTATGGGTGCTTTGTCACTTGTCAAGAAAATAAAATGGACAATAAAAATATAGTATAGCCTACCTTAATAATACTAGGGACTTTCTTAGAAGGGCACTTCTCATTGAGGTTTTTACACACTAAAAACACGAGTGTTCATTTAACTCTGACTCAGAGTTAAATTAACTACTGAGGTTACTGAGAGTGTACGGGAGAGGTGCGCGAACGCATCTGTGATGTGTTGTGGTGACCAGCTGTTGTAAATCACAGATGAAGAGACTCTCCGAATCAAATCTCCGCTTTGAAATTGTTTTTACGAAATAATGACTCTCATCTTTAAGAGTCTCAGTCACTCGATCTGTCCCAGACTAGTCGCTGCCTCAGAAGCAGAAAGCTAACGCATGAAGCTTAGCTAACAGGCAACATTGCCTGGATCATGGAATGCCTTCAGAGGAAAATCAACAGCAAACGCATCGATTATGTCACATCACCACATCGATGCAGAATCATGCACGTGTGTGTGTGTGTGTTTGTGTGTGTGTGTGTGTGTGTGTGTGTGTGTGTGTGTGTGTGTGTGTGTGTGTGTGTGTAAAGTAAAACAACTCTATGGTAACACACGGCTCGTTAAAAGAACGGGCGCGATGCATATTGGCAATGTTCACAACTTACTAGATGAGTGGAGTTGTGCACGACGTACGTGGACATATTATATCCTTATGGGAGATGGGGAAACACCACAAGAGTGACAACTGACAAGTGATCATCAGGCAAACTGCAAACATGTGTTCTCTCTGCAGTAAATAAATAGAGGTTTTATGTTGCAGGCTAGTTTGTTGTGTTAGCCACCTATAGCCGAGCTTGACTCTCATTGACTGTCGCCGTCGGTCGGAGATATTATATTACATAATTAAATGACCGAGGTGGTGGTTTGACAGAAAGATGGAGCAGCAGGTAGGAAATGGGTCGCCGATCTACTCACACACGCAAATGTATAACATGTGTGAGATATATGAGAGAGAGAGACAGAGAGAGGGAGAGAATAGTAGACACCAACTTTATACACTTGATGCAGATCTAATATGTAGTAGGGCTTGTAGGCCATCACAATCACAATGGTGCCGGTAGGCGTGACAGCATACCGTGATGTCAGCCTTGCATTCCCAATTCAGTCCCAATGTCCTCAGACTCTTGAGCTGTATTTTCCTCTTTTTTGACTCGAGTCATTACATTTACTTTGGCTTGAGTCTCCATGTTCGTGTGTGGAATCATGGACCCGTATGTGTTGAGTTCAATTAAAACCTGTGCATATATGTATCAGTTTTCCTATTATCCACCTCTACTTCTTCATATCATTTGTGGTATTATTGTGTGCGTACGTGCGTGCGTGCGTGCATGTTATTTTGCTGATGGACGATTGAGACATATGATTATGTATGGTGGGGGGGGGGGGGGGGGGGGGGGGGGAGTACACTATTACACATAGTCAAAGCAGAACAGTCTTTGATGAGAGCTCTAACAACCCCCTGCACACCACCACCCCTGGTCAGAGCAGAAGAACACACAGCCATCTGCCCCCAACCCCCCACACCCACACCCACACACCCACACACACACACACACACACACACACACACACACACACACACACACACACACACACACACACACAATGGTACTGACCAGACACGCCCACCCCCCCCACCCGCTAGTGCAAACACACATGAACGGCAGGTGGACGGACCATCGGTGGACTTAAAAGAAGGTTAGTCCCAAAGAGAGAGCACGAGATAGAGAGTGTGCGTGCGTGTGTGTGTGTGTGTGTGTGCAGATAATTTGGATGGAAATGTATGCAAAATATGTGTTTGTGCCTGCGTATACACACAAGTGTGTCTGTAGAGATCTCTGAGTGTGTGTGCATGCGTGCGTGCGTGTGTGTGTGTGTGCGTGTGTGGACTCACCCGCTAGTGCTCCACACACGTAGACCAGTCCAATCCTCAGTGCTCCGTGGACCATCTCCAAAGGAACCCCTACAAGAAGTTGCATGGCCATATTCAGACCCAGATGTTCTATCCTGTAACACACAAGCACACACACATTAACAATTTATTCATGTCCACGCACAGGGAAAGCATGCAGCGACACAAATAATTTTGAGGTGCAGTAAAGGTTACATTCACAAACTCTGGGATATGTCCTCATGATACAACACGCATGTCACTCAGCACTCCATGCGCACAAGTAGCGGCGGCTAAATGGCAGCAGAGACGGCAAAATACTTTTCCAGCCTTTCACACGCACGCACGCACGCACGCACGCACGCACGCACGCACGCACGCACGCACGCACGCACGAGAGTTACAGAGAGAGACATGGGGCCCTATAATGAACGTCAAACTTACCACCAGGTCTTGATATGTCTTCATTTAAGACGTGGAGGCGTGACCAATGCCATTTGGCTATTATGGGTGCGGT
>NC_136809.1:41356337-41388837 GCF_951216825.1 Electrona antarctica
AAAGAAAGTATTAAACTTGAATGATCTGGCCTGGTCTCACACACTGAAATACTTCATATATATTATTCTGAAAGTTTACTTAGGCCCTATTTTTATACTTTGTCATACGAGTGTTGCGCTTTTAATATTTTTAATTTTTAATATTCACTATTAAATTAAAGCTTTCATATTTGAGCATTTCCGCACAGTTAACATCGCTCTTTCCCATTTCAGCGCTCTATTCATTTTAACCTACACCCTCCTTCACGGCTGGACGGGGATTTAATCGATGAAATGAACTAAAGATGGCCATTGGCCAGGTCTCACCTGGGTTCAGAGGGAGAAGGTATGTTTATCCTCAATCTTAATGCAAAATGTCTTCTAAATTAGTTTTCTGAAAAACGTATAGCAGTGGTTCTCAAACTTTTTCATGTCAAGGACACCCACAATTATAATATGCACAGTATTTGCCCACGGACACCCATCTCAAAATGTTTTGTTCCAGGGACCGCCATAAATAAATGTTTTGTTCCAGGGACCGCCATAAATAAAGATTTGAGTTAAAAAAAGATTTGCTTTAAAATATACATATACAGTATATTCATATTTTCATGATTTTTCGAAAATAGAAGATCTACAAGTTCATGGCGCTGCACGAAGTGACGCGCCATGAGCATGTATATCTGCTATTTTTGAGCAGATATAGCATCTTTGCTAATTCCGGTGTATTTACGTTACATTTGGTTGTAATGTTCATGAATATGCTTGTCCCGTCGAAATAAACAAATAAAGTCAAGTAAAGGAAATTAAACTGGGTCTCTCACCCAGCATGCATGAAGACATAGCTGAGGAATCTCCAGGCCTGGGCCCGTAGCTGAGGGTGGTAAGGCAACGGGCCCTTTAGGAACGACGGACTGGATACCTGCAGAACCCAGCGGTCCAACTGGAAGCCATAGTACATAAACACCACAACCTATAGGGAAACACAGGGAGTCCAACACACCATAAGCCATAGTACATAAACACCACAACCTATAGGGAAACACAGGGAGACCAACACACCATAAGCCATAGTACATAAACACCACAACCTATAGGGAAACACAGGGAGACCAACACACCATAAGCCAGGGGTTCTCAACCCGTGGGTCGCGACCCCTCGGGGGGTCGCCAAATTATTTTAGGGGCTCCCCAAATTATTTTAAAAAAAAATATATATATATATATATTTCGTTTTTTTTTTTTTTTTTTTCACGATTTTTCAAAAATAGCAGACCTACAAGCTCGTAGCGCGCCACTCGGTGGCGCGCTATGAGCTTGTAGATCTGCTATTTTTAAATAGCTAAATTATAACAATGCTTAAAACACCAAAAGGGGTTCCCGCCCAAAATGGTTTAAGGTTATTGTAGCAGTCAATTTATATTGGGGGTCGGGAGGGGGCGGGGCGGGGGTCCCGAGACATTGCCAAAGCATTTCCGGGGGTCCCCGGCCAAAAACGTTGAGAACCACTGCTATAGATTAGACACCAAGCTGGATGCTGTGCGGTGGCTTCCAAACTCTAAATTCCAAGGTAGTGGACAGGCATGTAAGTATCAAAGTATTTTTGCGACCACAGGTCGCATTTACTATGAAAACATGCATTTCCCGTCAGTTGGTTGGTTGGTTGGTTTGTTTTTTTGCTATTTTTATCACCTTGAATTAGACCACACAGACCCCCAATGAATTTTAGCGCGTCTCAAACTGGGCGTCCTTGAAATGAAAGAGGTTGACCGAGATATTGTACTTTCTCAATGTGGATAAGGTTGATGCCCTCTACAACTTGGATGACCAAAAATATCTCTATCTTCTTGAGTGTTATGTTATGGTTCTGTGTTTTTTGATCCATTTTACCTCAGCGATAGTGAGAGCCAGGATGAGCCAGGGCGGGGGGCAGTAGGTGTAACTGTCGAAGTACCACTTGCGGTCCACCTCACGGGGCAGGGTCTCGTAGGCGACGTGGCGGACCAGCCGCTGGGACAGGCCCAGACCCACCTCCTCCCTCAGGGCACTGCCTTTCAGCTGACGCCCCCCCTGGAGGATCGCCCGCCGGAAACTGTTGGAGCGCTTGTTACTCATCTGGGATAAGAGCCGGAGGAGAGAGAAAGGTAAAGGGAGGGTGTAGGTAGGGGACATGAAATTGAAAAGTTATTAAAATGCGTATTCAAATAAAAAGTATAAGGGAGAATAGCATAATGTTAAATCACAGGAGTCCTACTTCAGTTTATCATCAGAGACTGTTTATCATCAGAGACTGTTTATCATCAGAGACTGTTTATCATCAGAGACTGACGACGGGACAGTTTTGTAGGCAGTATTGATATACTCAATATTTGAATTGACAAGATAATACTTCTTTGTGAAAATGTCAGTAACAGAGAGGGCCCTATCTTGCGCCACCCCTAATGCTGCATTCACATGGAATCAGGCAAGCAGTAGACAGAAGACGGCATGTCATTTTAGTGGACGGGAGCAGGACAGTAAACGTAACAGGACGGCACGGCAGCACGGCAGCCAGAACCGGCGACGGTAACGGCAGGACTAACCTGACTCCGCCAGATGGGGCAGCAGAGAGTCTGCCTGAGAGTTCCCAGATGGGAGCAGGAGGGGGGGAACCCAGTGTACTCTCTGCTGCCCCATCTGGCGGAGTCAGGTTACGGCAGGGCGGCATCAATGTTAAAATATTTTAACTTTTTACCGCTCTGTGCCGTCCAGCAGGTTTTGCCGTTTGCCGTCTAGCGCTTGCCTGATTCCATGTGAATGCAGCATTACCCCTTATCCCTAAAAGGATTTGCCATTTTTTTTACTTACCCCTTATCCCTAAAAGGATTTGCCATTGTTTTACTATTTTGAAAAACATTTTCAAATAGTTCAACTAGCCGATCTACATCGACATCGACATCGACACGTCGGCTATTTGAACTATTTTAAAATATTTTTTAAATAGTAAATGTGTAAGGGGTGGCGCAAGATATAGCCCTCATCTCCCCCCACATGTGTAACACTAGATATCCATTTTGAACTATGGGGGTCCTTGAAATGGGGGAATCATAGATGATGTTGAGGAGAGGTAAGGGAGGGGATGAAGGGAGGGATGGAATGGGCAGAGAAATGAAGTGAATATCTACAGTATTACTTCTGTATCTTAGCGCCACAAAATAATAAAACCTAGAATTGGGTAAAACATTTTAGTTAACTTAAATAAAAAAACTGAAAAGGTTTTACAAAAAAATAAAATAAAAATTAAACTGTTTTGAAACTAACTATAGTTATAGTTAGCTATAGCTAAATGATGATGTCACTGGTAGGCGGGTTTCCACAGTCCTCCTATGAGCCACAGACAGAGTAGATTTGTTTTACTTGTAGTGAGGACAATTATATGAAGATAGATTGAAAATGGGTGAAGTCACTTGCTGTCCACCAGAGCATGTCACATTCAGCCCTCGTCCCCTTACACAGTACAGTAAGTCAAACTGTGACAGCAACCACACTGCCACGACATACACCTCCCACTTCACCATGGCAACAGAATGCCTCCATCATCACCTAGCAACCATCAAGCCCTTCCCCTCGTCCAAAACACTGTCTCATAGCTGCAGCTCGTCTTTCTGCCTTATACGTACGTATGCACGCACGCAGGCAGGCAGGCAGGCAGGCACACACGCACGCATGGAGACAGACAGACAGACAGACAGACAGACAGACAGACAGACAGACAGACAGACAGACAGACAGACAGACAGACAGACAGACAGACAGACAGACAGACAGACAGACAGACAGACAGACAGACAGACAGACAGGCACGCGCGCACACACACACACACACACACACACACACACACACACACACACACACACACACACACACACACACGCATGCTGAGAGAATTTGAGGAATGCCCGTTTTCTTTTCCTCGCTAAACCCCAGATTAGGAATATTCATGAGGCTCCTTTTGCAAAAGGAGGGTGTTGAGGAGTCGGGACTCCAGAGTGGGACAGATTGCAGGCGTCACATACGTACAGCCTGCCCTCCACTTGGAGTCACAGCCATGATGAAAGCACTATTCACACATACGTACAGCCTGCCCTCCACTTGGAGTCACAGCCATGATGAAAGCACTATTCATTTATTTCTAGACTGGGAAAGCGAGTGTCGTAACACCTCGTAGAATTATGATCCACTTTCACACTTTGCCGGCTAAAAAAAGAGATCGCTGAACACAGAGTGCTTCAAGCTCCCACTGATGCTGATGCTTGACTGCACATTTTGATGTAGTTTTAGTCTCTTGAAAAAAACAAATTAAAAATAAGAAAAATAATAATCCATTCTAGTCATATTTTTATCATTTGAAAAGTTTTAGTTTTAGTTGACTAAACACCATAAGAGTTTAGTTTTAGTCTAGTTTTAGTTGACTAAACACCATACGAGTTTAGTTTTAGTCTAGTTTTAGTTGACTAAACACCATACGAGTTTAGTTTTAGTCTAGTTTTAGTTGACTAAACACCATAAGAGTTTAGTCAACTAAATCTACAGTTGACTAAAGATCATGGCTGACCCTGCACACCCAGGCCACAGTCTTTTTGCCCTGCTTCCCTCAGGCAGGAGGTTGCGGTCCCTAAAGACTATGAAGGCCCGACATTCAAACAGCATTTTCCCCACGGCTATCCGGCTCCTCAACGCTGCTGGTGTCCCCCCCTGACCCCCCTTTATCCTCCCTCCACCCCCACTCAGAGTGGAATGGACTGACTTGTGCTCTGAACTGATCACTTGAACTCTCTGCACTTTATTTTTTTCACTATTCTTTGCACTGTCTTGTCCTGTTTTGCACTTGTCCAATGTTGTAACTGCACTCTGCTGTCCACCAAACCAAATTCCTAACATGTTTACATGTCATGGCAATAAAGTCTTCTGATTCGGATTCACTGGCTGATTTATACGGTGAACAGTTAAGCGGTTCCAGGTGGTCCTCAGGTAAATGAGGGAGAGTTGGTAACCAAATGGACCCCTATAGATCTATAATTCTTGAGAGCGTAAAATGAAATCAAACAAACCCTAGCGGTCCATTTGGTTTCATTTTACACTCTCAAGAGTTACATTATTGTTAAACATCTGCATTAGCCTACTTAATTTACATGAAGTCTATACACACATATTAGAGAATGTAGAAGAATTGTTATTTTGATCAACGGCAACAAAATATTCTTGAGTTTTGTGTCTGAGAGGCTAAATCTCATCAAACGTGGCTCAAATGACGATTAAATAATGGGCCCTGAAATGAAAAGGGTTGACAACCAGTGCTTTAAAGAACCCATCGCATATACTGTATGACATCATATATAAAGCTTCACTTGCAAATATAACACACCTATCACTTAATTTGGAAAAAGATATGGACTGAAATGAAAGGAACAATGAAAATCTAAGGAACAACAAACAATGTCAATATATCATATTATATGATGACCATATGCTTGATATAGTTTCTCTGGACCTCTCCGATGTCTTTTATTTTTTATTATCATGACGGGGATCGGCATTAACCGCTAACGGATAAAGTTCATAGGAAGCCAATTATGAGACTTGAGGTCAGAGACAGACGTACAGCTGTGGGAAATTGACCGTGAGTTGCCATGACCACTTACTGACCGCACGCACGCACGCACGCACGCACGCACGCACGCACGCACGCACGCACGCACGCACGCACGCACGCACGCACGCACGCACGCACACACACACACACACACACACACACACACACACACACACACACACACACACAGCCCCCAGTTCTCCCCCCACCAGGGCAGCTATAGTCCACAAACGCAGTAGAATCCTCATTCAAACGCCAAACACAAATGCCATTTCCTCTGCTCTTTTCTAATAAAACACGAGAGAGAAAGGCTGACATTCCGTCTATTCACTCTGGTGGTGTGAGGGCCAGGCAGGAGGATGCCGTTTGATGCTGTTACACACCAATGGCACAGTCTCAACCTGTGTCCCCACATGCTTTTTGGGGGGTCCCCAGAAGACAGTGAAGTGACAATTTAAGGACTTTTAAGGCCTTTTTAATACCACAATAAAAAGAAGGAACAAAAAGAAAAATGAGCATTACTGGTAAATTTATAGCGCCTATATCCAAGGCGCTTTTCAGAGTGTTGCGAAGGCTTTCACAGGAGTTCCATATATGGGATGACCCATAGTCCCATATATGGAGACAACAGCGATATCCAGCGCTGACATCAGATGAATGTAGAAACTCCAAAGATGGATATACACAGTGGTGACATCATCGTAACACTAGACTTGGCACAGCATAAAAGGCGGCTCCCATGGCTTCTAAACCGGATTTCAGGCAACGCACGCGGTATCTCCAACAGGTCAACATATACGAATCAAGGTATCTGGCTTTACAACCCATATACATTGAATGGCTTGTATTACCTTGAATGGCTTGTATTACCTTGGGTACGAGTCTTCTAGATGAGACAGAATAACTGGCTAATGGCTAAGCAGATCGTAGAGCATTGAAGTAGAGGTTTCCACATCCCGGTTAAGTTCGTATCGAACACCACTGTAGCGGGTCCTAACGAAATAATCAGCACTGGTTCGAGCTATTTTACACAGAGATTGTGCATTACATTCACCCATTCACACACCGATGCCGGAGGAAACCATGCAAGGCACCAACCTACACATCGGAAGCAATTAGGGGTTCAGAGTCTTGCTCAAGGACACTTCGACACTAACTCTGGGGGAGCCTATAATTGTAATATTCCAGATGTATGCACCAGATGCGGTGAAGATAGAGGCACATTGTTCCACTGTCTATGGTCCTGTCCAAAATTGATGGAGTTTTGGGGGAAGGTCGGGCAGGAAATACAGAAGATTTTGTCAATAAATATTGTACCAGAACCAAAGTTCTTCCTGCTCGGTCTATATCCGGAGGGACACAAGATAAAGCGTAATGAACAAATGTTTATATGTCTTTTACAAGCTAAGAGAGTGATAGCATTGACCTGGAAGAGGCCAGACAAACCAAGTATTACACAGTGGTTCAGGGAATTGTCTTTATGTTTACCTTTGGAAAAGATTGCATACATTCTTAAGGACAAACAATAAATGTTTCAGGAGGTGTGGGGCCGTTTTATAAGATACATAAAGAACAATAATTTGTCACATTTAATGGATGGAGCTGAAGAGGAGTAGTGCTGTTGTTTTTGTTTTGTTTTGTTGTTGTTTTTGGTTATTGTTGTTTTGCTTTCTTTATATCAGTAATTGTCTTGTACTGTTCATTGTTGTTGTTTTTTTGTATATTTGTATTGTCATTTGTGTGTAAAAAAGGAAAATAAATACATTGTTGGAAAAAAAAAACTCTGGGGGAGCCCGGGTTCGAATTGGGAACCTTGTAGACCCCATCCGGTCACTCTACCCCTCAGCCACTGCCGCACCTTACTGCATCAATAGTAATCGACAAAATATACTATTGAAACATTGGCCAAATGTTGAAAATAGCTGATCTACAAGCTCACAAAGCCTTGCAAACTTGTATATCTGATATTTTCACAATGTTTATCTATGGAACAGAGTCAAACAAAATCGAATGCCTCAACTCCTACAATTCCAAGTGCTTGTCAGGATGGGGGGTCCCCTCAGGATGGGGGGTTTCAGGGGGTCCACAACTAGAATATAGCTTTATCACTTCATCGCTATGTTATGCTTCAGCTATTAAAAACATATACAAATACAAATGTGTATATATTTCCTGCTGTCCATGCAGTTAGCTCATAACATTAGCAGTTGTTGTCGCGTCGAGCTGCGGTCTAGAGTGGCTGCGGTGCGGCGTTGCCAGACTTCCGTGGTGCACGACAGGGCTTAGGAGGCAGCCAATCATCACTAGGTCGCTACTACGTGATTGGCTACACGAGTGGTGCAGACTGCCATTGGCTTAGGCAGCGTTCCAGACTATACCATTGGCTTAGGGGGCAGTCAATCATGACTAGGTCGCTAATAAAAACGGGCCTGTTGTATAAAAAACAGCCAATCCACAAGCCCACAACACGCCGCATCGTGATGCGTTGTGGCCTTGTAGAATGTAGATCTGCTATTTTTTTTTTTTTTTTTATTGTGGAACCTTTTGAATATTTATGAGACAAATCTTCTCTTCTGGAGATCCCTGATGCAAAATCTCTTCAAATGGAGCTCTGCAGCTAAACAATTTGGGGGTCCTTGACATGTTTGAGAACCACTGATGTTATAGAAAGGGAGAGAAAATACATTAGAGAGAAAAACCTTAAGAATGAGAGAGACAGGGGGATAGAAGGAGGAAGAGAGAGAGAGAGAGAGAGAGAGCAGGTTATGAGTGAGAGAGGACAAGAGAAAAATCATGGAAGTGCAGAATGCGACTGTGAACTGTAATCAGGCAATTACTGGCAATCACACTGACGGACGGCTATATGGAAGAGCTGCGGTGCCGAGGAAAGACAGAGCTGCAAATAAAAGCCCATCTGTCTCTCTCGCACTTCTCCTGCTGCTCGTTTCTCCACCCTTCCTTCCCTTCATGTCTCCTCTCTCCTTCCCTTCATGTCTCCTCTCTCCTTCCCTTCATGTCTCCTCTCTGCCGTGACTGCTACAGTGAATGTAGCCATAACCCTTCATGTCTCCTCTCTGCCGTGACTGCTACAGTGAATGTAACCATAACCCTTCATGTCTCCTCTCTCCTTCCCTTCATGTCTCCTCTCTCCTTCCCTTCATGTCTCCTCTCTGCCGTGGCTGCTACAGTGAATGTAACCATAACCCTTCATGTCTCCTCTCTCCTTCCCTTCATGTCTCCTCTCTCCTTCCCTTCATGTCTCCTCTCTCCTTCCCTTCATGTCTCCTCTCTGCCGTGGCTGCTACAGTGAATGTAACCATAACCCTTCATGTCTCCTCTCTCCTTCCCTTCATGTCTCCTCTCTCCTTCCCTTCATGTCTCCTCTCTCCTTCCCTTCATGTCTCCTCTCTGCCGTGACTGCTACAGTGAATGTAACCATAACCCTTCATGTCTCCTCTCTCCTTCCCTTCATGTCTCCTCTCTGCCGTGACTGCTACAGTGAATATAACCATAACCCTTCATGTCTCCTCTCTGCCGTGACTGCTACAGTGAATGTAACCATAACCCTTCATGTCTCCTCTCTCCTTCCCTTCATGTCTCCTCTCTCCTTCCCTTCATGTCTCCTCTCTGCCGTGACTGCTACAGTGAATGTAGCCATAACCCTTCATGTCTCCTCTCTGCCGTGACTGCTACAGTGAATGTAACCATAACCCTTCATGTCTCCTCTCTCCTTCCCTTCATGTCTCCTCTCTCCTTCCCTTCATGTCTCCTCTCTGCCGTGACTGCTACAGTGAATGTAACCATAACCCTTCATGTCTCCTCTCTGCCGTGGCTGCTACAGTGAATGTAACCATAACCCTTCATGTCTCCTCTCTCCTTCCCTTCATGTCTCCTCTCTCCTTCCCTTCATGTCTCCTCTCTGCCGTGACTGCTACAGTGAATGTAACCATAACCCTTCATGTCTCCTCTCTCCTTCCCTTCATGTCTCTTCTCTGCCGTGGCTGCTACAGTGAATGTAACCATAACCCTTCATGTCTCCTCTCTCCTTCCCTTCATGTCTCCTCTCTCCTTCCCTTCATGTCTCTTCTCTGCCGTGACTGCTACAGTGAATGTAACCATAACCCTTCATATGTCTCCTCTCTCCTTCCCTTCATGTCTCCTCTCTCCTTCCCTTCATGTCTCCTCTCTGCCGTGACTGCTACAGTGAATGTAACCATAACCCTTCATGTCTCCTCTCTGCCGTGACTGCTACAGTGAATGTAACCATAACCCTAGAGCCGAAAAAATGGCCTACTGTATCTACAAGCTCACAACGCACCACGGCGAGATGCATTGTGTGCTTGCGGATCAACTCTTTTTGGTGCAAAGTAGCACTGCGTTGCACAACTGATGAATCAGACATAACTCTGTCTCCTAAACACTAAATACAACTTCTAAATGCCTAATTCTAACCCTAAACCCAAACTGAATATTTATTGTAAACTTTAAAAAAAAAAGCCACACATCACAATGTGTATTTCTCAAATTCTGCAATACACGTGGGGGCAACACACACACACACACACACACACACACACACACACACACACACACACACACACACACACACACACACACACACACACACACACACACAGTACACACAGTACACACACACACACACACACACACACACACAGTACACACACGCACGCACGCACGCACGCACGCGCGCGCGTGCAGTACTCCCAAATAATCCTCACTGTCCCACTTCCAGTATCATGGCCCAACCCTATGGCCCATATACATGACTGTGCTGGACCAATGACAAGCGACCTCTTAGACAAAAAAATTCCAAGCATCCCCACTGTCACACAATAGACAGCTTTGAAGGAAGACCAGAGAGAGAGACAGAGAGAGAGAGAGAGAGAGAGAGAGAGAGAGAGAGAGAGAGAGAGAGAGAGAGACGGAGAGAGAGAGAGAGAGACAGAGAGAGAGAGAGAGAGAGAGTGAGTGGGAGCGGGACGAGGACTGAAGGAAGATAACATTAGATGGATGAGAGAAGAATGTGGCTTGTTTACGCACAACAGTGTGCAAATGAGGCCATTAGAATGAGATTAACAGTGAGTGACTGTAAGAGAGAGAGAAACCAAAGACAAGCAGACGCGATGGCGACAGGCGCTGCATGTCGCCATCATGATCATTTTATGATCAATTATCTTACAAATACTAATATTACATTTAATTGTGATTTTGTCATTGCAAATTAAGCTCAGTAGTGGCATTGTGGTTAGAGTGTCTGCCCTACTGGGAGGTTGGGTTTCAATCCCCGGCCGGGTCATACCAAAGACGCTGCGACATACTATCATGTCCAGGAGGTGTATTGTACATCAAGCTGCCTCACGCTACAGAAACAGGAGATGGGCTCCTGCCCTGTGGGCCTCATGGCTCGGCAAGGCATACTTACTTAATGGGGCCCGCCAAGGTACGATTCCAGCCCTCAGCAATGTGTCCCTGAGCAAGACACTTAACCTGTAATGCTGTGTTCACACGGGCAGATGCAAAAGATACAAAGATGCAAAACTACACTGCGTATCTGTATCTTTGTAGCTGAAGTTTGTATCTTTTGCAGCAGCTACAAACGCCGGATGTATCTTTGTATCTTCATGTCGCTGGCTTCCACTGAAAATGAGTGGTAGACTGTATCTTTGCATCTGCCCATGTGAACGCAGCATTACTGTCCCCCCCTCTGTGCCATGTCATGCTGATTGGTGTGTCATGCGTATTGGTGCAAGTAAAAGCAACAAGGTGAATGTGAAACTGAAACTGAACTGAAACTGAAAGTGGCACAAGGGGATTGTTAATGGAGAATACACAACAAGAATCTTCCTGTGGGAAAGCTGATCTTGGACATGGAGGCATTGGACGCGTATGATTCACAGAGGGAAACACATAGATAGTGAACACATTCTCTGGGACTTTTACCGATATAAACATTGATCCTATTTTGGAAAATCCCACTGACTGCACTAATGCAGATAGATGGCACGGGTCCATTTGGTTCCATATGACAATTTGTATACTTTCAGAGTCATGGGGTCCTTGAGAACAACTGGCTTAAAGGTGGCCTTACACTAGCCGATTTTTTTCAATCTGAAATCTGATAGCACCACACACTACAGGATAATCGGAGCGGGGCAGAGCAAATATCAAACATTCTTGAAGTTGATCGGGCCGATCCCGATCGCGCTTTGAGCGGTCGGGCACCCCCCGAGCGTCAAAAATGCCCGATTGTCGGCTAGTGTAAGGCCACCTTTAGTCACGTGGCGTTCCTGATGTGGGTGTGTCAGCAATATTCCACTGACAATGTGCAAGTTTCAATGATTGGTAACTTTGGAGTGTGAGGACCTTTGTCAAGTTTGTATGACGACCACCGTATGTAACCAGCAAACAAACTCTATGTCTCCCTTCCCCTGTAAACATGGACACTATGTCTCCCTTCCCCTGTAAACATGGACACTAGAGTCCATAGCATGTGCGTGTAAAAGCACTGAAAGGTCTAAACATCTTACCAGGTTGACAAAGTCTTGGTAGCAGATCTTTCCATCTGCGTTTCCGTCGGCAAGAGCCAACAGAACCTCTAGCTTGTGGGGGTCAAGCTCCGACCCGTGGGCCTCCAGCAGGTCTCTGAACCTCTCCGTACTGATGAAGCCAGTACTCTCTGGGTCGTACTGGAATCAGCCACACACGCACGCCCACACACACACACACACGCACGCACGCACGGCCACACACACACACACACACGCACGCAAGCACGCCCACACACACACACGCACGCACGCACGCACGCCCGCACGCACGAAACGCCCACACCCACCCACACACACACACACACACACACACACACACACACACACACACACACACACACACACACACACACACACACACACACACACACACACACACACACACACACACACACACACACACACACACACACACACCCAAAAGGTTATGATGATGTGAGCTATAGTGGAAGAGAATTGACAGTGGTGGAAAAAGTACTCACATGTTTTACTTAAGTAAAAGTATCAATACTGCAATATAGAAGTACTCTGTTACAAGTAAAAGTCCGGAATTCAAAATGTACTTGAGTAAAAGTACAAAAGTATTGACATCAAAATGTACTTAAAGTACCACAGTAAAACTACTCATTATGCAGAACGTCCCATTCCGACTTTTCAAAATTCAAAAAAAGTATTTTGAAATATCAGCTATTTTCAAATGGCCGATATCTATATAGGGCTGGGCTGAAGTGGTTAATCAAAGTAACTAGTAACTAAAGTTTTCAAATAAATGTAGTGGAGTAAAAGTACAATATTTGGATCTGTGATGTAGTGCAGTAGAAGTAAAAGTATTGGATATTGGAAATACTCAAGTACAAATACCTCAAAATTGTACTTAAGTACAGTACTTAAGTACATGTACTTACTTTCCACCACTGAGAATGGAATAGAGGTCTCATTAAGGGCACAACGCACACAGCACATTGAAATAAGCAGGCACGATAGCACGAAATATGGGGCAAAAAAAAACAAACAAAAAAACAAAGACATTCATGCGAGGTCAATAACAGAACTGTGTCAGAAGACAACGAGGCGGTGAACACAGTGGCACATTGTTAATGGCGTTGGTTTTGAAATCATTTTTAATTGCTTCAAATAATTCCATGCAATCATTTTGGATTTCAATTTGGAACTGACTGCGAGGGACAACTCCACTATAGCCACAGGCTGTTTCCTGTGATAATAACTTTGGCTGCTAAATTAATACATCAATGGCCTTCAATAGATGAACCACCAAATAGATTGAAAAGTTGTACGTGGAATACTGCACATTCTCCAATAGACCCACATCTTTCAGAGCTATTTGACACCGGAATGAGAAATGTACGTGATCTATCGTCTTGGTCAGTGGTTCTCAAAGGGTCCCCCAGGGATCCGTTTTGGGGTTCCAGTGGGTCCCCAGCAAAATGACTAATACAGTATAGCGTCAAGATCAATTTAATGGGATACTGCAGTTCACCCCCAACATTACTTTTTTTCTATTGATTACTCACCCCATGGAGACTTGAAGTCATAGATATTTTTTCCCTATGGAGACACAAAGTAGACTCTTTGACTAGTGGACAAAGAAGTAGACTCCTTTCTCCTTTGTATCCCCATGGGGTGAGTAATCATTAGAAGAAATATATATTTTTGGGGTGAACTATCCCTTTAACCACTGATACATCCCTAACCACACCAAAGGGTCACCATGCAACTCCTTGGGTCCAAATGTTTGCAAGGAGTTAACGCTAAAACCGTCTCCACCCTTTGGTGTGGTTTGGGCCATTGAATTCCATGCGTTGAATCACTAGGGACGACGCGCGTCAACGCGCGGACGTGCAACAGCACATATCACACCGCAGGGACAGCGCTAAAACCGCCTCGACCCTTTGGTGTGGTTAGGGCTTACAAGCTCACAACACAATGCCATGCGATGCATTGTGTTGTTAATTGGGGGTTATTGGGGGTTGCGGCCAAATGCATATTAATTTGGGGGTCCTTAACATGAAAAAGTTTGAGAACCACACGTCTTGGTCGCACTATGCTTTTGTTTACTTCACAGTCAATTGTATGAGGTGAACACATTCCAATTGGCAATTGGGGTATTTCTAAACTACAAAAAGTTAATTTAATGCCGATTTACTTTGTTGTTGTTGCAGAAAACATTGCATTCAGTGGTTCAACACGTCACCTAACATTTACGCAATTCCTTGAGCTTAATATCTGTCACTTTCGTTCAGGAATGTGCTACCTCAGACTGGAACTGCATGCAAACATCTAACAGGAGCAAACAACACAGCCTATCCTTTTGATGCTTACAGTGCATGTCTACTGTCCCTGTACAGGAGAGAGAGAGAGAGAGAGAGAGAGACAAAGAGAGGAGCTGCTGTGGATCTCTAGGGATCGACACAGAACTAAAGATACTCCGCGTCTGTGTGAAAAGCTACACTTGTTCAACTGAAGATGAATGCGTGTAAAAGATGTCATTCCAGGAGCTCAGTGTTTGATATGGATGTCAGGTTGTTTGTGAACAGAAGCAGTAGAGAGCGGCTGCTTCTCTTTCCCGCTGTGCTGTGGGGGGGGGGGGGGGGGGGGGGTTGTTTTTTGCACTATATTTACAGCGTATGCATGTGTGTGTGTGTGTGCGTGCGTGTACTGTATGTCTGTAAACAAGAAGCACTGACAATCAGTTAAAAATGAGCATCAAATGGCTTTGAACAGGCACAGGTGTGTGTGTGTGTGCGTGTGTGTGTGTGAGTGAGTGAGTGAGTGAGTGTGTGTGTGTGTGTGTGTGTGTGTGTGTGTGTGTGTGTGTGTGTGTGTGTGTGTGTGTGTGTGTGTGCGTGCGCGTGTGTGTGTGTGTGTGTGTGTGTGTGTGTGTGTGTGTGTGTGTGTGTGTGTGTGTGTGTGTGTGTGCGTGCGCGTGTGTGTGTGTGTGTGTGTGTGTGTGTGTGTGTGTGTGTGTGTGTGTGTGTGCTATTTGCCATATGCCAGGCTTGGCAGACGTATAAAGCCAGACGGGCAGTAGTGTGCTCTCCTCTTCAGAGCGTCGACCGAACACGGTCCTGGTGGATCAGGTTCCCTAAATGTCTCTTTCCTTTTCATATCAGAGACTTACTACAGAAGACATGAACGTTTAAGAATGTTGGCGATATTGCTCTTTTCTAAATGAATACATATCTGTGGCATTTAGACATCACACTAAGCTAAAGAGATTTATAATATATACTGTGGGCGTGATGAATAAATTACATGAAAATGCAAATGACTCATCTGCAAATAGCTCTCATCAAAACTATTCATAGAGTTCAGATACCTTGAAGACTGCGTAATAGTGTACAGTATAGTGCCATGTACTGTCGTACAAGCACACAACACTCATTTCTGCCAGTGTGAACAAACACACTCAAACAACACTCTTGTTCACACACGCATGCACGCACGCACACACACACGCACGCACGCACGCACGCACGCAGCCACGCACGCACGCGCGCAGCCACGCACGCACACACACGTCCCCATGCATGCACTGCACGCACCCACGCCTTGGCAAGACAAACGGTTGAATAAAGATCTAAGCAGAGCAGAGTGAACTAACCTTCTCCTGCAGCAAGTCAGCCAGTTTCTGCCTGGAACATTTTGTCATGGTGGACGAAGGCCAGCTGCCCACAATACAACACAATACGCAGCGTATTGTGTGACACAGAGAATAACGTGTCTGTGTCTCGATCACATTATCTGATCCTGACTGTGCAGGATGATGATTTGCAAGACAGAAGGATTACACTCCAATGTAGAACTCCCACCCAGTCTCGCACACACACACACACACACACACACACACACACACACACACACACACACACACACACACACACACACACACACACACACACACACACACACACACACACACACACACACACACACACACACACACACACACACACACACACACACACACACACACACACACACACACACACACACCAACCATGCCCCACCCCACTAAAAACCCCTATACCCTAGATTCAGCTCACTACCCTTGACACCCGCATTCTATCACTGTCTGTTAACTCTCACTTCTGCGTCCTCAAATGTTGTGTTGTCCCAGCTCTCTCTTGCTCTCTCCCAACAATACAAGAAATGCAAAAAATAACATAAAACAACACAAAAACTCAAAAACAACTCATACGCACAGTCGCACACACTACCCCAACAAACATTCCCCCACACACCCCGTTTCACACTTGAGTGAGCATTCTCCAGGCAACAGGCTAGCTATGGCTGAGTGCAAAGGCACCCACACTTAACAATGGGCCCATAACGGCAATTTCATGCAAGGTTCACCCAATCCCTTTAGTCCAATTACTGACCATTTCCTCAACATTCACAGCGGGTGGGCGATGCTCGGACAGAGTATGATATATAGGGGCGGCCTTACCCACCTCATGAGATCAATTCAGACTCTTCCGGGGCCCCACATAGGGTTGGGCAATTAACTGAAAAATATATCGAAACATTTAAAACCAATAACCGACTTAATCTTGCTCATGTAGGTTAATTGAATAACCGATAATCACATTTCTTTATATAGATATCACAGAATCGACATGAAAAAGTTCTCATTTTACAATGGTGGGGTGAAAAAAGAGTGAACATATCTCAACGTATAAATAGGGTGACCATATCTTTTCAAACCCCCACATCAGGATTCTAAACCCAGCAGAGTGAACTAACCTTTGTCCACAATGGTTTCCCTATTTTATACTTTGGCATGCGATTGTACTGTACTCTACCGCACTCCACTGTTTCCTAAACAGTGGCCTGGGACCCGTTTGTGGGTTCCGGACACATTTGTATGGATCCCTTTGTTTCTTGTTTACTACATTTTGTTTTTTATTTATTATTATTCCAAAAATATTTTCAAAAAACATTCCCAAAAAAGCTAAGATTTTCGTGAATTAGAAACTAAATGCAATGATTTATTTTTCTTTCAGTAATGTCATGAAGAAATCAAAGAAAATTGTAGGAAATTCCATAAATTAGAAAACAAATATTTAAGAAGTAGACGCGTAGTGAGATTGTAGATGTGCTATTTTCACTAGTTTGTGTCACAGGCTAAACAGTTTGGTAACCACTGCTCTACTGTACATATTGCATTGTGATCATGCCCTATATATGAGCTTGTAGGATATTTCATAACATTTTTGTATAATGTTTGAAAATGTCATGCCAGGATATTTCTATGCCACTGTCTATGGCCTGGGACATAAGCAAGGTATGATAAACAACAAAGAGAGTGTAATTTGACCTGCTACAAATCCTTCAGATTAAGTGTATATCGGTCACATTGTCTGTTTTAGGGCATTAAGAGTATAAGCTGCCCCGCTAAAACAAAGACTTGTATTCATCGTGCACGCGCACACGCACGCATGCGCACGTGCGCGCACACACACACACACAAATGCTGCAGTTAACAAAGGCAAAGCAGACCACGAGCGGGGGAGAGAAGGAATGATAGGGAAAGAGCAAATATCTGTGTATGTGTCTGTGTTATTTACATAAAGCTGCTGCATATTAAGGAGCTAGAGGGAAGGAAGCCATGAGGCCATGAGGCCCATAGCTCACACAGACAAAAAATAAAGTTGCCATGACAACATTAAAGTATCCTAATGGCTTCAGTGAAAAATTCACAGTACCTAGCCCAAAGCGGAACACATGAATGGATCTTTCTTTATAGACAGTAAGGCGACATAATCATATTAATTTCCTGCTCAGTGCTAAAATTAAAAGTGATAAAAAGAGAGTTGAGCCAGAAGGCAAAGCTGTCTGTTTACCGAGCACAGCTTCGTTCCTACTCTCACCTATGGTCACGAAGTGTGGGTCATGACCGAAAGAATAATGTTGCAGATTCAAGCGGCTGGAATGAGTTTTCTCAGACGGGTGGCTGCCATCTCCCTTAGAGATAGCGAGAGAGACTCGGAGGAGGAATTTGCTAATGTTGCTCTGAAGAGGGAAGTCTGGGGCTCTCTGCTGGAACTGTTGCCCCCACGACCCGACTCCAGATAAGCGGTTGATGATGGATGGAATAAAAAGTTTATACTGGATAAAGTCGGGCAATTACTAGGGGGTGGGGGGACATACACACACAGCAACACGTTTATTTTGCCACATCACGGGCATGGATCATGAAGGCATGGGTATATATGGATATATGTGGTGATAGCATGGCTGTAAACCTGGTGGTGTTTTTATCTCTTGACCAAATTTGATCCATTTTAATCAAATCTTGTGTTTCTCGTGTTTGGCACCCTATGGTAAAGCTACTAAACACGAGATATCTCATGGTTGGCATAGATTGTGTTAACTCTTAGCCTGCCGCCATTAATTAATCCCTCGATTGCGTATTGCCATGGTTTAATCACGCGTGACACTTACTTTGAAGAGCCAAATATCCGTATCGCATTTTACTATGAAACCATTCCGTGTGTGTTGACGAAGCTGGTGCTCGTTCTCTCGGTCGGTGGTGGAAAAAGTGGACCGCGAGTATCACAGCGCCTGCTACAGGCCGTTGAAAACGCTTGTCTGGGACAAAGCGTCCTCTGCAATGTCGCTTCTGTGAGATAAAGCCGTCTGAAAACAGAGCCGGCAATGTTAGTGGATGCGCGCGCATTTTCAAAATGGCCGCGCCCATTGTGTCAGAAGCATAACAAAGCTAACGGACGGTAGATTTCGATACGATCGTATTAAAACATGCATTAATGAATACATCGCTGTTAAAACGGCTTTTCCGTTTGTGGCAGGCTACAAGATTCTACGTGTTAATATTCCTATGTTCCTGGCGGGTAAACGATTAACAGTGTGGTACAGCGACTGCAATACCTCCCCTGCTGCTCTCATTCTCTGGCTGATGTCCTGCTCCGTCCTCCCTTCACTCATGAACGAGATTTTTTATTACGGCCTTATGGATGTTTACAACTATACTTACAATCCTTACAGTCTCTGGCATGTTCTTTTCCAAAGTGAGCACGAACCACCTTAAAGTCTGCCAAAGTCCCTTATTGTGTCCTTCAATGGAACCAAATGAAGGGGGGGCACCCTCAAAGACACGGAGGAACCAAATGAAGGGGGGGCACCCTCAAAGACACGGAGGTCATTGCAGTAAATTAAATGCAGTAAAGCTGGTTCCCTAGGAAACCCTACCTCCTATCAAATCACTAAACAAAAGATTAAAGGCAGTGGATATTCAGCAGCCATCAGACGGCATTCGTAATAGGAAATGCTATTAAGTCATCATGCAGGCCCTATGTGGAACCCTAAACTGCTCTGTCCAGCCCGATCCTCTTAACCACACATAATCCATGCATAAACGTATAGGCCTACTAACAATACCTAACCTTAACTAAAATGTATTAATTAAACCACATGAAATCCTGGCTAAAGGTACAGTAACCATACCAACAATAAATATGCACAAACTAAAAATTAAACCACACCAAATATTTAACGAAAATGTATTTAGCCACAACAAACCCATGCCTAAACATAATCATCCTAATAGTGCCTAATCATATTTAATTAAACAACAACAAAGCTATGACTAAACATACCTAATAAGACTACGCAAGTGCTTAACTTCAACTAAAATGAATGAATTAAACACTATCGCCAATACCTAAACAACCACTTGAAGTCCAATGTCTAAACATAACCATTCAGTGTCTAACCTTAACTTAAACATCATCTAAACCATGGCTAAACTTGCAGCTGCAGGCTATAACAATTTGATCGGTTGCTTCCAAATATTCTAATTATATGGAACGCAGAGGCTCCCCACAACTGAATATCCACAGGGATGATGACATGGGAGGAAAGAGACAAGGCGGGATAGTCGAGTTGAAACCATTTAAACCGATTGAACTATGGAGTCTCCATCACGCGACCTTTCACCTAAGCCATGTACGGGTCAGTGTGCAGGCACCGCTGACCTGTTGAAGAGCTATTCTCTGGAACAGTAACCACAGACTGACAGAAAGGCTGCTGCTGTCTGCCAGGGAGGGGAATGAAGAAAGACTGGAGTTAATTGAGACAGACGGCAAACAACTCTACCCTACACTACCGTGGCAGCAGTGGCGCAGGAGGTAGAGTGGCCTTCTGGGAGTCTACCCTACACTACCGTGGCAGCAGTGGCGCAGGAGGTAGAGTGGTCTTCTGGGAGTCTACCCTACACTACCGTGGCAGCAGTGGCGCAGGAGGTAGAGTGGCCTTTTGGGAGTCTACCCTACACTACCGTGGCAGCAGTGGCGCAGGAGGTAGAGTGGCCTTTTGGGAGTCTACCCTACACTACCGTGGCAGCAGTGGCGCAGGAGGTAGAGTGGCCTTTTGGGAGTCTACCCTACACTACCGTGGCTGGAGTGGCGCAGGAGGTAGAGTGGCCTTCTGGGACTCTACCCTACACTACCGTGGCAGCAGTGGCGCAGGAGGTAGAGTGGCCTTCTGGGAGGTGAAAGGTTGGTTTCCCTGGTTGGTTCGATCCCGAGTCCTGGTTTTGTGTGAAGTGCCCTTGAGCTGCTCCTGATAAGCAGGCTAGTGCCTTGCACCCTTGTGTGTATGTGTGTGTGTGTGTGTGTGTGTGTGTGTGTGTGTGTGTGTGTGTGTGTGTGTGTGTGTGTGTGTGTGTGTGTGTGTACGCGTGCGTGCGTGTGTATGTGCGTGTACGCGCGTGTGTATGGGTGAATGTAACACACACCGTAAAGCGCTGTGGATTAGGAGAAATATAAATGCAGACCATTTACCGATGGCAAATTCTCAATTCCACTAACTGTATACTGTACTTAACATGTGCATAACTAACAGTGTAACGTATACTCCATGCTGACAAGTTAGTACACAAGTGTACACTGTACCAAACTAACATGTAGTAGTGAACCATGTAGCGTGTGTATCATAGGAGGTTGGAGGAGGACAACAAGGCAAAAGAGAAAGAGTTCCTACCTTCATGTGACGTTCACTAACAACTAATGAAAGCTATTGTCACTCCTGTATAATGCATATAATTCATAATTTAAACTAGGAGGCATGCCCTAAATAATAATAGCACCTAGAATCTTGAAACAGTAGTGATTATCCCTACTTTCTTCTTCACTCTCTCTCATACAGTACATGTTCATTATCTAACTCTCTCCATCTTTCTGACAAATTGCTGTAAATCAAATGTCTCTGTAATGCACAATGTCTGATTGTTATGCCATGTGTCAAACTGTCAATTACCCTTGTATCACCAGTCGATCAGGGGTTGCCATTTGAAGTGTAAGTGCCGGGTTTTCGATGCCCCACACTCACTTTGCCAGTATTTCATGAGAGGAAGTAGGCTAAAAGATGACAGTCAATTGTAGTTGAAACTGTTAAGTAATGGATGTAGGATATGTCTAAACAGCTATATCTGAATGGTGGAAGACCATGAACCGGAAGTGAAAACTCACGGGAAGCTATAACATAGCCTGAATGGATGATTGCTCTGTGGTTTTAATTCACACATTTTTTGACTCAGACTTATTTGAAAAACATTGTTTTGGTGCTCCTTCCCTGTTGGCAGAAGACACAAGAAACATGCCGCTGATCGGCCTAGTATTATGCAATCAGCTGCGGACAGACACACAGACCAACAGGGGTGAATGAATGATGTCCTGGCGGAGATTAATAAGAGATCATGTATATCACTTTGCTTTAAATAATAGGGTGTGATTCACAAAACAACACAGCTTC
Organism: Electrona antarctica; assembly: GCF_951216825.1. Taxonomy (NCBI): domain Eukaryota; kingdom Metazoa; phylum Chordata; class Actinopteri; order Myctophiformes; family Myctophidae; genus Electrona; species Electrona antarctica. Next base: position 41,378,314 of record NC_136809.1, read on the forward strand.
AAAATAGGTAAAGCTATGCTATCAACCCTTCTTTCACACTGACTCTTTTGACTGTAAAAATAAATTGCTTGCAGACTGCGTGCTCTGCTCTTTTGAAGAAAAAGAAGAAGAGAAAAAAGAAAAATGCTCAGTATCGCTTACGGTAAAGTTGTCTCCAAATGATGTTGAATCAGCAGTAAAAAGGAACTCAAAACCTTGGGCCCTCCAAGACCAGCAGGTTCACACCGGGAGGATGCTGGGAGGGACGGCAGCTCATGTACTCAAAATAACATGGGTTTAATTTGGGCTGGTGTCCTTTGTTGCTTGTCATTCACCTGCTCTCTCTCTCTCTCTCTCTCTCTCTCTCTCTCTCTCTCTCTCTCTCTCTCACGCACATTAGGGCATTCACTTCTAGTCATTTTTACTAGTTGACTAGTTGCCTAGTTTACTAGTCGACTAGTCGACTAGTTGTTAAACCACCTTTTATGTTTTTTTTTGTTTTTTTTTAAATAAATATTTGTACATTAAAAAACTGTGTACATTGGTGACTATAACTATAATCTACCTGATATTGAGGCCTACAAAATCTTTTTTTTTTCTTATCAACTAGTCGACTAGTACCAGCAAGGTCGACTAGTGGATTTACTAGTCGACTAGTAAACTAGTCGACTTTACCGTAAGCGATACTGAGCATTTTTCTTTTTTCTCTTCTTCTTTTTCTTCAAAAGAGCAGAGCACGCAGTCTGCAAGCAATTTATTTTTACAGTCAAAAGAGTCAGTGTGAAAGAAGGGTTGATAGCATAGCTAGTAAACTAGTCGACTAGTTGCTTAATGCCCTAACGCACATACACATTAAAGTAATTTTTCCAAATAAAGATGTTCTTCACACATAAATATGACTACTGGTAGTCACATAACACAGTCAATCAGCGGTGGAACCCGTGGCGTGGTGTGACTGACGAGGGGTGAAATAACACGCTATAAGTCAGCATCTGCAGCTTTCTCACACCTCTCAATCTCCTTTGCATGTTATCTAATGAAGCAGAAATGCTATTAAGCAGAAAATCTTTTCCTTCAGAATATTTATCAGGGCTTGAAATTAACCCTCGTCAACCCACCAAATATGGGGTGATGATAATATAGAATGATGATGTTACTTTTACAAGTGGTAAAAACATAACGATGCGTGGATGGTAACAGAGACATTTCACTTGGTAAAACACGTTCAGGAGTAGCCAAACTTCTGCAGCTTTAGAGAGAGATTTTGTTCATTGCGGAAATAACTCTGGTCTCTTTGTTAACTTGGGTTGCAGCAAAGCCATCTAACGTCACCCTGGTAACAGCCTTATGCAAAGCCATGTTATGGTTCATCAGCACTGTAACATGCGTGCCGGATTGACGGGCGGTCCAGTAACATTGATGACTCCAATAACAGGTGCTCCCATATCTACGGTGTTGTGACTCTAATGGTAGTAAGAGAAAGTGCAATGGATTTTTTTAATGGGCCATCTACAAAATGTTGTCATTTTTGTTGGCAGGATTTTTTTAAATAAATATCTTGTGTCAAATAATTGAGTTTGTTCATAACTCTGTGTCCATCCATCCATCTTTAACCGCTTATCCGTAGTCGGGTCGCGGGGGCAACAGGTCCACCATAGAGCTCCAGACTTCTCTCTCCAAAGCAACATTAGGAACTTCCTCCTGTGTGATGCTGAGGCGTTCCAAGGGTGCCAGTGATTCCTCCAAATTATTTTTATATCTCTGCTGTCGGGCAGAAACAAGTCCAAAATGATGTCCAAAATATTAACTTTTCAGGAAATTATTGTATTTCCGAAAACACAATACATCAAAGTTGGTACGGTCACTTAATACATTGTCAGATACTTGAATGTGTCCTTATATTATCATTACTTTACCCACATATAGCTCAAGTTGAGTTAGGAGGTTTAATCAGAAGCGCCTTTTAATACTTTTCATAGGTTCAATATCTGTAAAACCCACACACAGACCTAAAGGGTATTCAATAGCACTGATATATTTAAAAGAAAGATTTAAAAATGGAGATAGGTGGTTTCTGCGTGACAGCTGCGATATACTGTCTGAAATTTGTGAAAGTGCAAGTGTGTGTGCACTCATTTCACTGTTGAAATGTTGCCATATGCTTTCTTCAAACTTATACTTATACAAAGTATCTCGATAGTCTGGCTGTGCAATCCAGACAGTCTGCGGCATTGAGATATTGCTATTATCAGGCCTATGCAGTAGAACAGTCTCATACTGTACCTGCTACAGTACAGTTGGGTGCCACCGATATTGTCCCTTATCATTTGACCCATTTAGGCCTGACCTCAACATTTTTAAAAATCCTTCTAAATCCTCCAGTTTTCTGAAATAAATATTTTCACGATTTTTCAAAAATAGCAGACCTACAAGCTCGTAGCTTGTAGGTCTGCGCTTGAGCTTGTAGATCTGCTATTTTTCAATAGCTAAATTATAACATAATGTTTAAAACACCAAAAGGGGTTCCCGCCCAAAATGGGTTAACTGTCCTTTTGCGCAGATCACGCAAACCTCAGCAAAAAGAAAAGGACAATATCGATGGCCTCCAACTGTATGTGCTGACTCAGAGACAAAGCAAGCACACTGCATCCAGTGTATGATTTATATTCTGCAACACATCTCTCTACTGCTTATTAAAACTCACCGATAATTAGACTACACCGCACACAGGTTAGTGTACATGTGTAGTCAGTATTTATAGATATAAATCAATAAACACAAACAAACAAACAAACACATAAACAAAATACCACCAGATCACCACGTTTGCTTTTAAGAAATTGGGGGGTGACGGAAAATGATTCCAATGGACTTAAATGGAAACATCACGCCTTTCAACATTTTCTCTACTCTACAGCAGTGGTTCTCAACCTTTTCAGGACACGACTCCCCATAATAATCATATTTGAACTGGGGACCCCCACAAATGATGATATTTGAACAGGGAACCCCGTACCCTGACAAGCACTTGGAAGTGAAGGAGTTGAGCCATTACATTTAGTTTTACTCTGTCCCACAGATAAATATTGTGAAAATAGCCAATCACCATATTGTATTATTTGACAATTTGGACAATGTTTGACCAGTTTGTATAGTATAGTTTGTTGATAACTTTTGATGCAGAAATTGTGTTTTATTTTTTCTTAATAAAAAGGTGTGAGAACCACTGCTCTACAGTATGTATTTATTGTAGCGGCTAAAAAACAGATCAGTCTCTGTATGTTTCTGAAACAGCAATGATGTACTGCTGAAACGTTTATCCTCTACTTTGTATTTTGTTTTCCATACCTTGTTGTTGGTTGACTACTAGAGTTCATGCCGTTCACTCTGACCTTGCACGGTGCAAGCCGTTCTGAATAAGAGTGTTTGCTAAATGCTTAAATTGTAATTGCAAAATGCACCATGGGAATTGAAAGAATGCAGAGAACAGCTAACATAGACGGAAAGACGAATTTCAGTGTTAACATTTGAGGCTGAAACCAAAACCACATGAAGCCTTGTGTCCCAATTCTGGGGTGAACATGCTGTGCAGATATTCAAATATTGAATATATATAGCCCCCTGATAGAATCAGGTCAATTAAGTGGTTGCACCTCTGTAGTACAACTCTTCACCTGCAATTAGGGTTGGGATCACGAACCGGAGGAACTTTCAGATGCTGTTTTTCTCCCAGCGTGGAGGAAGAATGATTAGGATTTATTGTATTTGATTATCACACCAGAGAAAGCCTCAGTGTCCAACCAAAATGGACGACATTTATTCAGGTGGGTCAGATGTTCAGGTGGGTTAGATGTTCAGATCACTTCACATGCAATGTTGGATGGTACAAGTTCTATCATCCCAATAGGACAAGTAGAAACCAAATAGATTGATGAAAATGACTGGGGGCAGGGCGGCTAACTTAACACGCTGCTGAATAAGATAGGCCAAAAACACTCGCATGCACATCTCAAGTACACTTGACTGAAGCTAATTACACTGTTGTAATAGAGCACTTGACCTACAGAGTGTAATGTCACATTACTCATTACCTTACAACTGTCAAAGACATTGCAATGTCTCCCAGCGGGCCCAAGGTAAGAGCCTCAGTAAGATATTAAGACCACGTTCATTAGGTCATTGATCAGCACTGATCTTCAACATTAAAGAGCAGTCACGCATTGGGAGGCTATAGGTAGAAGCATCACATTGCCAGGGTCATGGGAGTCAACACCACAGTCACACACATACTTGTGCGTGGTGAACACATGCGCACCGTCAGGGAAAGCCCCCCCCCATGTGTACCTAAAACCAAAGCAATGGTTTAAAATGTCCTTAATATGTTTCAAAGCAGGTCTTCGGCATAAACTAGGTACAGTATGGTGTTCTTAACTCTTTAGGTATCTGTTTTCTTCTGTATTTTGTTGTTTGTATTGTTGTGTTTTTATGTGGGGACTACGGATGGAGCTAGTCATTAATAGTGCATTGTCTGGTCTAAAATAAATATAAAGTCACACATATTCTCATGTCACAGTTTAAATATAATGAATACAAAAATCACACACACACACAAACACACACACACACACACACACACACACACACACACACACACACACACACACACACACACACCCTCGCGCACACACACAGCTACTTCTTGAACACAAAGCTTGAGTGCTCCCTCCCTCGACATGGTCTAATTAGTGGATCTAATAAAGCGCCAGCCTCGTTAGAGAGAGAGAAGATTGTTAGTCTCTCTGCTAATTACACAGGAGAACAGGGGAGGACAGGAAGAACCCCACAGCACCTCATTCACTGGTCAGAACTCACTCAGGCCTCATTCACTGGTCAGTACTCACTCAGGCCTCATTCACTGGTCAGTACTCACTCAGGCCTCATTCACTGGTCAGTACTCACTCAGGCCTCATTCACTGGTCAGTACTCACTCAGGCCTCATTCACTGGTCAGTACTCACTCAGGCCTCATTCACTGGTCAGTACTCACTCAGGCCTCATTCACTGGTCAGTACTCACTCAGGCCTCATTCACTGGTCAGTACTCACTCAGGCCTCATTCACTGGTCAGTACTCACTCAGGCCTCATTCACACGTATCAAACACAATCAAACAAATGGTTGGTCATTTTTTGGTTTTTTTAGGCCACCACAATGCTTTTCCAATGGGAGTCACATGCAGGTTTGACCAAACATTTGCGTTTGATTGCTGATTGCTGGTGGTGTTCTGCCCCTCCCCCCATCAAACAAAAATGTTTGGTCAAACCATGTGACTCCCATTGGAAAAGCATTGTGGTGGCCTAAAAAAACAAAAGAATGACCAAACATTTGATTGATCGGTGTTTGATAGGTGTGAATGAGGCCTCACAAACCTCATTCACTGGTCAGTACTCACTGACCACAGACCTCAGACAGTCACAGACCAAATGCACATCTGACAGACATGGACACTCACTGATGGAGTCACGATGAAAAATGTTCATCGACTACCTATTTTCACAAAATGATCTACTATTTTTTATCTAGAATTTTTTTTGAATTGGGCTCGGTGGCCAAATACATTTGGGGGAAACGGATATAAGTTTTTCAGAAAACTGTTAGGATTTAGAAGACATTTTTGGAATCGGCATCAGGTTTTACCAGGTTTTTAAAAGGATGATTATAGCCTACTTGTTTGTCTGCCGGTGTCATACACTGAAAATAGCAGATTTACATTGTGAGCTTGTAGATCTGCTATTTTCAGTGCAAAACACAAACAAGTATAAATCAGGCATTAAGTGTAGATGGCAGGTTGACAGCGAGCAACATCTGTGGAGAGACGGGCACGGTGGATGGAGTGTTCAAGGGTCAAACATGTTGTTGATTGACAAATGTTCTATAGAGGCAAATCCTGGTCTGAATAATAACGAGAGAATATTTGAGGCCTCATTCACAGGTACCAAACACCAATCAAGCAATGTTTGGTCGTTTTTTTGGGCCACCACAATGCTTTTCCAATGGGAGTCACATGGTTTGATCAAACATTTGTGTTTGATGGCTGATTGCTGATTGCTCCCCCCTCATCAAACAAAAATGTTTGGTCAAACCATGTGACTCCCATTGAAAATGAATTGGAGCAGCAATCAAAAAGCAATCAGGCATCACACACGGACCGAACATTTGTTGTGTAGGTGTGAACTAGACCTCAGAGTTCAGAGCTGAAGGAGTGAATCAAAGGGGTCAGATCACGATACATTTGACGAGTGCAGCTGTTATTGGACCAGTGCAGTTTTTTGTCTGAATGTGCATGTGCATCAGTTCAGGTTGTGAGCTTGATAATCTGCTATTTTCAGCAAAAGCTCTCCCCACAATATGCTGGGCTTTAAGGGGTTAAGAAGAACCACAAGCTGTAGTTAAGCTCAGCTCTGGTACTTCTCACATTACCTCGATCATTCTCACACCTCAAACCGTCAGAACTAAATGAACAAATGCAAATGTGTGCCAATCAGAACCCCAGCCACAACCTGTGTCCAACTGACAGCTGAGTGACACAACAATGATAGTGCAAGGCTGGACGTGGAATAGAATCAAATCCAATGAGACACTGGTTCATTTCCCAGATATCCCCTCTCCTGTTTGGAGGGATTTCAGATGAAAAGGTCAGCCCGTCACATGGGCAACCTGCTCACCATGCATGTCACGGCCCCCCTACGGCCAGGCCGTCACCAGGCCACATCACGCCAATGGCGGAGGCATGACTAATGGCTTGACAAGACTTCTAATAGCCTCCGAAATGTCACAGCCGTGTCCGATAGAAAGACTGAACCACAAAGGCCAAGGCCGCTGAGGAACGTCAAAAACATAAGTGAGTCTCGATGAATCTCTGCTAGCCTCCCCTAGTGGGCCGAGACAGTTCTGCTCCTTACACCCAGCCAGTCCACTCCGTGGAGAGAATAAGAAAGGAGGTATAAATAGATAATGTGATAAGTAGCTGGGCTTGAGCATGATGCACTTTCTGTGTATAATGTACCCTCCTGGGAGCCACTAGTTTCGTACATTTATAGTGCAACACGGACAGACTAACAAAACTAAGAGTCTAAAAGCAGCCCTTAGTGTCTATGCTGCTCCCTAAACTGGAAATGTGCCAAAGCGTGATGCGAGAGGAAAAGCTATTGGGTCAGAAATATCAGTATAGTTGATCCTGGGAGCTGCATATTAGATTATGAGATGTCTTGATGTTTTGGAATTCAGGTTGCACTAGTATAGGTCATGGGGACACTCAAACAGTGAGGGTACATCAATTAGATGTTGAGGTATGTGTGTGCACTACAGGAAAGGCCATGGTGTCACACAAATCAGTGAGGCCCAATGGCCCATCCACCAGGCTTCATGCCGATGCACAGAAGATCCCAATGCAATTCAGCCGGTATTTTGAGATAACTTGTTTGGGAGTAAAATGCATTGCACAAAGTGGTAATGTTGGCCTCTAATGGTTGCACTCGACTCTAGTGGAAAGTGGGCATCAGGTCACTGAAGTCAGTTGGGGCCATATACACTGAATGGGGTTCATGAACTTCTACGGAAAATGACATGGCAATCCAGCAAGCAGTTTTAAAGATATGTTGTTTGGGAACAAAGTGGTGGGCGAACAGAGATTAATCAGTGCAACTGGAGGTTTTAACTTTCACTAGGGACATAGAACAACTCGGTTAAACAACAGCATGACTTGGCACACATCAACAAGATCAACCAGCTCAGCTGAGAGGGGACCTTGTTTGTCGCCCTCAACACACATTCTTTAAGCAGCAGGTCCTCCACCCCTCCCTTGTTTATTCTCTATTCTTTCTCTCTGTCTTCCTGCTCATTCTCTCATTCCCTTGTTGAATACTAGCAGTGTGTGTTTCCCTTAAGGGGCTCTGCTGAAAGACTGACGGGGGCGAGGCTCACACAGATTGCACACTTGAACCTCTTATTTCCTGTTGTTTATTGTGTGAGGCGAGGACCATTGTAGGATGGGGAAGCCAAACTACCTGGCTTTGAATTGTGAAGAGACGAGAGGCAGGCAAAGAGAGCAATACCCCGGACCAAATATTGCTTTGAAAAAGATGAAAGTGGGGACATGTTTGTTAGAAAGGAGCAAAGAAGCAAATGACCTTAAAGGGGGAAGAGATGTGGGAACAAGGGAAAGATTATTATCATTCTTCCCTCATATCAGATTTGTTAACACCCACCAACAGTTGAATTTGTCAAATATGACCTACAAGTACTGTACAAGTCTAAATAATTCAGGTTCCTAGTTCCTACAGGATAATATCACTACCAAAAATAAAAGCTACCTCCAAATCATATCAAGTAGCTATAGATCTCAAGATCTGGCGTCATCAATCAATACAAAAACATTTCAAGATGCTAGGATACTGCGCCATGTGGTAATGCTTGGGGCATCAGAACATTGTGTTGCTTTGTCAGGATAGAAGACTAACTTACGCAATGTCTCTGGGCTAGAAAGCCTTAGTACAGGATGCAAAAATATTGTATCGTATTTATCACATTAAAACTGGGAAAGCATCTGTCATTTGGCTATTCAAAAACAGCAGATATACAGTATAAGCTCATAGCATGTCAATGAAGATCTGCTATTTTGAAAAAAAAAATAATAAAAAAATTGAATGTCACCAGACCTTTAAGCGATTTATTTTAATTGCTCTGGGGGTCCCTGGAACAAAACATTTTCAGATGGGAGTCCGCGGGCAAATACATACAATTTTAGGTGTCCTTGATATAAAAAAAAGTTTGAGCACCACCCATATAGCAACACACGTTCTTTCAGAATTGTTTTTGGAATCGGCCTCAGGTCTTAATGGGTTAATATTGGTGTCAGTACAAGAAAATAACAAGTGGATTTAGAATGAGCAAACGTTTCAGTCCTTGATTATCATCAGTGCTACTGGCATCGATCTCAGCTTGTGGGCTGCAGCCGTTGTTCTGTTTTTTAAGGGGCGCTTTCCAGGTTTGTGTAAACACAAACATTGGCTTGTGATTGGCTGATCACCCCATAGCGATGATTTGATTGGCTAGGCAAAGTACATATTGACGATAAAAGTGAGGCCAGAAACACAAATTGTGATTGGCCAGAATGAGATGATGTACTGTATGATGATGTATGAAGAGCGCCCCTCACTTCACACAGTGTGATTTTTCGGCGTTCTAGCCCAGTGACATTGGCGTGCGGGTATTTCTACCTCCGACTTCATCAATCAGTAAGCACAGAACTGACTGACAAGTCCTGCTAGACACAGCATCATTATCTCAACTCTACTATTTTACTGTTTCTTTATAAGCACAGAACTGACTGACAAGTCCTGCTAGACACAGCATCATTATCTCAACTCTACTATTTTACTGTTTCTTTTCCCGCTCCTTTCTTCTTCTGTCCTTGGTGATGATGAGAGAAATTCCGAGTCTGCTACATGTGATTGCCTTTTCTCACATGTGATTGGATTTACTCCCCTGTCGCTCTCATCCTCTATCTCAAACACCGTAAAAAAGGAGGGGAAAAAAGGAAAAAACTGTAACAATCCATACAAAGGGACCAAAAGGTATCTTTCAGATCCTTTTGGTAATATGATGTTACTAATCAAATGACAGCAGGGGATCACAGACTCATTCACAGAATATTGCTAATATTGAAAAAGATAGACTTTCCGTCTGAAAGAGTTATGCCACTGACAATCCCCGGATTCCTGTAGTCATAAAACACTGACTGACTTGACTGCTGTACAACAGATGTATATGCCAAGTAGTACATTGTAGCACTTTTATAGACATACAGTAAGTATTCAACTAAATACAATATGCAGCTTTCAGGTGGCCTTTCCTCAATTTGATGAAAAACAGTGGTGTAAAGTAACTAAGTACATGTATTCAAGTACTGTACTTAAGTATAATTTTGAGGTATTTTTGATATAAGTACATTTAGAATTCCAGACTTTTACTTTTACTTTTACAAAGTATATCTACATTGCAGTATTGATACTTTCACTGAAGTATTTGTTTGACAGATCAGAAACAAAGGAACTGTTGCATCCCCACCTGTCCCAGGCTGTCACAAATTATCAAATGCCGTCACTTGTTTCCTTGCCAACTGGTCAGTAACCAGGCAACAATGGCTGGCATGCATGCACGTGCGCACACACAGGCAGACACACACACACACACACACACACACACACACACACACACACACACACACACACACACACACACACACACACACACACACACACACACACACACGCACACACACACACACACACACACACACACGGTCAGGACTTCTGCCTGAGATCCTCCTTTCTTGTCTTTTTTCCTCTGTCTGTCATCATTGTCACCTGTCTACATGTGTGAATGTAATCATGGCTGTGAGCACATTGTTGTCTCCGCCGGGCCGGACGGCTGAAAGCCGGACCCTATAGAGCCAAATTCCAATACCCAAATCTCTGTTCACTCCAC
>NC_136809.1:41393837-41591337 GCF_951216825.1 Electrona antarctica
GATTTAAGGGTCCCAGTTTGGGGGTTGATAATAATGTGGTCACCCTAAGTGAACTACTTGACTTAACAGAGACTAAACTATTATACAGTAGCTAGTGTTACAGGCATGCAAATACTCACCAACTACTGTATGTACAAAAATACATACATTTACTATACCTATTCAATTGATTGATAAAGACACTGCTGCAAAGTATGAGGGACAAGTGAAAAGAGATCTTTGTTCCAGCTGTAATGGAGGTGCGAGTTATCACCTCTGGCAGATCGTTCTTATCATAATGACACCCTCAATGCCAGACCCTGACAGGCACCCTGATGAGTGCTATAATTGCAAGTCTGGCTCTGGTCAAAAGCCAGTGAAAAAGATAAGAAATACCCCAAAGTCTGCAGAAGATTTCAGTTAGACACATACCTGTCAGTGGGACACATTTTCAAAAGATAGGCCAAGCTGAAAACTACTGTACGCATGACTAAACGTGAGGTGACTGCAGTGGATCACACAAGGAATCTAATCATGTCTGGGAGTGAAAAGAGATAAACTTCCCTGCCATAGCCACACCTCCTGTATCGTACATACTGTAACATTTTTCGAAACAATATATTGGTGGTGGAGACACAGCAACACTAGTATAGCAGGGATATTTCAAGCATAACACTAGATTGAGGCTAGCTCTGTGTTCCTGTGATGTGAGGTATGCACTATGCAGTGCATTCTCCTTGTCAGCGTTAGCCACTTCAGCACTTCGGACCTGCTAGCTGGCCTTGGCAGCGATGCCATGTAAGACGAGATGGCAGGGACAGGATAGGAACGGCCATCTGAGCAAATCTAAACACTGTCACTCACCTTGGGCATATGCTGAGCCCAGTAGTCTAGGTCAGGGGTTCTCAACCCGTGGGTCGCGACCCCTCGGGGGGTCGCCAAATTATTTTAGGGGGTCCCCAAATTATTTTCAAAAAACAAAACAAAAAAAATCACGATTTTTCAAAAATAGCAGACCTACAAGCTCGTAGCGCGCCACTCGGTGGCGCGCTATGAGCTTGTAGATCCCCCGGCCAAAAACGTTGAGAACCCCTGGTCTAGGTCATCATGACAAATACAGGCAGTCAGGGTATCCCAGGATGTTCCATTCAATGAGGTTGGAGTCTTCCTAGTTCCTTGATGCATTAACAAGCGACAACTAGCAACAGCACAGAAACGCAGCCTCTGCGGTGCTCTAACTGAAAGTTTCTGGAGTCAGTTTCATTTCTAGCCAATTTACCCTTGATGGAATATGATTACTAGGATTACTGTGATTATGGTAGGCTCAGATATCACACATACCATAATTCCCTAGCAAAATAATTAATAATACATACATACATACATACATACACACACACGCACACGCACACGCACACGCACACGCACACGCACACACACACACACACGACAGTGCACGCAAGCACACAGAGAGAGATACTGTAGATAGAGAGAGAGAGAGAGACGTCCAGTCCCCGACAACACACTGCATGCACGTTACCCTAATTTTATGTCCTAACTATTACTCAAAGTATAATTTTAACACCATATATTTCACTGTGTAGTTTATGAATTGAACACATTGATTACGTTTCCAATTGAATGTGAATGCAAACGCAGCAAATTAAATATGCAAGAATGATGCAACTTCTCCGCCCATTCGCATCAAGTCTACCGAAGTAGAGGTGAGAATGTGACCAAACTCGCCATGAGCATCATTCCAAGTAAGTTTGTGTGTTTATCTCTCTCTCCTGCTGATCCAGCTCCGGTCTGATCACCCACAATAGAAACACTTGTGAAACAATGCCGATGTGTGCTGACAGAGACAAATACACACCAGTACGCTGACATGACATCGGCATGGCACACACACACTGCATGTGTGTGTGAGTGTGCGCACACAGGCAGTGTGTGTGTGTGCACGCACGCACGCACGCACGCACGCACGCACGCACGCACGCACGCACGCACGCACGCACGCACGCACGCACGCACGCACGCACGCACGCACGCACGCACGCACACCACTGTACACACACATGCCCCAGGCATTGGAGTGGTGGGTCATAGGCTTAGCCTGCATGGTTACTCTATCAGCAACTAAGTAACTATAACCTGTGGGAAGGTATCACAGTTTCAGCCACAGAGAATGAATGGACTGATTCTGTGTCTTTGATCCCTAAGGATCTGAGTGACGAGATGAAACTGGAGGCTATGGATCCTGGAAGTTGTTTAACACCACCACATTCTCTCAAGTTCACCACGTCCTGATTGGAATGTCAAGAGGGAAGGCTCTCTGAAATTTGCCTGCCCTGCATAGTCAAATTTAGAGTTTATTTACAGTGTACAGATAAAGCCAAATGGACCTGTACGGGTCCATTTGTCCCGGTCCAAAGACTTGGGTTTACCGTAGTGTACATTCGTACACTGTCAGAGTTAAATGAACAATTAGTAAAGTAGGGTGCACGGTGGTGCAGTCGGTAGCTTTGTTGCCTTATAGCTCCCGGGTTCTATTCCTGTTCTCTCCTCCGCATCATCAGCGCACATACCTTAAGTGGGGTTTGTGAAAGGGCCTTTCTGTGTGGAGTTTGCATGTTCTCCCCGTGTAGGGGATAGGTACCCTCACAAAAAACATGCAGTAATCCTGGTCTCTATACTGCCTCCCCACTGTCCTACCGGGGAAACTCCCGCCTGTCAGGTGATAAGAAGTGGCCTGCTCACTCATGCATGAGGTCAGTTTGGGGCTCTCCCCACTTAGCAGAGGGAGAGTAGCGCCCAGGATTACAGTTTAGGCAATTGGCACCGGGTGGAAAAATGTTATCATGGGATAAAACGGTCAAAATAACAATAATAATTAGTAAAGTATGTCGGGCAGAATGAAATTAAATCCAACTTTTTATGTTGTGAATTGAATGTGAATGTGAAGTGAATAATGCCCAACTTCCTCATACAGTAAGTAGTGTAAGTAGGCTAGTGAAAATAACAGATCTACAAGCTCACAAATATACAATGTTGTAAAAGCTTGTAGATGTAGATTTTCAGTATTTGAAAATGTTTTTAAAACAAAACGGTTTCAGACGTACAAGGTTCCCACCCGAGAGCAACGATTGTATGTAACATCCACTCAATCGGTAAATAGTCACACCTATATAGACATTAAAGCGCCATACTACTTCTATGATGATCACAGCCACGTACTTTGCTGTGATGATGCTTAATGCTATATAATGGGCACACAGACACCATAACGAACACATCTTCATTATCAAACAAACGTGTGGAGGCCCCTGTGGATTGATTACTTCCACTTCAGCTTTGACAGAGCATAGCAATGCTTCCATGTCAACAATGCTTAGGATGGAAATATGTATTCTATTATTTCTATGGTCACACCACATTCTCTGCTTTGGCACATAGGGATGCTCAATTAATAATTTCAATCATATTTATATTGCAATTTTGGCCAATAATATAAAAATAAGATTACTGACTTAAAAGGATTATTGAGCCGCACTCTATTTTGCAATGATTCTCTAATTCTATCTTGTTATCTTGAACAATACCGTGCAAGATGTTACATGACGGTGCCTGCACCACAAGGTAATATGACCAATTTGTTGAATTAATTTAAATTCAAATACAAAGTGGTCTATGCCCAGGAGAAAATATCAGAGAAACATTCAATATACATAATATAAATGTAAGTTCAATTATTGCACAATGTTTCCTAAGTCAACGATTCATCGTTCAAAAGAATCATGATCTCAACATTGACTAAAATAATCGTGACCAAGATTTTTGCCGTAACCAAGCAGCCCTAGTGGCAACGCATATAATGTCCTTATTCTAAATAGTTCACAAAATACAGCCAGTGAAACAGCATTTCAGACTCTATGAAAATAATCATAATAACTCTTTGTCATCGCTGACGATCCTTTCCCGCCAGAGACCTTATCATTATGTTGTTATTGTACACTGTGCGGCGGCAAGCAGAGCTAATGAATAGAAATGAGATGAGGGTGTTGGTTAGTAGAATGAGAGCATAATGACAGTGCCTCTCCATATATCTAAAGTGTCATGGACTTAATGAGATGGTGAATCAGTCTCAGGCTTCAGAGTTACAATATGAGATGGGATCAACTCGGTGGGAGAAGGAAATAAAAGACTGGGGAGAAAATGTGTAATGAAAAGAGAACAACAGATAGAAAAAGAGAAAGAGAGAGAGAAAGGAGAACTAAGTAGCGGAAGAAACAGAGAACGACATTCAGAGAGAGAGAAAAGAAAGAAAGAGCTGAGAGCGATAGAAAGGAAGGCAGATGAAAGAAAAGATGGAGATGCTACATTTAATGCATATCTTTCTTTTTTGTCTCCACCAGGCCGAAGGCATGGGGAGAGAGTATGTTTTGCACTCCGTCCGTGTGTGTGTGTGTGTCCGTCCTTCCGTCTGTCCGTTACCAGCTAATCTCCGGCACCGTTGGCCCGATCCATGCCAAACTGTGCCCACACACTCCCTGAATGGCAACGACGAACCCCAAATATTCCACAATGGCCTGTTATAGCGCCACCAAGAGGCTGATTTTGGCAAAACACATTTCTGTAGATTACTCGTACACATTTTATCCATACATCACACAATTCGATATACACTATCTCCATAGTCATGTGATCAACACTGATCTGCACCATTTCCCATCTTCCATCCTGATTGGCTACCAAAGCTCACATGATTGTTCGTGAATAAAACATACCTTCCTTTCTATTCATCTTATTCTTGGCCACTGAGTTGTTCTCTGTGTTGGCCAGGAATAAGGTGGATTGATACATTTAGATCCTGTGGTCGGGTGACTCGGGGAGGACCACTACTGGTTGATAAAGGTTCTGCTTACTGCACAAAGCTCAAAATGCAACTTATACTCTGCCCAAACAGGCTTTCTGTATTAGTTCAGTATAGTAGAAATGTCTGTGCTCACTGCTCTGGGCGCTCGGGTTTCGCAGTGGTAAAAGTGTAGGGGTGCACACGTAATCTATAGGAGTATAGGACGAAAGCTCTGTGGCTCCCCACTGGCAGGTGAGTCAGTAGGATACAACAGCAGTGACAACACAGACATGTGTGTGGGGAGGAATCAATTGGCATAATGGCTTGGGGAGCAAAGGGTTAAAAACTAAAAGCAAAAACAAAACAAAAAAGTCATTTCGGTGCTTGGATCCTGGCTGGGTAGGATATAAAAGTTACAGTTTGCAGATGTATACTTTGTCGTATGATGGTGTTCCTCCCTGATATAGCAGCAGAGTATAAATTATGTATTAGGCCTAATGTGGCAGGGCCCCTCCAAACCCCATACTGACACTGGGCCCTGAACTGGCAGCTGGCATGCCCACCCTGCTCACTCATGCTTACTCCCATCGATTAAACCTTCAATATACTATCATGTTATCCACCCACCCCCCCCCCCCCCCCAACACCACACGCACACACGCACGCACACAGTCACTCACACACTCACTCACTCACTCACACACTGAATAGCCTCGCTCCACCACTCAGCCATCAAAAGAGGAGGATTGACTGCTATTATGAGTTTGCACACCGCCAACCAATTATGAGCAAACCATCACATATCTTCTTTTCCCATCATCAGAACGACAGGCAGAGGGGCTATTTTTACCTCTGTGCTGTGTATAGAACTCCAACTGGAACGCTGCTTTTCATTTAGGAAATGTATTTACAGACAAGGCGGAGGACGAATACGATGGCCTGAACAATGATTATACATCTCTCAATGACAAGCGTTGAGGCCCTGCCATTTCATCATGTAAAGATACATTAATGGACTGATGGGGGATGTCATTTGGCGATGAGTCTGATTATCAATCAGTGTTTATCACATCTTTTGCGACTGCAAATCATGATCAATGCCAACAATCACCCTTCATCATCACACAACATTTGTGTACATATGTGTACTCGTGTACTAATGACACTCAACTTCAACTTCATTGACACATTTTGTTTGTGTCATGGTGATGACGGCCATCAAGGGAATGCAGTCTGCCTGTCGGCAGATGCGAAAAATGCAGGGCAAATGTTTTTCCTTGGCCTCTAGGGAGTTGTACACAGATCGGCACAGTTACAGGTAAAAACAGGAATTGGCCTGTTATAGCGCCACCGTGAGGCTGATTTTATTTTTTTACGTGGCATTTCGTCCTCAGCCTAGTGGGAATGTGCGTGTATAATTTCACGGAAAGTGCACACTGTGTTCATGATTTGTGACATTTTGTTTGAAACGGACCAATCCTGCAAGCTTTGGAAGGCAATCTTAGCCAATCGGGATGGAATATGGGAAATGGGACAGATCCGTGTTGATCACATGACTATAGAGATAGTGTATACCGATTCGCGTGATTTATGGATAAAATGTGTACGAGTAATGTAATGAAATGTGTTTAGAAAAACTGGGCCTCATGGTGGTATAATAGGCTGTTCTGAAGAATTTGGGGCAGAGGTTAGTCATCCAGGGAGTGTGTGTGCAAAGTTTGGCATCGGTCGGGCCAACAGTGCCGGAGATTAGCTGGTAACGGACGGACGGACACACACAAGGACACACGGACGGACGGAGTGCAAAACCTACTCTCTCCCCATGCCTTCGGCCTGGTGGAGACAATAAAACCTACTCTCTCCCCATGCCTTTGGCCTGGTGGAGACAATAAAACCTACTCTCTCCCCAAGTCCCCATGCCTTCGGCCTGGTGGAGACAATAAAACCTACTCTCTCCCCATGCCTTTGGCCTGGTGGAGACAATAAAACCTACTCTCTCCCCAAGTCCCCATGCCTTCGGCCTGGTGGAGACAATAAAACGCATAAACATCACATGAAGTGTACAAGTGTACAGGTGTAAAAGAGTGGGTGAGATCCCGTATGGGGACCCATACTCAAGATTTCTAACATAAAAGCTTGGTGTACTCAACATGCCTCGGTTCACATTCTGGCAAGTGGACTATCATGTGAAGATAGACAGGAAAGAGGGAGAGAGAGATGGGGAGAGACACGCGGCAAAGGTCGCCATGAACGGGATTCGAACACGCGACGTGCCGTCAGGCCAAAGCCTATATGTGGCATGTGCCTGGACCACTTGGCCAGCGGGCGCCCCTGCCCATTAGATTTTGAGATAGGGTATCTCTGAATAGGGTACTATAGAGGAAAGGCCATGTAGTGGGGGTTAATTCTCTGGAAAGCATATCATACAGTAGCCTTCAAGATATCTTGCTTGGGGACCAAAGTACTGGATAACTGTCAACCGACTGACCAACATTGCCATCATTAGAGCCCCGCCAGTGCCGCTCTGAGTTTCACACTGCATGCATCACTAAATGCAGATGAGACCACATATGGCAGACCCATTAATGTCAGTCACCTGGGTGGTGGACCATTCAGTACAAGTGTAATTAAAAGAAGAGAGCCACTGATAAAGGTGCCAGCTGTAGCAGTCAGAATTAGATGATGGGGCGAGACTGCACTGCCAGACAAAGGGACCGACATAACAACCTTTTGCTGTCAGGAACAGGTGGCTTTAACACAGTATATTTCTGATTGCTGTAATTGAACTATTTGGGCCATCCAAGAATCGGTTCTAACTACCAAATAATAGATTTTAAGAAATGGATGCTTGCAATAAACCATGCACCATTTACAATCCAGGAACTAGGCCTCTCTCCGCTGTAAATAAAGCATGTGTGTGTGTTTTCCCTTCACATTCATTATTTTCATAGAGGAGCATCTACGCTGTAACCTTTAAACAAATTACGTTTGTATACTGCTCTCCAACAACGTTTTAGTGTAGCAAGCTGTACTGTTGTTGTGGAGGCCACTAAGAGAAAAATGAGGGGGGAAAACCTTATGTGGCATGACTTGTGCAGCCATGTGAAAGTGTTTAAGCACTAAGTCCCTGTGGGCGCGTGCCTGCAGCTTGTTTTACACTACCACATGTCAACACAAGCGCACTGAAGTGGCATTTAAATCACGATGGGTCACCGCTATCTACTCCCATTCCACCACACCACACACACGCGCGCGCGCGCACGCGCGCACGCACGCACGCACGCACGCACGCACACACGCACGCACACACACACACACACACACACACTCTCTCTCTCTCTCTCTCTCTCTCTCTCCCTCTCTCCCTCCCTATCTCCAGGATTCTAATTATATTTGATGTTACAACATAGATAAAGTCAGAACATGAATACAAAAAATAAAATTAAAAAAGGCAGAGATTGGTTACAAAATGTGAAGCATTTGGTGATTGGTGACCTATTGACCAAACGACATAGTGGCCTATTAACTGCATGGTCTCAGCAAAGATTTCTGTTGCAAAACAAAAGTTTGGAAATAGCAGGGACATCCCCTATTCACAGTATTCAGTCCTCACAGCTCATTTAGTATACTAGCCTACACAATCACTCACTGTGCACAACAAGGAAAACACAGGCCTGCAGAACCACTCACCACCAATGACTACAAACAACACATTGTGAGGTATGAAGCCAGTATTCACTAATAACTATAACATGAATAATTATGCTGTGTATCTACATATACCTGTACCTTTGTCTTTTATGGAACTGCAGGATAGACAGAGTCCAAAGCTAATTTCCCCTTTGGGACAATAAAGGTATAGCCCCCTAGGTATTGCCCCTCTCGAGAACATACTCCCCAGAGCCGGAAGGGGCGTCTACCTTTATATGTCAGCACCGAGGTGTATTGCGCTATGATTGCTTTCATTGGCCACTGACTAAAAATAAATGCACGTGACAACCGATAGGGTGGCGCCGAGGCGCAGTTGAAGGGGAAAGAAGGAAATACAAGGAAAAAATAGCCGGCGATCGGACCAAAATGCTTTTTATTGAACAACCAGCTAAATTCTAACATCCGTGATGATGATTATATTTGAAATCTGAACGTTTATGTATACGTTAACGTCATGTGAACCATGGCTATCATAACATCAACCTAAAAATAATCACTTTCCTACTTTGGGCATGTTATTATAAGTGAAAAATCACACCCGACACTATGTCTATTTGCTCAGACACTATGACGTAAAAGAAGTTTGTGAACATACACTAAAAGCTGGATATATATCAATAAAAAAAAATCACACCCGTGTGAACTGAGTGGTGTAAGGTATTATATAGCCTGATCAGCTGTGGTCTGACGTAATGTCTGACGTAATGAAATCACACCCGTGTGAACTGAGTGACCATGCTCATTTTTTTGGTACGAACAAACACGTGGACACGTAAACTAACAAAGCCAGTTGTTGGAGTGGTTTACACCACTCAAAAATATCTAAAAACTTTCATAAATGGTCCAATACTATTTTCATACATTGTTCAATGGGTTGCCATATGATGCATTGTCAGCTTGTAGATGTGCATTTTTTTTTTTAAATATGGTCTATCAGCCTAAAGGCATAAATAAAAGAAAACAAAATGAAAGTATACGTGTAGCATGTATGCCTGCAAACTCCTATCTGAGTGCACAGCAGGGAAAGCCAAAAAATACAAATGGATTCTGCTTGAATGATGCAGCCTTTATGTATAATTAGCCTACAAGGTTCGGTGATCTTTTTAGATTGGTGTGTGCAGAGAGAGAGAGAGAGAGAGAGAGAGAGAGAGAGAGAGAGAGAGAGAGAGGGAGAGGGAGAGGGAGAAAGAGAGAGAGAGAGAGAGAGAGAGAGGGAGAGGGAGAGGGAGAGACAGAGGGAGAGGGAGAGGGAGAGGGAGAGGGAGAGGGAGGGATGAAGAGGGAGGGGGGAGGGAGGGAGAGGAGCAGCTGCTATATCCTCCTCCTGACAGCTTTCCGTCTGGTTCATTAGAGCTCTGCAGTGTGCGTCTGTGTTCACTTCAGTCTCCCATTTGTTTTTCTAAGATGGTGTACACACTACACAGGAATCAAACACATTTTGAGGTTTTACCCGCTTGTTTCCCGAGTTTGGAGGAGAGTAAAGCACTTGCGCTGCAATAATAAAGCCCTCTCTGGGGGATGAGGGGGAGACAAGGGAAGATACAGAGGGAACTGGACAGGGTCAATCCCATGAGCACTTTGATAAACATCATTGATACTTAATCATTGATAAACATGTAACGACCCCGTCACTCGCCAAAAATCCATTTGATTCGGAGAGGAACACAGTCGTACAATACAGTATAAATTACACCTACGAAAAAACATTGGAAGACGATCCCATCTTGCTTCTGCTGCACAATCAACATCCCTGGATGAACACAATGTACTTGGCAGAATACAAAGCAGCATAGCCAAAATTGATTAAGTGAGGCAAATGCTACTCCTATCTTATTATCTAGATTGTGGCAACTAAATAATTTCAACACTTAAACTGTGTTACCTACAGTAAGAGGGTATGTACAAATGTAATACACCAAACAAAAATTGCTGTTTATTGTCACAACACTAATTAATTCCCGTCTGTCTGTTGGTCAACTACATGGGTTGCCAGACGTCCCCACCCCCAACTCCCACCCCGGTCACCACTGTGGCCTATCATTTCTCTTCCTCTGTGCTTCATAGAGAGTCTGGGGAATCCCAGAGGTCAGCTCTTCGACAAACGGAGTGGGTCATTGTGAGGAGGATGAAGAGAAAGAGAATAAAAGAGTGAAAGGACATTTGTAGCTGCCAGACCGGACAGCGACCTCACCATTTGGACAGAGACCCTCGCACCCTCTTTTTTTTTAGAAGGCCACTTGAGGAAATTCAAAGCAATGCCGCAAGCATAAAGGCAGTGGATTGAGAGTCCCACTTAATGCCTGTCCATAGAATACCCCCTTCACACATCACACGCACGCACGCACGCACGCACGCACACACACACACACACACACACACACACACACACACACACACACACACACACACACACACACACACACCTTATGCCATGGCTAGCCATTCCCATATTCCCATGGGACCCCCAGTCCCTGCTGAAAGAGTGAGTCTGACACGAGCCTCTGACTCAAGCCTTTACCCTAACCTCTGAACACACCGCGCGCGCGCACACACACACACACACACACACACACACACACACACACACACACACACACACACACACACACACACACACACACACACACACACACACACACACACACACACACACACACACACACACACACACACACACACACATCCTCAAGAGAGAGTATGGGGCCCCAGGATAGGCAGGTGCTGGGCAGCCCCACGGGGTGTGTGTGTGCGTGTGCGTGCGTGCATGCATGCATGCGTGCGTGCGTGTGTTTACAAAAGTGGTGGTAGGGGTCCATTTGCCGTCTGTCAGACGACCTGCTGCTGTTTAGATCAACCAACCAGCCTATGTTTCTTGTCCCTTGTGGGCCTTGTGATGCGTGTGTGTGTGGGCCTTGTGGTGCGTGCGTGCGTGCGTGCGTGCGTGCGTGCGTGCGTGCGTGCGTGCGTCACACCTGCCAAGGGGTCTGACTGACTGATAAACCAGGATTATGTATCACTCTAATTGCAAACATATGGGTCAGAGACAGGGATCTAAACCTGCACTGGTCATTAATCAGGCACCTTTCTCCAATAAAGGTGACAGCAGGTTTGACAAAACCACAACTGGGTTAAAGGTTATCATGCCATGATTACTGTTCACTGTGTTACGACATATAGGAAGGAATATTAAGACAAAGTCAAAGGAATTGGTCAATGTCATTAGTGATGGAGCTGGTTCCACAGCAATTAAGTGTAGGCATATTATACGTCATGATAGACAGGTAACATCAAGACTTTGCTGTGATTTTTATTAGCCAATTTCAATTGAAGGTGTCATTGCCAATGTATCATAAACACATTGCCTCATTTTGTTAAGCACCACTGAGATCCTCTCAACTTAAAAAACAAATGAAAGCCAGACCTGAGCACAAATGGCACAGATGAATGCTTTATAAGAATCAGCAAAGCTCAATAGAGATGAACATGCAAATAAAAGAAAGTCTGAAAAGCACAAGTACTGTAGCGGTATCCATACCTACCTTGTCAAACAGAGACTTCCATTGCTGAGACAGGGACAGAGAGAGAGAGAGAGAGAGAGAGAGAGAGAGAGAGAGAGAGAGAGAGAGAGAGAGAGAGGGGATGAGTGAGCCAAGGGAAGAGATGAGGGTGAAAATATGAAACAGGTGAAATACAGTGAGGTGACAGGTCTGGGTAGTGGGTACCAATCTCCTCCAGACAATGTTCTTTCTGCCTGTTTCGTTTGGTATAGTTTCGCAGCCTTGCTATAATTAACTTTCTTCTCTGCACTGTCTGTCTATAGCTGTGGTCAGTGAGCCACGGTGAAAGACCACTGGGCGAGACACGTGAAATGCAACTTGTGTGTAAAACACCTGAGCCTATCTGCCTCATATGACAGTTCACCACACTCATCTATTATTATGCCACGGACTGATGTTTCAGATTTGAGGCTGTGTGACTGTGATAGCCCTAATAGTAGGCTGTGCTGTGGATGATGCAGGGGGAAGAGAAAACAGAGCAGGGTAGACTTACGTCCTCGGGGGCCACGGGGAGAACATCGGTGCTCTCCAAAACCTCGATCTCTTCTCCCTCTGCGTTGGCCGCCACCGCTGGAGAGCTGTTCACTGGAACATCCCGAATCCCACCCGGCATCCTCGGGCTGCTCTTCTTCGTCGTCATATCCACCATCAAGAAGAGTGACGACTTTTCATAAACGATGCCCTTCCATAACTTAGCCTACCATCCCCACTCAGCGATTTCCATATATCAACACAGTTCATTTGCAATAACCCAATAAAAGTGTCAGCAAAATGGCAAAGGTAAAAAAATAAGTAGAAAAGAAGTATGGCCTAGGCTCTAGGGGTATCATTCTCACGTGTGCATAACAATATCTCCAATATATCGTGCTATTATTTCGTTTAAATCACCCCAGGTGATTAAATAACAAGATCCTAGTGTAGGGGAATTGGGGATAGTGTGCCTATTAAGCTATTCCATGTGCAGACATCACGAACAAATCTTCCATTAGCCAAAAAAGAGAGAGTTGACAATAGGCTTTCAAGGTGTCTGTTGCCACAGGCAGTAGGTCTAGACTCCGGCAGCGTGTCCTGTCCTCCATGCAGCGCACCGTGTCCGTGGTGTGTCGGCTCGGGGACGCACGTTGCAGAATGGCTCTCTCTCACTTTGGGAGACGCGGAGCGGCAGAGCGTAGAGCCAGCTGAAAGAAACGGTGACATCACGCAGAAGAATGAAACTCGGTAGACGTCACCGTCGGCAAGATAGACCAATAAACCAGACATTGTGATTATAAACGAACTGAACACAACGAAACTATCGTTTCGGTGCACTTATGAAAAGGCGTGCACAATAAAGGCTCTACTTTGAAGAAAGAGTATATACGTTTTTTGGTGCAGTAGCGCTATCCTGCCCTAAGTGTCTGTCTGTGTGCACTGCTGCTCACTCACGGACACAAGTCTGGGAAGTGGCATTTTTTGGTGCGTCACACCACGGTCACTGTACCTGAGAGTCGGTGGAACGGCGGCGCATCTCGGCTAGCTGCCCGGCTGTCTCCGCGGCGTCTCGTCAGAGCATTTGGGCTCAGTTCCACAGCCGCATGCGAGCAAAGGGAGGAGGAGGCACCGTCTCTCTCACCCTCTCTCTCCCCCTGTGTGTGTGTGTGTGTGTGTGTGTGTGTGTGTGTGTGTGTCAGCGCGTGCGACGGTGCGCGTGTGTGTGCGCGTGCGTGCGGGAGAGAGAGAGAGAGAGCACAGAGTTTTTTTTTGCCAGCACAGTGAGATGAGACAGACTCAGCCACCCACTCACTCACTCACTCCCATAAATGGAACTTGAGGAACTTGGTTTGTGTTCTCACCAGCTGGCTGTCACTGCTTTTACAGAGAGAACGCCTCTGATAAGGTTTCTAAATGACACTGACTGACACGATATTATATGCGTATAGCCCCGAATCGGAGCCCCCGATACGTTCTCTCAGTCCCTATGAGCGTAGGGACTGAGGGAACGTATCGGGGCTTAAGGGCGGATATGCGATGCATTTCAGAAACTACACAACTCTGCTGGTCCTCTGCAGTTGCCAGTCTTCAGTCCAACAGTCCTCCTGGCTTACATGACATTCCAGACACAATTCACACAAATGTCCAATACAATACCCACTACAGTGTACATTTGAGTGGTGCAACCACTCCTATAGACAGCTATGTGGGTCCCTGGCTGGGTATGTCCGAGCACGAAAATAGCGTTTGGTTGGTTTTAGAGCGTCGCAGTCCCGCCCCCTACCCTGGACCAGGAAATGATTCTCCGTTCATTTTCCTCATAGACATTTCAGAAAGTATTTATTTAAAGACGTTTACGCCGCGGACAAAGCCAACTCGAGTCGTGACAAATCATGACAACAAACGGCAGTTTACAACACTTTTTTTGTTGTTTTTCTTCTTTGTAATTATTTGTTTGGTCCAAAATATTCATCGCTGCCCGTTTGAAAGGCCCTTAACACACACACACACACACACACACACACACACACACACACACACACACACACACACACACACACACACACACACACACACACACACACACACACACACACACACATAATTAACTATGATGATTGGGTGTGACAGTAGGCCTACAGTACAGTGACAGAACAGTACAGTAGGCCTACGGTAACTGTGATTTCTCAACCATTTCGGATGCGGGACGGCTCGCCAGAACCGGGGCCCCCCCTGGACCCCTCGGTTTTCCTCGGGGTCTGGATGTTCTGGGGACCCCCACATGGAGTTGCACCACTGACTTCACACAGGTGTGATTTTTTTTGATTGATTGATTTGAAGTAGACTATTTATTAACAGTATGCAGAATGGAATGGGTACATTTCAAATGAAAGCTCAACTCATTCACTCAATACAAAAACAGTTACTGTGGACAACACACTGGTATTACCAGCCCGGTGAGTTTTAACTTTTCCATTTTCAGAAATAACTAGGTTACGGAGATAACCCCTGTTTTATAACTGCAAGCGAGATGACTCGCATTGGGAGATTGCGCCTCCTGCCGTGATCACAGAAGCATTACATCATATACTCATGGGCCAACTTGATTCGGGTTCGGGTCTGACACGTGGGCGATCCAACCCTCCCCCGCCTTAAGGGACAGAGCGCCTCAGGCCGTGTGTCGTCATTCCAAACCTAGCCTGAATTCTTCTCAAGCATCAAGAAGGGGATGTTGGCAAGTCATCTCGCTTGCAGTTATAAAACAGGGGTTACCTCCGTAACCTACAGTTTTAGAATCTGCTGTGCTCAATGACTCGCATTGGAAGATATGATAAACTCCCTTATTGAATCCCGAAGTCTGGACCCAGTCCAAAACTTCTGCCCATAAAACTCTAATGGAACGCACACTGCTCCTAAGGGCAGCCACGTCCCACCCCAAGACCCAGTAGACCCAAGTCCACTACCGTAGGTCAGAAAAAGGGCGGCAGAGAAAAAACCTGTCCTACTGCTAAGGGGGGAAAAGAGTAAGGGTAAAACCCTTACCTGGAGGCAACGCCAAGGAAGGCGGTCCTTGGCCACTGGCGCTGCAGTAACATCCAGTCTATAAAACCTGGCAAAAGTTGACGAAGACGACCAACTTGCCGTGGCGTAGACATCCTGGATCGAAACCCCTCTGCAAAGGGCCCAGGACGCTGACATTGCCCTAGTAAAGTGTGCCTTTACCCCCACAGGTGGTACTAGACCTCTGCTAGAGTATACCTGTTCAATGGCCTCCACTATCCACTGGGAGAGCCTTATCTTCGATACAGGCTTTCCAATGTAGTCAATATAGTTTTTTTTCTTGTCTCCGAATTAATTTGAGGAAACCTACTATGCTCTGTAATCTTCGGGATGAATGTGTGTGTTCTCACTGAGAAGAATGCAAGGGATGACGACACATGGCCTGAGGCGCTCTATCCCTTAGGGCGGGGGATTGGAGCGTCCACGTGTCAGACCTGAACCAATCAAGTTGGCCCGTGAGTATATGATGTAAATGTAATGCTTCTGTGATCACACCAGGAGGCACAATCTCCCAATGCGAGTCATTGAGCGCAGCAGATTCTCCTCAAATGGCTGATCTCCAAGCTCACAGAAATGTCCCCTGCTGCGAGACGCCACCTTACAACAAGTATAAATAGGACAGTGGTAGGCTTTGAGAATGGTACATTTTGAATCAGCATTGTCAATTTTGTCATGGATTAAAACGTTGCTGTGTTTGTCAAATTTAGTATTGAGTATCTACCACCAGCAACTTCACATCATGTTGCAATTTTCTTTATCTTTTTTGAGTTTTCATGAAGGCGCTGAATGGTAAATGAGCGTGCGCTGCTGTTTACAGGTCAGCACTGCATCGCTTCAAGCACACTGGAGGATGTAGAGTAAAACTAGAAAAAGTGGCCCTCGGGGCACAGGTCTCCACCAGGCCAGGTCGTGGCCTCCTGGTTGTGCTATAGACAAATTCAAAAACGGGTCTCATGGTCGCAGCTTACGTATTTCCTGTAGGCGGACTCGACGTAGCTGCGGGGTTTAAACCCTCACCAGGCGCATCTCTTCTACTACAGTGAATGGTAGAGTGACTGATGTTAGTCTGCCTCAAACGTTACTCTTTTACCTGCTTTTTACTAACACTAACAGTACAAAGATGCCCAGAACATCGAGATGAACCTGTGTAGTTTATGGCTGCTCCAACAGTAGTGGAACATTCCAAAAAAAATAAAAACGGAATGTCAAAATATCCACCGCGGTAGCTGAGACCAGAGCCATTGAGTAATGGTTGAGACGAAGCAGTGAAAGGTCCTGAAAGATACATAACGTCAGTCTTACCAAATACCCAATCTTTCTGTTTTATGAACACAAGGCTGCTGTACTTTATACCTCATACTAAGCATTTAAAGTATGAGGTATAAAGTATGGCAGCAGTTTAGATATTTGATTTATTTAGACAGTGGTTTTGATTGTACCCTTTATTTTGGCACCACCAGTCCCTTGAACCCTTCCCATATCTTTTGTTATTTGGCTTGATTTTCCTTCATCTCAGTACAGTTAATAAACAAAACTTTCAGTTCACTTTAAACCATTTATCCGTTTCACTTCTTTCATTTTTGGGTAGGCCTATATTATGTTATTGTCCCTCCCTAAAAGTGCGACTCAGGAAAGAGTCGCCCATAGTTTGCCCATAATAAGGTAAGAAAACAACCCAAACCTCTCAAAAAGGTGGTCTTACCCTTTAAGTAGACACAGGATAACAATACACAGGTGAACAGACCTAACAATCAACACAGGCATTGGCTGGGAGACTAATATATAATATATAATAACACAGGTGGAGAGCCTTATCACAGGGAGGTTAGACAAGACAGGAAACAGTAACTAGGGAAAACAGGAAACACTAGAACATCACTACATAATAAAAGTATGAGACTACAAACTGCCCAAGAACTGTAATCATAAAAAGGTTGGTTTATGTCCAACAGCAGAGATTTACACAGTGTTGTAAGTAACTAAGTACATTTAGGCCTACTTATGTACTGTACTTTTTTGAGGTATTTGTACTTTACCAGAGATTGTCCCATTTCCATTACCTTTACTTCTACTCCACTACATATCAAAACTGTTTTACTTTACTTTTAATCCAATACAATTATTTTAAAACTTTAGTTAGTAGTTACTTTGGAGATTTTAATTTTGATTGGAAAATTAGAACACATTAACCACTTCAACCCTATATAGTATACATTTCTGCCATTTGAAAATAGCCGGTCTACAAGCTCACAATGCATCGCATCGTGACACATTGTAGATACATAAAAATGTACTTAAAGTACTAAAAGTAAAACTACTCATATTGCAGAATGTCCCATTTCACAAGTTTAAAATGTGTACAAGATGTTTTGAAAATAGCCGATCTACAAGCTCACAATGCATCACATTGCGATGCATTGTGAGCTTGTAGATCTGCTATTGTCAAATGGCCGAAATGTGTATATAGGGTTGAAGTGGTTAATGCCTGTTTTCTAATCAAAATTAAAATCTCCAAAGTAACTAGTAACAAAGTTACTTATAGTAACCCTAAGGCTGAGCACGACTGCGCCCCTCCCCCTCACACAACACAATGTTGGGTCAAACCATGTGACCTCCATTGGAAATGCATTGGGCCGCTGGGCGGCCATGACACAACACCCAACGAGCACAGAGAATTGCATGAAAGGTGTGAGCTCAGCCTAAGGCTGAGCTCACACCTTTCATGCAATTCTGTGCTCGTTGGATGCTCGTTGGTTGGATGCATGTTGTGTTGTGTCATGGCCGCCCAATGTATTTCCAATGGAGGTCACATGGTTTGACCCAACATTGTGTTGTGTGAGGGGGAGGGGCGGACGACTGCGCCCCTCCCCCTCACACAACACAATGTTGGGTCAAACCATGTGACCTCCATTGGAAATGCATTGGGCCGCTGGGCGGCCATGACACAACACCCAACGAGCACAGAGAATTGCATGAACCGTGTGAGTGCACCCTAAGGCTGAGCTCAGACCTTTACTGCATTGCTGTATGCTTGTTGGATGAATGTTGTGTAGTGTCATGGCCGCCCCAATGCATTTCCAATGGAGGTCACATGGTTTGACACAACATTTGTGTTGTGTGAGGGGGAGGGGGCAGTCGAAACACAGCTGAAAGCCATACAACAGACCATGTGACCTCCATTGGAAATGCATTGGGGCGGCCATGACACTCACAACGCTGTAAAGGTCTGAGTGAGGCTGAGCTCACACGGTTAATGCAATGCTCTATGCTCGTTGGGTAGTGTCATGGCCGCCCCAATGCATTTCCAATGGGAGTCACATGGTTTGACACAACATTGTGTTGTGTGAGGGGGAGGGGCGCAGTCGAAACACAGCTGAAAGCCATACAACAGACCATGTGACCTCCATTGGAAATGCATTGGGGGCGGCCATGACACTCACAACAAAAATCTGTGTTGCGACCGTGTGAGCTCAGCCTGAGGCCTCAGGCTGAGCTCACACAGTCGCAACACTGATTTTTGTTGGCTTTCAGCTGTGTTCAGTGTTGCGACCGTGCAACGTTAATGCAATGCTCTATGCTTGTTGGATGAATGTTGTGTAGTGTCATGGCCGCCCCAATGCATTTCCAATGGAAGTCACATGGTTTGTAGTCCACATTTTGGACTACAAGCTGTTGTATGGCTTTCGGCTGTGTTTCGACTGCGCCCCTCCCCCTCATACAACACAAATGTTGTGTCAAACCATGTGACTCCCATTGGAAATGCATTGGGGCGGCCATGACATCCAACAAGCATACAGCAATGCAGTAAAGGTCTGAGTGAGGCCTTAGTTTTCAAATAATTGTAGTGGAGTACAAATTTTGGCTCTGAGATGTAATGGAGTAGAAGTAAATGTATTGGAAATACTCAAGTAAAGCACAAATACATCAAAATTGTAGTTAAGTACAGTACTTGAGTAAATGTACTTAGTTACTTTACACCACTGCTGGTAGGCCTACTCTAGAACAATATTTTACTACACCGCCACCAAAATGTGGAATGCTCTGACACCATCCATTACAAACTATGTAGACTAAATCACTGGATTCTTTCAAAACTAACTAGGAGACCACAAGGGGAGGTAAATGCAATTTACCATAGAAAGGAGGTGTCATTCACTGCCGATGTTTTGGTGACTGCCCCATGGTTAAGGTTTGGGTGCCCTGTTTAGACCACCTACGTAGGCCTACCTATTATCTACAGCAAACACACCTAATCTTTCTGTGGAAGTCCCCTTTGAGAAATTTGGTGGTGGAGTAGTAGTTGCCAGTGTGTATGTACATGTTGATCAGTATGTGTCCTGTGAAACTCCCTTAGTTACATCTGTGATAGCATTGCCATGGAAACAACAGCAAGGCCATCAGTTATTTTTAAGCCTAGGGGTCTTCTGACACCCACACATCTTTTTGGGGTTGAAGTTACAATATAACGTATGTGGTTCCCTATAATTCAATATTAAATTATATTAAATATTAAAATATGGCCATACACACTGGTAGCCAATGTGCCAATATTTTATTATGGACGCAGAGCATAGAAACCAACGTTTCGGCAGATAACAGCCTTCTTCACTCTGAGGAATTAAGGCAGTTATCTGCCGAGACGTTGGTAATCACAAACATGCTTCAATGATCTTCACGTGAAAATCAGTTATTAGGAAACTTGCTATTCCATAGGCAACTAACTCAAGATGCAGTTGGTCTTATTTGCCTTACTTAAATCAAAGAAATCCCAATAAACTTTGGAAAATGGTCAGCAGTCAAGTGCTGAGTTGTGTGGTAGTATTATAAATATATTTTTTTGGCTTAATATTTAGATATATATATATTTATATGCGTTAGAGTTATCATATATATAGATCTATCTATGATAGATCTATATAGATCTATCTATGATAGATCTATATATACATTTTTCAGTAGTAGTTCATGAGCACCCAACAGGCCAGAGTCTGTGCTTGTTGTGGTGTTCTTATTTGTTCCTGATGCAGGTGGATGGCTGAGGTGTGGTCTGATAGGCAATGATCATCATCGTCATCATCTCCTGCTGTGATTCTGGGGAGTGTCCCGGCGTCCTTGAGGGGAGGGCAGGCCACCCTCCAAGCCACCAGCGAGGACTCAGGAGACACCATTAGGGACTCAGGAGACACCATTAGGGACTCAGGAGACACCATTAGGGCTCTCCTCCAGCCGCCACACCATGGATTATGTTCATGTATCTGTTGAACTCCAAATTCTGATTATGATTTGTCCCTTCGGAAAGGACTTTTGCCGTAGTTATCTGTAGTGTTACTTTTGTTATTGGTTAGTGTTGTTCCTGTTGTGTTTTCTTTTGAGTTATTCCAACCATCTGTAAATATTCGTTATTTTTCCTATTTATTTGTTTATTTATTTATTTGGGTCTCAGCAAAACCATCCCCAGTCCCTCAAGGACTACACCCCTGAGCGGAACCTGAGGTCTTCGGACATGGAGCTCCTCACCACCTGCCATGCGAAAAAGCGGACCCTCAGCGATAGAGCCTTCTATATGTGGCAGCCCCCCCTTGCCCTCTGGAACTCTCTCCCCTTGGAGATTCGCCAGACGCCTACATTGGACTCTTTCAAGTCTGCACTGAAGAGACATTTGTTCACTCAGGCTTTTGGCAAGTTTGTTTGTTTTTGTTTTTCTGTTTTGTAAAGCGTCCTTGGGTTTCAAATTATTATTATTATTATTATTATTATTATTATTATTATTATTATTATTATTATTATTATTATTATTATTATTAGTAGTAGTAGTAGTAGTAGTAGTACTAGTAGTAGTATTAATTATTAATAATAATGTTTTTGTTAAAAAGTTAAGGCTTTATAGTCTGATATAGTAAACATTGCTAGTAACATGGGTCACCCCATCTCTCCAGCTGTTCCATTTAACAGAAAATACATTTTCAGGTGGGTTACAAATGACATCCCATCAGTAGAAGCCCAGAAAGACATTTGCCAACTTGTGTTCCAGTTCCAATTTTGTCTGCATATTTGTTTGTTTTACCACTTCCAATTTCACTTGTTTATCCCGTTTCCTGTATGAGTTCCCTCTCCTGATTTGATTACATTTATTTATGAGTTACTTCTCCTGATTTATTCATTTTCTGCTTATTAAAGAGCCAGAGAGACAGTGAGAACCCTGTAACTGCACTCTCTATAGTCTATAGTAATGATAGATAGATAGATAGATAGATAGATAGATAGATAGATAGATAGATAGATAGATAGATAGATAGATAGATAGATAGATAGATAGATAGATAGATAGATAGATAGATACCTTTATTGATCCTGCGGGGGGAAATCAGCTGCCCAGAGACAGCACAACAGTTAAGAGTTACAGCACAGGTAAAAAGGTAAAGAGTAAGGAAAGAAAGTAGAGAGAACTAGAAAAAGTCTCAGGTCTCCACCAGGAGGATAGGAGTGTGTGTGATATTTGGCAAAATGTTTAGGAGTAATATAATCATGTTTTGTGTGTGTGTGTGTGTGTGTGTGTGTGTGTGTGTGTGTGTGTGTGTGTGTGTGTGAAACGCGGCTTGGCCTGTTGTAGCGTCACCATGAGGCTGATTTGAAAACTGTCAAGTGGCATTTCTTCCTCAGCCTAGTGGGAATATGCATGCACAGTTTCACCGCAATCGGACGCTGCATTGAGTAGTTGTGGCAATTTGTACAAAACGGGTACAAAGCGGGCTACTCCTGAATCGTAGGCAATGAAGGTGGATTATGAGAAATCAAACAAACCCGTCTTGATCACATGACTATGGAGAGCATGTGTACCGATTTGCGTGAAATTTGGATAAAATCTGAAGGAGTAATATTGTGTTTTACACATGTCGGCCTCCTGGTGGCACTATAAAGAGCAGATGTGAAAAATTCTAGGCAAAGGTTTTTCGTTGGCCTCTAGGGAGTTGGCATACAAAGTTATCCACAGATCCGTGCAGTTAGAGGTAAAAACACTTTTCGGCCAGTGATAGCGCCACCATGAGGCTGAGTTGAAAATGTTCACGTGGCATTTCTTCCTCAGCCTAGTGGGAATGTGCGTGCACAATTTCACGGAAATCACACGATGTGTTCATGATTTGCAGCATTTTGTTTGAAACTGAGCACTCCTGTGAACTTTGGAAGCCGATCTTAGCCAATCAGGATGGAGTCTGAGAAATCTGAAAGACACGTTTTGTTGAATGGCTCTAGAGAGACTGTGTACCAATTTGCGTGATGTTTGGACAAAATCTGTAGGTGTACTGTCCAAAAACTTGTTTTGCACAAAGCGGCCTCCTGGTGGCGCAATAACAGCCCGTTCTGGAAATTATGGGGCAGAGGTTCATCGTTGGCATCCAGGGAGTGTGTGTGCAAAATGTGGCATCGACCTAGCCTGGATCCAGCCCAAAGACCCCGCCCACTCTCTGAGTGGACTCTGTCTCTTGGTCTGGTGTTGCACTGTGAACCTATAATTTCTTCGGTACAAAAATGTATTATCCAATGAGAATCGGTGGTGGGGGTGGGTCTAACGAACAACCAATCAGCGCCGAGAGGAAGGAGGGAAAAACAACACCAATGGCTGCTGGTTGAGGGAAATTCTAATCCCCTCCCCCTTGAAATCGCTCAGACAGGAGACAATGTCAGACTGAAGCTTCAAGAAAGCTACAGTCTGATAATCAGGCTAGCATCGACCGGGTTAACGGTGCCGGAGATTAGCTGTTCACAGACGGACGGACGGACACACAGACGGACACACAGACGGACGGACGGACGGACGGACACACGGACAGACGGACGGAGTGCAAAACATACTCTCTCCCCATGCCTGGTGGAGACAAAGAGAGAGAGAGAGAGTGCTATTTAAAACGTATTGTAACAAAACATAAAATAAATAATTCACGTTACGTGTACATGTGTCATTTTGCATGTGTCAAGCCCAGGGGAAGAGGCATGTTTTGAAATACAATGCCCTGTCAGTGGTAGCGGGGCTGTGCTTGGCACACAGTGCAGCTTTAATGAATCAACATCTGTGTGGTTTAGCATCATTCAGACATGAACTTCTTGTTTTCGGAAACATTACTAAACCTAAACATTACTGCTCCTACAGCAACATCAATATTTGAAACGTGGTGTATCAACTGCTTATAAATTATTTATACTGAACTATATACTATCATCATAGGTCTGACTATAGCTGCCAATAATCTGCAGTAGCACAACTTGCTTGTGGCATTCTTCTCTCACTCTTCTTGTCTTTACTTATTCATTGTAACAACCTTGCACTATGGAAACAGATAGGCTCCTGCCCACCCTACAGGCCACATGCTACGGAAACAGATAGGCTCCTGCCCACCCTACAGGCCACATGCTAGGCTCCTGCCCACCCTACAGGCCACATGCTACGGAAACAGATAGGCTCCTGCCCACCCTACAGGCCACATGCTACAGAAACAGATAGGCTCCTGCCCACCCTATAGGCCACATGCTACAGAAACAGATAGGCTCCTGCCCACCCTACAGGCCACATGCTACAGAAACAGATAGGCTCCTGCCCACCCTATAGGCCACATGCTACAGAGACAGATAGGCTCCTGCCCACCCTACAGGCCACATGCTCGACAACGCTTGCTGCTCCTAACAGCACGGCCAATAACCACTTGCATACTTCCTTCACCAGGGTCTGCAGTGGTCTATCTTTGGCCCCCTACTTTTCCCTCTACCCCAAATCCCCTCAGCTCACAGCTTGTGAATCAGCTGTTTTTGAAAATAAATCACACATGTGTGAAGTGAGGGGTGATCTTATCATCATACATTATCTCATTCCGGCCAGATAACAATTTGTGTCCTCACTTTTGTCATCAATGTTTGTGTTTACACCTTTACACTGGCCTAATGTGCACAAACACTCAAAACTAGTCATAGGAAACGGCAGCAAAATAATGTGTTTACACAAACCCTCAAAGCTGGACATGAAGGTTTGCTTGCTCAGAATTCAAGTGGTTAAAATCAGCTAATTGGGTAAAAGGGGCTTTCACAAGTATTTGCAGTAAGTCTAGAACTGGTGTGAACTTGATAAATATATCACAGCTCTGAGAAGAGTCAATAATGATGACGATCCATCTGGAGGATCAGACCCTTCCTCACCAAGGAGTATAGCCAGCTCCTTTTGCAAAGCCATCTCCAGGCCTGACTATTTGTAAGTCCCTCTGCCTCTGGATAAGACTGTCTGCTAAATGCCTAAATTGTAAATTGTAATGAGGAGGGTGGTGTGGTGTGTGTACAGTATGTGTGGTTGGGATGGAATATGAAACACCTGCTAGTTAGTGTAGTGGGTACAAATTAACGGAAAGAATTGCAGCATAAATCATTGGGACTTAGGAGGTTCAAATGACCAGACACACGCACACACGCACGCGCACGCGCACGCACGCACGCAACTGTATAAGAATAGGTTATACAATTAATTGGATATTCAATATTATCTTGTACAATTCTATTTGCCATTGTAAGTCATCTCACCATGTTGTAGACATAGAACAGTGTCACTTTTCATTACTGTACGTTACAGTGCATCAACAAGTATTAATGTGATAGCCTACTTGATTATCGGGCCATACAGTAGCTTTAAGAATGTACAGCAGTTTACTGGGGATATTTGGGGATATTTGTTGTTTAAGCAATGCTACCCTCTTGTGGACAATGGACCCAGACCACTAATCCTAATCATTATTAGGCTACATAATTCCTTGACAGAACAGTTTCCATAAAACTGTGTTGCACAGGCAATTAATGAATTCAGATAACATTGATTTGCGCAGAGGATGAGTTTGCATTTCAACACATTTCAACAGGACTCACTATTATTTTCCCATTAGTCCCTGCATTGTAGCATATTTACACAGATTAATCTAGAGTTATCAGGTACTGTGCAGCTGTTCAACTTCTGGAAGGTTTGAAATGAAAGGGATCCTACCTACCCTATACCATAGGGTATATTTTATGATGAATTCCTGTTCTGTTCTTTGTCTATATAGAAGTGTCTATTTGTACGTCTCTAAATGTTTTGATGAATTGAACATGGTCGACCCTCTTGTAAACAAGTGTAATGCTTAATTGGGTCGTGCACTCACAATTAACAGCCTTTGTATTGAGTTTGTGCTTGAAATGTACTGTAATTCTGCAAACTGTTAATAAATATTTCAATCAATCAATCAAAACCAATTACCATGTTTAGTAGGGTTGGTGCAATAACCACTTTGTCAGGTTGAAATTGGTTAAACTGGAATTTAAATCTAAATATGATATATTAGCTTTTTTTAAACATATTTTTTCTCCTTAATAAAGCTGTGGGTTAAATAATAGAAATGGTGATCCAATGGCCACTCATACAGTACAGATGTCACTATGACTTCACTCCTAATAACAAAATCCTAGGTGTTAATTTAACTCTGTTAATTTACAGTATGTATGTATGTATGTATGTATGTATGTATGTATGTATGTATGTGCGTGCGTGCGTGCGTGCGTGCGTGCGTGCGTGCGTGCGTGTGTGTGTGTGTGTGTGTGTGTGCATGTGTGTATAGAGGGTATGCGCGTGACATCATCATCAAACCCGGACGTTATGCAGGAATGCCTACTGAGTGACAAAAAGCTACTTTCTGGCCTTGACAGCCCATACATCCAAACAGAAAAGTCCTATCGGATTGAATTAAACAACATTAAACAATGTTAATCTCACTTTGCCTGTTGCTTTGCCACTCAATGTGCCATTCACTTTAGGCATGTGCATACCCTCTATAGTGTTTAGTGTAGTTGACTAGGCTGGGGATTTCAGATGAGCGTTATCAGGCGTTATGTAACTGTGTGACAGAGGGGCAGAGGTGATGTGTGAAGACAGTGAACTGCTGGAGTGTTGGCATCAGGGGGATTCAACGTTACAGCAGAGTAGGAGACAGTCCATCCCACCAGACTGCAAAACAATATTTCCAAATGGAACTAAAGTGAATTACTGTGAAAAATGTTATTTCAGGCACTAATGGCAAGTGGACAGCAAAGTGTTTTTTTTTTCATTGTTGGATTTTGTCCTTTAAAGGGTGACTTAAAAAAAAAAAAAAAGATAAATAGTACAGGAGGTAGACAGGAAACAGGGAGAGAAAGATGGGGAGGGACACGCAGCACAGGTCCCTGTGGAGCTTGTAAATTAAAAAAAACAATAATTAAAACAAAAAATTGCTGATGGCAATAGTAGAGTTGTGCTGACTGTGCTCCTCTCAAATTGTTTTTTGGCGCTGTGATTGTGAGATTAGCATGGAGGGAAAAAAATACAGTAATAATCACGTAAAACACAGATCAAAATACAAAGTAGATTGAGGTTTTAACATGATGGGGATTATTGATAGGTATACCAGAACTTGTTTGAATCTCTGATCTTTGTTATCAGAGATTATCATCTGTGCAGCTACAATTTGTGCAAAATATACAGTACGGCACAATAACAACTCTGCTAACCTTAGCATTCCTAGTCTGCGCATGTCACAATGGGCAAACATTCAGCAGAAACTACTATACTACTATAGGCTACTCAGGGTGACTGACTTTGCTGTTGGAGACCCTAGACCAGTGGCTCTCAAACCGCTGTAAAGGTTTATTTGGAACATCGTCAAGGAACTCAGAGGGTCCCTGAACCCCACTTTGAGAACAACCAGACAGCATTCCCTCCCTATGATTGATGATAGGTTCTTGATTTACCCATGAATTAAATTACTATGCAATTGATGTAATTGCCTCATATTTACCTGCTTACTGTAAATCGCTCTGGATTAAGAGCATCATGCTAAAATGCCTAAATTGTATATGTTTTTATTGATGATTGACTTAACTGCCGATTGTTTTTGTGTCTCTGAGCTGTACAGAATACGATATCTTGTTGCTTCTGTCTTCTGTCTTTAAAAGTGCACATTGTTTCTGATTGTGAAGGCTGCTCACCATGAGGTTCTATCCAGGAAGGCTTGGACAAATTCACCATTTACAAGGCAGAAAGAGCCTGCTGGTTGACTAACCACTCTTTCTGCCTTGTTCCGCCCTGGTTACGAGCTGTTTATGTTGAATTTGCTAAAACATTATTTTTGGAAAAAACGAAATATGCTCTTCTTGATGCAAGTTGGCACCTCGACAGAGTGCATGTCTAGTTTATACTGCAACCCCACTAACTGTTCTACAGTCAGTTGAGTTCTAGTAAATCATCAGTTGATTACTCTGCTACACTCGGTTATCTCTCCATATGGAGCTGGCCAGCAACTCTACATCTGACCTCACTGACACCAGATTAATAGTTTAACTACTGCTTCTCAACTGTGCCGTATTAAGAAGCTCTGTTGTTGCAGCGCAACCTCGCCCTTTAGGGCAAGTTACTGGTAATGTTAATGTGAATGGGCATGCATCTTCATAATATGGATATGATACGTCACTCGAGTGGACTCCTGGGGGAAGAGTCCTGAGTCCCTTAATTGGTCCGAGACGAGTAAATGAAAATGTGGCCTCGAAACCGGACTCGAGTACTACAACACTAGTTCATACATTATGCATTTCGATTAAATAAAAAACATAGAACAACAACAATATAATAACTTAGAACAGTCATTGTTTGTGTGTGTGTGTGTGTGTGCGTGCGTGCGTGCGTGCGTGCGTGCGTGCGTGCGTGCGTGCAAGCGTGCAAGCGTGCGTGTGCATGGGGTAGCAGTAGTTTAGTGACCATGTCTAAAATAGCTGGCCAAACTGTAAAACTAAAAATAATCTACAATCTCTGCGTCATGGGAACGGTGCCTGTCAGTGGGAGGTGTTGAACGATCAGAACGGAGGTGCTATGTCCTCCCGGTGGGGGCTCCTTGCTGGCAGATCAGCCCGTACAATAGCAGTGTCTGATAAAGTGCATGTGAGCCCGAAACTTCACAGCACTTTAAAGGGTGCAATACATTTATTTTAAGTGGAGCCCATCAGTGTGCAAGCATTTGTTTTGCCCATTATTTCTCACTCAGCACGTGCCCATAGTGTGCACGTCTTTCATCTACAATAGCAGGTAAACTGGCACAAAGACTAAACTTTGGAGAGAAGTGGCAAAATAAATGTACATTTAACAAAACAAAATCAAGATGTTCTGAATAAGAATCGGTGTGAGACTCATATGGCTAATCTGAGTGAAGGTGAGAACAATGTACACTTGTACAGTGTAAGAGTAGAAACTGTTTTGTCTTTCCTTGAAGATACAAGGTCAGCCAACATGTTTCTATAATGAAATATCAAACGAAGCTATAGAGACAGAACATGGACTTGGGCCAGCTTTAGGTCAAACTGATTTTTTTCCTTAACCTTGGTAGAAAAGTATTTATAGAAACATAAACTGCGCGCGTGTGTGTGTACGTGTGTGTGCGTGCCCATATGCGCTGGGCTTTAACCTAGAGACAAAGCTTTCTATTTCACAAGTTAACACAGTAGTGCTAAGGCCAGACCACACCAATGCAACTCCTTACAACCACTTGCAACCATTATCCCCACATGGCACTGTAAGGCTCCAAAAATCCAGAGATGCAGAGATGCATCCTCCACCAACAGTTACAGTGCAGTATAAATAGTGAAGGCCTTAAATAACAAATCAAAATAAGACTTCCTTACACAAGGGCCCTGGCAGCTCTCCCCTAGGTGCTTACAGCTTGTTGCTCCAAGCCCAACTAACTGATCCCCTGCCCCTAGCTGCAGCCTCCCTCTTATAGGGAGTGGATCCTAGTATCCTACCACATGGCATGAAATCAATTAACAGTCTCTAAAGCGGTTTTGTTGCAAGGAGTTGCATTGGTGTGGACTGGCCTTAACATTAAAAAGTAATAATCATACACAGTAAACACATGGTCCAAAATGTCAGCATTCCCATTATATCGCTGACCCATCCTTGTAAGTCTTCTATAACAGTGCGTGTGGAGGTCCTGATTCTATCCTCGACACAGGTCTCTATCTCACTGACTGTGCTGGTTCATGATAGGCAGTATGGTCTCCACGCTATTGTGTTCCACCAGGTCAGATGTATTCCTCACCAGGATCAGAGGAACCCTGCACACACAACAACGTAACTCTTATTTTCAAACTCAAACAAAACGATCAAAAGTAGCAGGTCCACAAACGTATGACACCAGTCATATCAAAACATGACTATTGTGACTCTCTCCTTAATGGACTACCGGCATGCACACTTAAGCCTCTCCAATTGATCCAGAATGCCGCAGCACGCTTGGTCTTCAACCAGCCAAAATTGTCTCCCCCCTTCTCTGCTCCCTCCATTGGCTCCCGGTTGCTGCCCGCACAGAGTACAAAACTCTGATGCTGGCCTTTAAAGCAACCAAAGGTATGGCACTCCCATATCTTCAAAGTCTGATCGGACCCACAAATGCTCCCACACGCTCAGATCAGCCAACGCAGGGAAGCTGGAAGCTGAGGAATTTTAATTGTTGTAAAACGGCTATATAAATATAAGTACAAGTAAAATTCCCATATTAAGTTTTGACTTGAATAAAAGTGCAAAAAGTATTGGCTTCAAAACTATAAATGCAAGTGTGTGTGTGTGTGTGTGTGTGTGTGTGTACGTACGTGCGTACGTCTGAAATCCACGTAACTCAAGAACCAAAAGAAGAATCAAATTCGACACCCACAGGGAGTGCAGTGCCCGGTGTCGAGTCGGTCGGACCCACGGTTGTCCAGAACCACCACAAAAGGCCTCTGCCCAGGCTCTGGACCTGATCTCCCTCCATATTGAGCTGTCCTCTTCTGACATCATTCTGACATCTGGAGCGCCCTTGTTGCTGAAAGGTTGCCGGTTCGATTCCCCGGAAGGGCAGGAAAAATCTGGGTCGGGAAGTGATTGGTCATCACTCACCCAACACCGCTGAAGTGCCCTTGAGCAAGGCACTGAACCCCCAACTTCTCCAGTGGAGCTGCTTAGTGGCCAACAGTATAAGACTGAGGTTGTACTGGTCAGCTCCCAGGTTTTAATGTGTGTGTCTGTCTGTGTGTTTTCTATGTGCAGGGCGTTGCTGAAAAGCTACTACCCTGGGCAAATAAAGGAAGTCGTCTTACTAGTATATATTAGTGCTGTCCCCGACTAAGGATTTGTATAGTCGAAATTAATATGAATACATTTGCTGTTAGTCGACTGATAGTCGACTGAACACCCCCCTGCCCAAAAAAAAACAAAAAACAAAAACAATTAGGATATACCAGTCATTGTGAGAACGTTTCTAGCATATGGATTTTCTAGCATTAGTTGCCTAATTACTGTATGCCCTGTTGCACACCCTTCACATATAATGCTTGGGTTAATCCATCCCTGACCGCTGACAGATCATACAATATCCTAAATATATATATACTAATGGTTTGTCATAATGGATATAGATTTTTTAAATTAATTTAATTTGAAATGAACATTGTCAGATATTAAGAAATGGAATAATGTTACAGCTAAGTTTGTATGGTGTATGGAGTATGAGTGTGTATTCAATATCATTTACCATTGCATTCTATAAAAAAATGGCAGTGAATCGTGATGCATTGGGAGATTGTAGATCTGCTACTTTCGCATCATTTTAAAAAGTGTCTAACACATTTTCTTCATACTTCTTCTTTAGTAACTTTAAAAACACAAAAAAATGGTGTCAGTGAAAAAAATAAAAATAAAATAAAAAACATTATTTTTTATTATTTTTTAACATCGACTGAGAGGTTGTTAGTCGACTGAGACCCGTTCCGATCGATTAGTCGACTATTCGACTAATCGAGGTCAGCACTAATATATATATATATATATATATATATATATATCTTGTGTATAGCTGTTTAGCTATATATAGCTTGTGCTCAGCTACTACCCTGGATAAATAAAGGAAAACTCGTCTTACTGGTATGTATGTATTGTTTTCTTGTTTGTTGTTTATTGTTTGTTGTTTATTGTTTCTGGTTCCCATAGAAACCATGGAGAGAGCTTCAGGGCTGCTGTTTGTTCCAAACCTCATGAAGAGAACCAAAGCCCCACAGGCCATCACTGCTAAATAAAACTATAAATTCCAGCCACCATCACCACTAAATAAGACTACAAATGCCAACCTGTATAGTCCATACGGGTCCATCCATTTCAGATCAGATGCCCTGAGCCGAGACCCGACCATACCCAAGGGACAAGTCAATATGAGACCCGACCATACCCAAGGGACAAGTCAATATGAGCCGAGACCCGACCATACCCAAGGGGCCGAGACCCGACCATACCCAAGGGGCCGAGACCCGACCATACCCAAGGGAGACCCGACCATACCCAAGGGAGACCCGACCATACCCAAAGGACAAGTCAATATGCCCTGAGCCGAGACCCGACCATACCCAAGGGAGACCCGACCATACCCAAGGGGACAAGTCAATATTTTGGACATGGCTCAGTACTCGGTTCACTGGACATCACCACCAGATGAGTTGTGCACACTGCTAGTAGGGAAAGGAAGTACCTCCACACATTTTGTTTTCATATATTTTATGTTTTGAAATATTTAACATAACATCTGCATATACTAACCCATTAAGACAGATTTACAACAAATTATTCAAACATCTTCAACATTTTTCCAAATATTTGCAGTGAGCTTGTACATCTGTTATTCTTGAATACCCAACGCTGAAATTGATGGCATTTGATGAGATTTAGCCTCAGACAAAGAATATTTTGTTATTTTGTCCCCAATTCCATGCGGTATATAGGAGAGATAACAGGCAAAGATCAAAATAACAATTATTCTACATTATCTAATAATGTGTAGAAATTAAGTAATGCAGAATATTTTTACTCTTGAGAATGTAAAATGAAACCAAGTGCACCTTTAAAGTTAGATCTAGATTAAAGATCTAATAAGGGTCCATTTGGTTACCAACTCTCCCCATCATTTAGCTGGGGACCACCTGGAACCCCCTCAAGGACCACTGGTGGTCTCCAGACCACTGGGATAATAATTGTAGTCGAGAAGTTCAGAATCACTGTTCCTAGCGTTAGGGTTAGATATCATCTCAGTGATCCAGTCCACATATCTGTGGACGTTGGCGTAGACACCAGGCTTGTTCTTCTGAGCACATCCGTCCCCGAAGCTCACCACACCAGTGATATAGTGAGTTCCAGTCTGTTCACACACCAGGGGCCCGCCTGAGTCACCCTACAGGGATAAAGAATAAAAGAATAATAATAAATAGCTGCAAGCAGCGATAAAACGGGGTCAAGCCATAAAGGCCCCTCTCTTAACAGCGTCTCCTCTTTAAATAGCTGGTTGGAGACTGGAGATGACGTCACTTTCTTTGTTACGCTGATTGGCTGAAGGGGTTGTCTGTCAACGCTGTACTCCCGCAGCCAACCAACCATGCATTAGCAGGGTCGAGACTCCACACAAATGAATGGAAATGCAATTTCAAGGGGGAGCTAGTCCCCCCTTGACGTCAAGAGTGCATAGAGCAGATCATATAATTCATTCATTGGGAG
The DNA here is from genome assembly GCF_951216825.1 of Electrona antarctica. Classification (NCBI taxonomy): domain Eukaryota; kingdom Metazoa; phylum Chordata; class Actinopteri; order Myctophiformes; family Myctophidae; genus Electrona; species Electrona antarctica. The sequence goes on from NC_136809.1 coordinate 41,427,067, forward strand.
ATCTAAATGTCAAGGGTCCTTCGACGAATGACTGTGAGCTTCAGTTCTTGAGCGATTCTCACGACCCTCTACCATAACGACAGCACAGAACTGCCAAAACGGCGAAAAAATGGCGGACCCGTACGAAAACAATAACGCCGGGGCTCCACTGCACGTGCTGCGTCTCCGTCGTGTGCGTCAAAAAACGAACCGGGGCAATTTTAATGCAGTCACGAAACGCAACGCAACGCGGGCAGTGGAGCCACCCTTCATTGATTAAAAATGGAACATTCCCTGACGGTGACGGAGACACGACGCTGACGCGCCCGGTGGAGCCCCGGTGTAAGGGGTCTTCGCCCCTTCTGGCTTAATCCCTAATAAAAATACATGATTTATATAGCACTTTTCTAGGTACTCAAAGTTGCTTTACAGGGCCAAAATAAAAACAACTTTATTATGACGCATGTTGGTGTATGTGACTTGAAAGTAGTATACTGTGGTCGGCTGGACCGAAAGTGGTATGTATGTATACATGTATATAAGGTAGGCGTGGTAGGTATATTCTATAACATCTGTTGATGGTGACGTAATTAAGATATGTTTTAATGTCGGGTGGGTAAAAGGTAAATGCATGTATACATGATTGTATGTAATCTGAAACCTATCTTAATTACGTCACCATCAACAGCCGATTATAACCACACCTACCATACATACATACCACTTCTGGTCCAGCCGACCACAATACTTGCGCTCTGCTTGCGCAAGTAAATACTATTCCATATTTTGTTGAAACCTCTGCATTTTGGAGGGGTGACAAGGAAGGTAACAGGTTGTCAATCACACGCAATTCACGTGCAACATTGCTGTACAGATTGCGTGTACGTGAATAAACAGGTTTAAAAATAAAAGCAATACAGTTTTAGCCCACGCTTAAAGTGAAATTAGAAATTACGTATAATTATCTAATTTCCAAGTAACCTTTCACGGACAGGGGGAGGGGAGACGGGCACATAGGTTCTTGAACCAATAGGGAGCCGGCATCGGTTTTGAATCCGCTCCTCTAGTCCTTGGAAAGCTTGGGTACTTTCAGGCTACGGTGTGTGTAATAAATAATTAAAATCACACCTGTGTTAAGTGAGGGGCGCTCTTAACATCTTACAACATCGAGGAGGGATCACCTATGATTAGTTGATGATGTAAAACAAACGGTGTCAAAACAAACATTAAATTGTCTTTATTGTTAATGGGATTTAATGTTTGTGTTAGGGACAAAACAATCATTAATTTCTCTTCATTGTCAATGGCATTGAACTAAAAACAAACATTATAGGAAGGGCTAGCGCCCCTCAAAATAAAAAAAAACTCTCTCACACACACACACACACACACACACACACACACACACACACACACACACACACACACACACACACACACACACACACACACACACACACACACACACACACACACACACACACACACACACACACACACAAACGCACCTGACAGGCGTCAACCTCTCCCGTCAGGTATCCTGCACAGATCATGGTATTGTCCAGTCGGTCTCCATAGACATGTGGAGCCATGCAGCTATGCTTAGGGAGCAAGGGAACCTGGGCGTCCAAAAGTTTGCTGGGACGGTACCCTGAGGGTCAGGAGCACACAGAGAGGAAGACATTCTGTTTGGTTTGGTTCTAACATAGAAGCCAGACAATGAACAGTGTTGGGGGTAACTAGTTACAAAAGTAACTGTCGAATAAATCAACATGCATTAAATAAATGAATCAATTGGCCAACATTGTGTCGATATGAAGAACAACTCTGAGCATACAAATTATAATGACATTTTATTGATTTTTGTAAAAATAAAATAAAATAAAATAAAATAAAATAAAATAAAATAAAATAAAATAAAATAAAATAAAATAAAATAAAATAAAATAAAATAAAATAAAATAAAATAAAATAAAATAAAATAAAATAAAATAAAATAAAATAAAATAAAATAAAATAAAATAAAATAAAATAAAATAAAATAAAATAAAATAAAATAAAATAAAATAAAATAAAATAAAATAAAATAAAATAAAATAAAATAAGCAGAGCGTGCAAGTACTGTAGACCGCTACAAACTTTCAAATCTCAGCCTCTCAGCCCTCGCTTGCAATATTGAATTATTACGTTTAGCTATTTGCTACGTACCTTGCTTTTGGAGGAAAAAATGTAGTATTTTGAAGTATGGTAATGATTACTTATACCTGTTATGGCAGTGGTGTCAGATTACATACATGTATACATAGGGGCATTACCTTTAGTCCACCCGACACTGAAACATGTCATCGTTACGTCACCATCGATAACCAATTATACCCTGGCATTGGTACATATATTCATCACGTCATATGCTCATATGTCTATATATATGTATATGTCTATATGTATGTAATTTCTGAGTTGATTAGTGGTATACTGTGGTTACTCGGGTGGTTTGATGCGTATGTCCCTTTAATCCACCCGACACTGAAACATATCATCATTACGTCACCATCGTAAACCAATTATACCCTGGCATTGGTACATATCTTCATCACGTCATGGGACATACGCTTCGTAGCATGACGGAAAACATACCTGCACGGTCTGCTTCCGTATGTCCCGTGCCAGCATATGACGTCATATCATATGCTGCTAAGGGACATACGCATCGTAGCACCTGACTGATAGCATTACTTGCACACTCTTCTTGCGCAAGTAATGATAATAATAATAATACAAAATAAAGATCTAGGCTATTTAGTTGTTCTATTTGATCATTTTGGTAAAAGTAACAATATAATTGCTCTTGCTCAGACAGTAATATGTAACGAGATGTATTACTTTCCAACACAGACAATGAATACGGTGGTAATGTGTAGTACTAACATGGTACATTGGGGGTAATGTGTAGCTGGATACATACATGGTGGTACTTGGTGCATGCCCATGACTGGAACAGTGATGCCCCATCCAGAGATCACACACGACACCATGCCGTCAGGGAAGCGCTCCTTTGGCAGACAGGCAGTCTTAACGTAGCGGCTTTCCTTGACACAGAACGGGCTGTCCATGACTCTCAGCTGGAGTAATGCTGAGAAAAGGTGAACAGAATTAGTAATGGTACATTAGTACAGTGGGTTGGAACCTCCAGTGTGTTCCCCACATGGTTTTGGGGGTGGTCCCCCGGCCTGAAAAGGTTGAGAAACAATTCATTTGTATTTCTGACAACAAAGAAAACGGAATGAATGTTTATCAGAATAACATACTGTGGCTACATACATTCATTCATTTAGGCTCCTTGCGTCTATATCTTAATATGTATCATATCAATCAAATCAATTGCGCACTGGTGTGGGTAACAAGAGCGCTCAACCACCAATATTCCCCGCAGTTCACAGTCACCACAGTATAGTTAGCCAGTTCCAAGTAAGTGTCTCCGTGAACCTTTTCTATTATCCATCTTATTCGTGCATATGGTCCAAAACAGAGCTACAGCTATCGTTGTAAAAAGTGACAACTTATCTAATAAAGTTTACAGTTTATATAAATCAGCCTCTCAAACCCACGGCTTGTTCCAATGCGTAACTACGCCTACAAGCTGTCGACACGCCGTTTCATCATGGTGTGTTGACAGCTTGCAGATCTGTTCTTTTGAGGAAATAACCAATGATGCATGACGCGCAATGGAGTATAGGCTACTGCTAAGCATTTTTGTAACCAAATAAGCCTGTATAGGTACTGCACAGTAACATTACGCTGGCACGGGGTGAGCAACATATGGAACTTGACGTTAATGCAGTGAACATTAATTATGTAGTGTTTAACGAGGTCAGCAGTCGCAGCGCACATGAAACCTGATGTTTCAAAAACGTTCCCTCACAGACAATCCTATTATCTTATCAACATATTAAACAAATGCAAAGTTGAATGACATTGGATAGCTGATGTGAAGCCAAACATATTTGTTTATTTTCGCCGTTTTAATTTAACTTTAAATAGTGAAAGGCTCCACCGTGCATCAGATTGTGCTCGTCTCGCCATATCTGTGGTTTTGAAATCAGCTGTGTTCCGACCGAGTCTAGAGTCCCATTTGTGGCAACTCAAGTGCGACTTGAGTAGGAGTCTTTTAACTCGAGTCGCCATGTCTGCCCCTGGGCACTGAAACTCAAAGGGCCCCCCTGCACATGCATGCGTGGACGGGGGGAAGTTGCGGACCCGATATTATTTTTGCGGTTTTGTGCATTTTTAGGCATTTATTTTGGCCTATAGAGGGTATGCGTTTGCATAACGTCAATGGCAAAGTTTAATACAATCAGATAGGACTTTTCTGTTTGGATGTATGGGCTGTCAAGGCCAGAAAGTAGTTTTTGGCCACTCAGCAGGCGTTCCTGCATAACTTCCGGGTATGATGATGATGTCACGTACGTATACCCTCTATTCCGGCTGCCTCCCCCGTCCCCGAGTGACAGCCAGGCATTAACACATTATTTTTATTTGACCCACTTCGTGAGCAGAATCCGCCAGTGCCAGCGTATTTCAGTGTTTTTACCTTTTTTTGTCAAGCCACCTGACACGCTATGCGTGCAGAATGTAAACAAAGCCTGCATGCGGACGCATGTCTTTTATTCCACCAGAATCACCTCTCCACCTGTCACCTGACCTCACACGGCCCAGTGAGCCCACCCTCCTTGAACAAAGTTCATCTAGCGCATCGTTGCTGCTTTACACACAATTGCACTTTCCAGCTGCATTCTCACCAACAATAAAACACTAATTTTGACTCATTTTTTAGATAATAACAAAATGGGGGAAACTTCTGGGAATGTGCCCATATGGTAGATCCGGCCCTGTCACAACACGTGTGTGTGTGGTTCTGGACATTCTATAGAGCCTCTGAGAGGGAAGTGTGTTAACGGCATTACAAAGGACAAAACAATCACCTTAAATCTTATCAGCCTGAATCACATTTCACAAAGGGTTACGTCACTGTCTAAGCCAATTTCTTGAACAACGTCGCATACTTTCTTCATAGTTGTGTCAATACATTCAGAATGGTAACTTGCTTGACAGTTAACCATGCAGTGGTCAGTGACGCATGTAAACGCATGGCCTCACCGATGTCATTGTGCAAAGCACTGGCCCGACCCTTGCTGTACGATATTCTGTAGTCCTCGTGAACGATGGCTCTCTCCACGGGGATGAACTGGTCATACTCTTCATCTCTAATGACGTCCACTCCCCCCAAGACCACCCGCATGTCCATGGAATCGTTACTGGAGAAACAACTATGGTCAATCATTTCTCCAGAGAGAAGTAATGTGAATATACTTGGGTCTTGAGCTTAAAAAGGTTGAGAACCATTGTTTTTGAACACCGACTTGAGAAATATTATCATGCAACAGGAGTTTATCAAACGATCTCATGAAAATGGAAGTTAAATTAAGAACAAGAACATTGATTCGTCTCACATGCAGTGTGCAGCAGTGAGAACCCAGCAGGATGCAATGAGGCTGCCTCCACACACGTGTTTGAAGGGCTCAGGAGAGCCGGTGGGTCTGTGCTGCAGGGAAGCCTGCCATGGATGAGTCCCAGGAACTGACGTCTTGCCTCCAATGATCCTCTCTATGTCGCCAGGCTCAGGTCTGGCGTACTGGGGCCTGCCGCACTCTGAGAACTGAGCTGGACAACATGAAGACATAGTACCGTATATGAGAGATAAGATGAGATATACTTTATTAAAGGGAAATTGAAGCTCTACAACAGCAAAATGTGGCACATAAATCAAGCTGGACAGACAGAAAAACAACAAACACAAGTGGACATAAGCACACAAGACCAGAACCACTAAGGGACCATATGCAAAATTGGGGGAGTAGCTGGGTCCCAATTCGTTAAAATCGTGCAAAAGTTTTTGATTTTTGGCATGGTGGTAGCACTGGTAGGTATGGTTATAAGGTTTTCAAAAACCATCGCAAACGAGTTGGGCTCGCCCCCTAGTGGTCCGTTTGCAATGAATATAATATTAAAATGGGTCAGTATATGGTTACAAATCAAAATAATTGATAAAAATAGATTTTCCAATGGATTCTATTAGTATTGGGTATGCTAAATGACATACAAAATAATTGGGGAAATATAACTTCTGGAAAGGCATCGTTTTCAAGATGGCGTCAACGGTGGCTGCAGTGAGCTTAAAATGCATATAAACTGGGATTTAATACATACAAAATCATAACAATTATGCACAAGTTTTTGATTTTTGGCATTGTGTTAGGGATGGGCATAAGGTTTGCAATGAATTAATCTAATATGTAATGTGCCAGTATATGGTTAAGAACCATAATAATTGATAAAAGAAAAATTTCAATGGATTCTATTAGTATTGGGTATGCTACGTAAATAACATACAAAAAATGTAGGAAATTACTTCTGGAAAGGCATCATTTTCAAGGGTGTGAAAACGTGTACGTCACCAAGAGGAGGGCGGCGTCTGAAAAGCTAGGGACGGCCCTCTCGTGGGCATTCAATTCTAGCCCACATCACTCAGAATAGAGTGACGGTGGTATGTTTTTGTAAATATTGAGCTCGTTCTTGGCGACAACATAGTGAACCAACACCAGGATGAATATAAAGAACGTTGGGCCCAAATACATTACAAGGACAAGGAAAATGTTGTGAACAAACACGGCTGTGCTTAGATACTTTGTTGAACGTTATGTCTATGCGCCCGTGCGCCGTACAGCCGAGATCCAAGCCATTCTATATGGAGTGAGAATAGTCTCAAAAGACTCACAGCAAATATTACAGATTTGTAACTCACAAGTTCAGATTTGCAACTCACGTGAGTGAACTCACAGGTTCACATTTGTGTTTTGTATCCACAAGTTCAGATTTGTGTTTTGTATCTGTATTTCGCATCTGTGTTTTGTATCCGTGTTTCGCATCTGTGTTTTGTATTTGTGTTTTGTATTTGTATTTGTGTTTTGTATCTGTAATTCGCATCTGTGTTTTGTATCCGTGTTTCACATCTGTGTTTTGTATTTGCGTTTTGTATCTGTAATTTGCATCTGTGTTTTGTATCCGTGTTTCGCATCTGTGTTTGAAACACAAATACAAAACACAGATGTGAAACACGGATACAAAACACAGATGCAAATTACAGATACAAAACACAAATACAAAACACAAATACAAAACACAGACGCGAAACACGGATACAAAACACAGATGCGAAATACAGATACAAAACACAAATCTGAACTTGTGGATACAAAAGACAAATGTGAACCTGTGAGTTCACTCACGTGAGTTGCAAATCTGAGCTTGTGAGTTACAAATCTGTGAGACCTTTGAGACTACTTTTGAGACTCTTCTGACGTTGGGCGTTAACGAACGTCATCATTGGCTGAGGGAATCTGTCAATCATTCTGATTGACAGATTCCTCAGCCAATCAGATTGGTCCGCCTTCAGCCAATCCTATGGCTCTAACGCCCTGGGGGCACGCTGGTCCATAGCTCTAATGCCCTGGGGGCACGCTGATCCATAGCTCTAATGCCCTATGGCGGTGGGCACGCTGGTCCATAGCTCTAATGCCCTATGGCGGGGGGCACGTTGGTCCATAGCTCTAATGCCCTATGGCAGGGGGCACGCTGGTCCATAGCTCTAATGCCCTATGGCGGGGGGCACGCTGGTCCATAGCTCTAATGCCCTATGGCTGGGGGCACGTTGGTCCATAGCTCTAATGCCCTATGGCGGGGGGCATGCTGGTCCATAGCTCTAATGCCCTATGGCGGGGGGCACGCTGGTCCATAGCTCTAATGCCCTATGGCGGGGGGCACGCTGGTCCATAGCTCTAACGCCCTATGGCTGGTCCATTAGAGCTATGGACCAGCCATAGGGCGTTAGAACAATGGACCAGAGCGCCCCCCATAGGGCATTAGAGCTATGGACCAGCGTGCCCCCGCCATAGGGCATTAGAGCTATGGACCAGCGTGCCCCCCGCCATAGGGCATTAGAGCTATGGATCAGCGTGCCCCCCGCCATAGGGCATTAGAGCTATGGACCAGCGTGCCCCCCCATTGGGCGTTAGAGCAATGGACCAGAGCGCCCCCCCATAGGGCGTTAGAGCTATGGACCAGAGCAGGCCCCACCATAGGGCATTAGAGCTATGGACCAGCATGCCCCCCGCCATAAGGCATTAGATCTATGGACCAGCGTGCCCCCCGCCATAGGGCATTAGAGCTATGGACCAGCGTGCCCCCCGCCATAGGGCATTAGAGCTATGGATCAGCGTGCCCCCCGCCATAGGGCATTAGAGCTATGGACCAACGTGCCCCCCACCATAGGGCATTAGAGCTATGGAACAGCGTGCCCACCGCCATAGGGCATTAGAGCTATGGACCAGCGTGCCCCCCGCCATAGGGCATTAGAGCTATGGACCAACGTGCCCCCCGCCTTAGGGCATTAGAATTATGGACCATCGTGCCCACCGCCATAGGGCATTAGAGCTATGGATCAGCGTGCCCCCAGGGCATTAGAGCTATGGTCCAGCGTGCCCCCAGGGCGTTAGAGCCATAGGATTGGCTGAAGGCGGACCAATCTGATTGGCCGAGGAATCTGTCAATCAGAATGATTGACAGATTCCCTCAGCCAATGATGACGTTCGTTAACGCCCAACGTCAGAAGAGTCTCAAAAGTAGTCTCAAAGGTCTCACAGATTTTTAACTCACAAGCCCAGATTTGCAACTCACGTGAGTGAACTCACAGGTTCACATTTGTCTTTTGTATCCACAAGTTCAAATTTTGTTTTGTATCTGTATTTCGCATCTGTGTTTTGTATCCGTGTTTCACGTCTGTGTTTTGTATTTGTGTTTTGTATTTGTGTTTTGTATCTGTAATTTGCATCTGTGTTTTGTATCCGTGTTTCACATCTGTGTTTTGTATTTGTGTTTCAAACACAGATGCGAAACACGGATACAAAACACAGATGCAAATTACAGATACAAAACGCAAATACAAAACACAGATGTGAAACACGGATACAAAACACAGATGCGAATTACAGATACAAAACACAAATACAAAACACAAATAAATACAAAACACAAATACAAAACACAGATGCGAAACACGGATACAAAACACAGATGCGAAATACAGATACAAAACACAAATCTGAACTTGTGGATACAAAACACAAATGTGAACCTGTGAGTTCACTCACGTGAGTTGCAAATCTGAACTTGTGAGTTACAAATCTGTAATATTTGCTGTGAGTCTTTTGAGACTATTCTTACTCCATAATTCTATGTCTTTTTGTAAACTCGTCAATCTGGGTTCCTTGATGCTGTCTCCATGCTGGAAAGCTGAACATATAATTCCGTTTTCTGGCTCATTCCCTCGACGTGACCTGCTGTGGCACTTATTTACTGAGCAAGTCTGCACCATTGTGAGGTCAGTTTAAAAAAAGAACGGGATGGTCGTTCAATGTAAACAAACCAGACACATATGTGTCACCACGTGACACATATGTTGACGCCCCCTCAAGGAGATTTTGGTACACCCTATAATGTAAAAAAGTAGTCTGTTTGCAATGAATCCAATGCTGGCCTATTTAACATAGGATTCATTGCAAACGGACCACTAGGGGGCGAGCCCAACTCGTTTGCGATGGTTTTTGAAAACCTTATGCCCATCCCTAACACCATGCCAAAAATCAAAATCTTGTCACCAAGTGCATAATTGTTATGATTTTTTATGTATTAAATCCCAGTTTATAGGCATTTTAAGCTCGCGGCAGCCATCGTGGACGCCATCTTGAAAATGATGCCTTTCCAGAAGTTATTTCCCCCCAATTTTTAGTATGTTATTTAGCATACCCAATACTAATGGAATCCATTGGAAAATCTGTTTTTATCAATTATTTTGGTTTTTAACCATATACTTTAAATTTAGATTCATTGCAAACAGACCACTAGGGGTCGAGCCCAACTCGTTTGCAATGGTTTTTGAAAACCTTATAACCATACCTAACACCATGCCAAAAATCGAAAAGTGCACGATCTTGTTGATTTCGGACGAATTGGGACCAAGCTAGAGGCAGTTAATATGCATTTGCATTATAGAGTGGCAGTTGGCATGAAAGAGTCTATACCGCTCCGTATGCATTCTCAGTGGGAAGGTGAGCCTTCGACTGAAGGCGCTCACCCTATCCTGCAGAATGACATAAAAGCGGAGGGATTTTCCAGCATGGAGTTTAGTTTGTCCCTGATCCTCCTCTCCGTGACTGACTGCAGGCTCTCCATTCGGAGGCCAACAACCGAGCTGGCCTTCTTAATGATCTTATTGTCTCCACGAGGCCGAAGGATGGGGAGAGAGTATGTTTTGCACTCCGTCCGTCCGTGTGTGTCCGTCCGTCCGTGTGTCCGTCCGTCTGTGAACAGCTAATCTCTGGCACCGTTGGCTTGATCGCAGCCACACTCTGCACACACACTCCCTGAATGCCAGAGCTGAACCTCTGCCCCAAAGTTTGCACATTGGCCTGTAATAGCACCACCAGGAGGCCGCTTTGTGCAAAACAAGTTTTTGGACAGTACACCTACAGATTTTGTCCAAACATCACGCAAATTGGTACACAGTCTCTCTAGAGCAATTCCACAAAACAGGTCTTTCAGATTTTTCCGACTCCATCCTGATTGGCTAAGATTGGCTTCCAAAGTTTGCAGGAGTGCTCCGGAACATTTTCAACTCAGCCTCATGGTGGCGCTATGACTGGCCGATTAGTGTTTTTACCTATAACTGCACCGGTCTGTGTAAAACCTTGTATGCACACTCCCTGGAGGCCAAGGAAAAACCTTTGCCTGGAAACTTTCACATCTGCTCTTTATAGCGCCACCAGGAGGCTGACATATGTCAAACACATTTTCTAATATTACTCCTTCAGATTTTATCCAAATTTCACGCAAATCGGTACACATGATCTCCATAGTCCATAGTCTTGTGGCAGCGGTGGCCGAACGGATAGCGGCGCGGTCTAGATACCGGAAGGTTCCCAGTTCGAATCAGCCGTCCGACACGTTAAAATTACCACCGCTGAAATGCCCTTGAACAAGGCATCAACCACTACGATGAAATGTGTTCTATGAGCAGGGCCTGGCTGGAAACAAGTTCTTGAGCTTAGCCCAGATACCCTGGGTAAATATAGACTTCATTTCATTTCATTTCATTTCATGTGATCAAGATGGGTTTGTTTGATTTCTCATAATCCATCCTGATTGGCCATGATTGGCTTCTAAAGTTTTCAGGAGTAGCCTCCTAAACATTTTGCCAAACAACACACACATACTCTATTTCACCAGCAGAACAATATTGGAGCACATTCCTTCTGTTTAGGCCGATACAATTTCTTTTTTATAGGCTGTTTTGAGATACCATTGAGATACCATTGAGACACACACACACACACACACACACACACACACACACACACACACACACACACACACACACACACACACACACACACACACACACACACACACACACACACACACACACACACACACACAGTTGTGGAAAACCACCTCACTTTTTCAAAAAGCTGTACTGAACCGTGCTTTCTGAAAAGAAGCAGAACATTATGAAGTTTCTAGGTGAAAATATGTTGAACGTTTTGAAGAGTAATACATAAGACTTAAAAGTATAAACAAGAAAAGGTCAACACATTACATAACGAATAACATAACGTAATATAACAGCAGTTCACCTGAGAGCTCATTCCTCTTCTCTTTGAAATAGAACGACATCACCTGTCAGCCAGAGAAACACAGTGTGTTGGAACAATCAACACAACATGTAGGACAAACGGCCTCTTGTGATCCCCTCCCTAGTTTCTTAACCCATTCCATCCGGGAGAGCATTTCGAGAGTCATTTTGCATTTTACAATTAGAATTTAGGCCTTTTAGCTATAATGTAATGAGAGTATGCACATGCATCACACCCCCTCATCTACTGTAGACTGAGTAGCAAAACATTGAGCAGTATGGAGCATTGGGGTCATGGGAAGCGCTTGTTGGAAATCACTCAACGGTCCTGCGTACCACCCGTAGGGTGAGGGTGTTTGCAGATAACTATTTTAATTGAAACAAATAACATACAAAACTAGAACTGCACCCTGTCGAGTGCCTACTTGCTTGTTGCACACAAGTAGGCCATCAATGGCCTACTAGTGCGCAAGCAGAACGCGCAAGTACTGTCGACCGCTACAAACTGTCAAATCTCAGCTTCTCTGTGAAAGAAGAACATGAATTACCACCATGAAGGTAATTCTATTTAAGCATTTCAAATTAATTCTTTCGTTACGTAATTAACAACAATCAATTACGTAATGTTGTAATTAATACGGATGAGCGACGGCTTTCGATGGTGACGTATATGTCGATCAGTGTCGGGTGGATTAAAGGAAATGCCTCTATGTATATGTATATGTAATTTGTAAGTTGATTAGCGGTATACTGTGGTTACTTTGCGTATGCCCCGCTTGATGCGTATGTATCAGAGCAGCATATGACGTCAGGGTATAACTGGTACAACTAGCTCTCAATGATGACGTAATAAAGATGTGGATTAAAGGACCCAATGCCAGGGTTCAATTGGTTTTCGATGGTGACGTAATGACGATATGTTTTAGTGTCGGGAGGATTAAAGGTAATGCCCCTATGTATACATGTATGTAATCTGACACCACTGCCATATCAAGCACAAGTAGTCATTATGTCATACGGATGAGCGACGGCTTTCGATGGTGACGTATATGTCGATCAGTGTCGGGTGGATTAAAGGAAATGCCTCTATGTATATGTATATGTAATTTGTAAGTTGATTAGCGGTATACTGTGGTTACTTTGCGTATGCCCTGTTTGATGCATATGTATCGTAGCAGCATATGACGTCAGGGTATAACTGGTACAACTAGCTCTCAATGATGACGTAATAAAGATGTGGATTAAAGGACCCAATGCCAGGGTGTAATTGGTTTTCGATGGAGACATAATGCCGATATGTTTTAGTGTCGGGAGGATTAAAGGTAATGCCCCTATGTATACATGTATGTAATCTGACACCACTGCCATATCAAGCACAAGTAGTCATTACGTCATACGCTGGCACGGCGCATACACATCAAACGGCGACATACGGAAACGAAAACTATTACTTGCGCGCTCTGCTTGCGCAAGTAATAAATCTGTTATTTAAATAGCATATTTAAACCAGTAAGACCGCTGAGGGCACACATCCGCCTATAGGTGACAGCAGACTGCTGGGCGAGCGCTGGCACTTTGGTATGGGGGGTCAGATCAACATATGGAATGAATTCTGTACTGGCCATATATGGAGCGTGTCTTAAATGTACAGGGTTTGATGTGGTCAGGTCAACATATGGAATGTCAGAACAGGTCAGCTCCATATAATCTAAGGGTGGCAGAGGGGGCAGTGTACACTGCACAGGGTTGATGAGGGCCCAGGTAAGGCCTTAGTTTTCGGGCCTGTTGAGAACTAATAACTTTGGGGCGGGCCTGTCTAGAGTTAAACTGGACAGGTATCAGTCAAAAGGGAGACATCGAAGAGGAAGGTTGGATGGGTCAGAACAGGTCAACTACATATGGAGATCTAAGGGTTTGAGGTCAAGTATAGAGTTGCTGGCCAATATTGATGACATCAGGGATCTCCATATATGGGCTTAATATTGATGACATCAGGGATCTCCACCCCCTGATGATGTCATGTGATGTCACGTGATGTCACGAGGCAAGACCAAATATGGTCCTGCGGTCGCAATAAATAAATAACAAAATGGTAGGAGAGTGATATACTCACTGTGAGAGTTGCTTCTCCTGATCCTCTGGCGGTCACTTGTAGCTTCTGGTTTATACCTTTGAACTGTGCACATTTAAAGTGTTTAAAATGCACATTTACACACACACACAGTCACACACACACACACACACAGTCACACACACACACACACACACACACACACACACACACACACACACACACAGTCACACACACACACACACACACACACACACACACACACACACACACACACACACACACACACACACACACACACACACACACAGTCACACACACACACACACACACACACACACACACACACACACACACACACACACACACACACACACACACACGCACACACATTTGAGCACTGCGCTACATCTGCTTCACGTACACACCCACATGCAAATACAGAGGACAAACAGTATAGGTAGAGCATGCTCATCAACAGCTGTGTGTGTGTGTGTGTGTGTGTGTGTGTGTGTGTGTGTGTGTGTGTGTGTGTGTGTGTGTGTGATGTGCGTGCGTGTGCGTCAACAGACCAAAAAGGTTCTACTGGCATAGACGTTATAGTCGTTGAAATTGAGGCGATTTGGTCGATATGGAGGCACCGAGATCGTCACATCCAGATCATATTCTGATTCAGTGGTCCAGTACTCAGATAATGCCTGGTACACCAGCATGGTTGCCTGGAAGGAGATGACACCCACAGATAGATTAAGGAAGAGAGTGGACAAGATTTAAGTATGATACATACTTGTGTACTTGAGTTTTACTCAAGTGAATTTTGAATTCCAGAGTTTTACCCGTAACAGAGTATTTGATGCTTTTACTTGAGGAAAAAATGTGAGAACTTTTTCCACCAGTGGTTACCTGAGTGGATCCGTAGCCTCCATCAAAACTCCTCCTCTGTTTGTTCAACCATCTGACAACAGGCTCTGCATCGTCAATGGCCTTCGTTCATGAAAAGGACACATGAAAAGGACACTTTATGTTAAGGTACAGTATTATATTCATCATTAATAGTATGGTAAAGGCCTATGGGTGTTTTTATTTTCGTATTTTTTTTTACCTTCGGTTCTCTAGTAGTTATTGTCCGTTGAAAATAGCATGTCTGGCCAAAAACAGAAGCCAAAAAACGGAAGCCGAGATAAAGGCATTTATCCAAATCCATTAGAATGGAAGTGAACGTTTCTGTTTTTGTTTTGTGATCATGCGATTTACTGCTAGAATATTTCACTGAGAGTAAAATGGTGATTCATAGGTTAGAGAAGAGCCATGTGAAGTCAAAACATGTGAAGACATGTGGTACTTCATATGTTGTGACTGCATCCTAATTGATAGCTCTGGTGGCTAACTTAGCTGCTAATATGTACCTGCCGACCACTGCTGACCACTGATAAGTCAGTAATTGACGTCCCCTTGGTCCTATAGCGGGCTTGGACCAAATAATAGAAGTTATAGAACGGTTTAAAAATAAATAAATAATAATAATAATATTTCTGGCCCGGGTAGTACACAGTATACACACGTCTCATATCCCTGTTCTAATTAGACACAGACAATCCAATGGTCAGCATCTGGCCTGCACTGTAGACACAGCACTGTGCACGCCCACCTCTGCCCGCTGAGGCACTGCATGGCACTACATTTTGGAAGAATTCTATGGCTTATTGTGCGTATTGTTCTCATTGCTTATTGCCTTCTTTCTGGTCCCGCCTTATCGCTGCTTGCAGCTATATTTTAGGCTGATATATAATATCTGCCCGCAAATTACAATTACGATTTTACGTACTTTTTATCTGCCATGATCAAACATGACCAGATCCTGATCTGTGGAGATGTGAACGTTAATATTTGCTGCGGACCTCCTGGAGTCCTTCAACCTCACCCAACCCATGAAAAGGGACACACGGCTAATCCGTCTCTGTCCTTCATGTGTTTCGCATGCCATGTACGTCTGACCACTTTGTCCATTATCTTCAACATTTTCAACACCCTGCTCTGTGGTACATTCTGTTTCCCCTGCATGCACACCGCAGCCTGTGCTATAAACCCATCAACTGCACCGTTGTCCCTGTTGTTCAATGACCTCTATTCAAAATGTACAGACATTCTGGACTTCGTTGCCCCTGTTGAAGAGTTTTCTGAAAATGCATGTTTCCCCAAGGTTTTATTCACTGATTAGCCTTGCAAATTCTACTGCTTTGCAAAGAAAAGAAAAGAAGTGTCACTCCCCGACATTTCCAGCAGAGAAACTCTAATCTATTCAGGGAATCTGAATAGAATGAACATATAACACTGTGGGCAAATTCCCCCCTTATCTCACTGACAATGTTCTGACATTGCGCTGACAATCTACTGAGTTGCCAATGGCAGGACATGTGAAGTTCTCAAACGGCACATCTGTAACCCCCCTGTTGAAGTAGTAGTAGCAGAAGGATTCATGAACTGCACCATGACCCAGTGACATAAGAGAGAGGAAGCTCACCTTGACCTCGACGAGTGCCAGGAGAGAGTAGGCTGTGGTCTCCAGAGTGTAAACATCACTGGACACAGGCCAGTGGCTGGCATCTGAGGAGTGAGCGAGCACACATGCATACAGTACACTGTATAGATGTTACAGTACAAGTGAGAAATGAGTAAGCTCGGAAAAAGGCCCCATCGAGAGTCATGCCACCGGATGGACGGACCCTTTCTTATCGCGTCCGTGGGAAGGAGGGATAGTTTGTTCGTCTAAGTGTTAACTCATGCCTCAAAACGAGCCCTTCTTTTTTTATCTGGTATTTCAAACGTACTGTAACATATACGTATAGGCCACACACACACACACACACACACACACACACACACACACTTCAAAGTTACCTGTGGATGCAAACTTGTAGAGAATCTCCTTGTTCAATTTGTTTTCGATGGCCAAGGCATACGAAGTGATGGCAACAGCATATGGGTTAGTGAGGCTGGGCAGCCTTCTCTCCAGATATCCCACTGCTCCGTCTATGCTGTCTGGCATTCTCTAAACACAGTGGGAAGGACACAACATGATGATGGAATGGTTCAGTGTTTTTTTTTTTTATATGTTTTTTTTGTGGCTTTCACCTTTATTTTATATTTTTTATGGAGGGACAGACAGTAGGCTGACAGGAAATGGGGAGAGAGATGGGGGGGAAGACAGTAAAGGCCGTCGGGATCGGGAGTCGAACCCGTGGCACACTGCCAGACTGGATTACCAGCCAAGGTGCCTGGACCACTGAGCCATGGCCCAGGCCGGAGTGGTTTAGTGTTGCTCAAACATTTCAGCTCAACACCAAAGCAGACATTTTGTTCCCCAGGACCCTGCAACTACAGATGAATTAAGGAGAATTCCGGACTAAGCTTTTTCTTACCTTAATCTGTGATTATATCTCAGAACGAGTGGTAGAGATTACATCCCGACTCCCCGACTCCATCGCAGCTCAGAGCGTGAGTGGTTGAGTTTTTGCGGTAAATCGCTTATTGCAGGGGTCAATGTTCATGCTCATACATACATACAGAAAGACCTACTCGCTGGCTCACTTAATGTCAATGGGTGGTGCTCAAACATACCTGTGGCTAGTCTGTTTGATGTTGTGGGTGCTGCTATTCAGACGGTACTATATATCAGGGGTTCTCAACCTGGAGTTGGGGGGGGGGGGGGGTTCCTGATGTATTTATTTATTTATTTTGCAACTGAATTGCTGGGAAATGGAAATTTAGAGTTTGCATAGTACACATAGTGCATGCATAAACTTTCCTTAATGATTATATCTGGTTTCAGTATTTACTTATTAGGCTATATATTCTCTCTATTATTAGGGTTATTGTAGTGGTGGGGAGGGGGGCGGGGCGGGGGGCGCGAGACATGGCCAAAGCATTTTCAGGGGTCCCCAGCCAAAAACATTGAGAACCCCTGCTATATATGATGTGTAGCAGGGGCTGGTATTCAGATGGTACTACTCTATTTGAGGTTCGGGTGCTGGTATTCAGACGTTATTTTACGTGTGACCTCATTCATACCATTTTGTATGAATCATTTATAGTCATTTGACTCATAGCAAAAGAGGCTGCTTCAGATTGCTTGGAACATGGCACAGGATGGCAAGGAGTGTGAGAGTGCATGTGTGTGAGTTTCTTACATTAGTGATGGCAGCACACATATGGCGTGCCTGCTGCATGGCGATGAGCGTGAAGGCAGTTATAGAGGCATCAGAGTCCACTCCGAAAACATCCCCCTAATTATACACACACATAATGCACATACTTTACTAGGGATGTAACGGTACTTTTCTTTTTAGTTTAAAATGTTTTTATCCCACGATTTTTCAACCCATTTTTTTCACCCAGTGTCAATTATCTAATGTAATCCTGGGCGCTACACTTCCTCTGCCAACCCGGGGGGGCAGCAGACTGACCTCGTGCTTCCTTCTATGCATGAGGAGTCCAAGCTGCTTCTTTTCAACTGACAGAGAGAGTTTCCCCGGCCGGACATAGCGTGTGGAAGGAACACGTTATTCCGACCAGTTCCTTTCACCCCAGCCCCGGCTGGCCAGGGGGAGGTAGTTTAGAGACCAGGATTACTGCATGTTATTTTTGAGGGTACCTACCCTAGGGGACACGGGGAGACCATGCAAACTCCACACAAGTAACGATGTATTTTAACAGTGACGCAACACGCTAAATGGTTGGCGATACATGGGCGATATTGGTTCATTCATGGCAATACAGTACGATACGATTCAATGATTTAAAATCGATACGGTAACTATTTGTGCGAATCATGTAGTGCAGTTATTATGGATATAATTAAGTAAAGAGTGATCTCAGTGTACATACCGCCATCTCTCTATTGTTCACCCGTCCAGTTTCTACGAAGCTTCCTTTCACTTGTGTGTGGAGAATGAGCCACCTGACAAAGTCACAGATCAGCCTATCATACGCCAAGTCCACCAGCTTACTGGACATGGCTAACACCTTGACCACGAAGGCTGTCAGCCTGTAGGAAACAGAGTTATTATAGCTGTCTAAAACTCATAGTGTGTGTGTGTGTGTGTGTGTGTGTGATTTTTTTTAAATATCTATATGGTGTATACTATACAGTATATTCAAAAACTGCTATTTTTAAAGGTCTTTGATACATTTTGATAATGTTTGTGGGGGAAAGAAATTTGGAGATGAAACTCACCAAGTGCTGCATACATGTCGTTGAGACATAGCAAAACAGCCAGCAGTCTTTAGGAAGGCAAGCTGATTCATATAGCCTAAAATACACACAAAAACACATGGTCACCTTCTTCAATTAATGGCCTAAGTCCGTTTTTGAGGAAAATTATTGTTTGGCCTAAGTCAGCTCCTCATGACACCTCTGGTAAAGCGGCCTAAGTCAGCTCCTCATGACACCTCTGGTAAAGTGGCCTAAGTCAGCTCCTCATGACACCTCTGGTAAAGCGGCCTAAGTCAGCTCCTCATGACACCTCTGGTAAAGCGGCCTAAGTCAGGGGTGAAAAGGATCATGCTGATCCTAGTAAAATGGACTATCTCAAGGGTGTGATTAAAATATTTTGGCCTTAGTCACATGGTTTTGTGACTTAGGAAAGTTTACAGAAGTTTGTAACCGAAAGGTTCCCAGTTTGATTTCCTGGAACAGAATAATCTGTGTGGTCACCACTCACCCCTCCCCCAACACTGCTGATTGAATATTTATTAGACAGAAATGCAAACAGCACGAGTGCAGTCAAACACTTGGTCTAAAATGATTAAACACCCAAAAAGTCCTTGGAGTCCTGTTTCCATGGGGTCCAATAACACCAAGCAGCAGTGCAAGACTAAGAACTTTGTTTCCTCTCTTGATCCAGCCTAGGGCATAGCCACGGACGGGTTTCGACAACTTGGGATGCGATGCATGTGAAGGAAGGCGTTGTTGAAAAAGGTCATTCGTTCTCAGCGAACCTTGCCTTGGTAAATAAAGGTTAAACAAAATAACTAAACAAACCAAATCAATCCAGTGAATATTATCTGTACATAATTCCTATACCAGTTCTGATGTGCCGGATGGCTTCCTCGCGCTTGTCAAAGCCCACGTCTTCCCACGCGTTGGTTTTGTCCAGGTACGCGGCAGCGCTGACGGTCAAGGCCATGCTCATCATGTTGTGCTCTCCATCAGGGCTGGAGGTCTGGCGGATGAGACCGCCCATAGAGCTCCCACTGACCACAGGCTCCTTGAAGGGACGCTGTCCAGCTAGACATGCACGCACGCACGCACGCACGCACGCACGCACGCACGCACGCACGCACGCACGCACGCACGCACGCACGCACGCACGCACGCACGCAGAGTGGTGGAAAGTGCTTTCTTTACTTTAAGTTAAAAATATCAACTCTGCAATGTAGAAATACGTTAAGTAAAAGTCCAGAGGTATTGGCATCAAAATGTACTTAAAATAGCAGACAGACAGACAGACAGACAGACAGACAGACAGACAGACAGACAGACAGACAGACAGACAGACATCCTACTTAATAAGATCATGGTTCTGACAGGAGCGCCTGGGATTAGATCTTTCTCAGGAATGACGCTGCTGTTCAAAGATAACACATGTTCACCACCTGAAGGAAATGCCGTATGGACAGGTATAGTGTTGTTAGTATTACATTTTTATCCCACGATTTTGCAAGTTGCAACCCAGTGTCAATTATCTAATGTAATGCTGGGCGCTACACTTCCTCTGCCAACCTGGGAGGGGCAGCGGACTGGCCTCATACTTCATTTTTTTCACTTTTGTAATCGACTTGATGATAGTAAAAAATGGTAATATCGAATCGCAACAATCTTTGCTTCACAGAATGGCAATATAATTAAGGATCACAATACCATATACCATATCGAATTGGCACCCTATCGAGATCGTATCGAATCAGGAGTTAAGTGAATCCTCCACCCCTACATGCCAAAAAATATACAGTTTTTGATATTTATGAGAACATTCTTGTTTATTCCAACCAACTAAACCAGTGGACTCACCGTGTTTAGCAGGTTCCAGCTTTACATGCTTGGATTCCTTCATCAAGTCTCCTTCAGGCTGGCACACATCATTAAAGGTATATAGGGTAAGGGTAAGTGATTTTCTTTGGTTAAAAGTCAAAATGTTTGTTCAGTAACAGTGTTAAATAGCTCTATATTGTGATAGTAAACATTTCTATAGGGTGTTTGTTCAGTAACAGTGTTAAATAGCTCTATATTGTGATAGTAAACATTGCTATAGGGTGTTTGTTCAGTAACAGGGATCTCTGCGTTTCTCTTGCTCTTTAATAAACCGACAATGTGTGTTTCAGTTCCAATTTTGTCCTGTGTGAATTCTCTCTCTCCTGATGGGATAAAATTGTTCTCCTGACCTGAACATGTGTTACTACTGAATAAAACACTCAAACACTTAAAAACAAGATTGAACTTTTTTCAAACGGGTCCCGGAGAGACATCAAATTTCTCTTTTGGGTCTCAAGCTAAAAACTTTGAATGAGAAAAAGAGAAATGCAGATCTACAAGCTCACAACGTGTTGCAATAGAATATGGATGTGGTTAAAATATGTTTATTAGTGTATGATTTTGAATGGAAGTCTTATACGTCACATCACAGAGCATGTTACTTACCAATACTTGCAGGTTCCTTGTGATCCCATCACTGAAAATGTCTCCTTTAACGGAGGCTTTGACCTCAACAGGGTACCAGCCTGCATTCAGGGGCCTAATGACAAAGGGCAGCGACCGTGTGCTGTAGGGCTCGACATCCACCTTCAGACGATACTTCCCATGCTTAGAGGCCACACTGCACACATGGGCTGAAGATTCAATCAGCTCCACACGCACCTATAGGAGTTAAAGTTTGTTGCTTTAATCTAAAAAAGTGCGGAGAATGTGTCTCGCAAAATTGACATTAAAAGGGATATTTCACTTTGCGGACATTTTGCCTGTCTACTCAGGCTTTTGTTTCAACCCAGACATTTTGCCTGTCTACTCAGGCTTTTGTTTCAACCCAGACATTTTGCCTGTCTACTCAGGCTTTTGTTTCAACCCAGACATTTTGCCTGTCTACTCAGGCTTTTGTTTCAACCCAGACATTTTGCCTGTCTACTCAGGCTTTTGTTTCAACCCAGACATTTTTTTAAGTTGCTTGATTCAGTATTTAGATATTTCATAATAATTTTATCAGACACCCCCCTTCCTACTGGAACCCATTGTAACGTCAAACTCCATTTGAACCATGTTAGATTCATTGAAAACACCCGTCGGTGTATGAATGTGTGTGCGCTCGCTCGCGCGCGTGCGTGCGTGCGTGCGTACGTGCATGCATGCGTATGTGCGTGCGTGAATGGGGGAATGTATAATGCACAGCGTAAAACGCTATATAAACGCACCATTTACAGTACCATGTACTTACTGTAACTGGATATGGGTTAGGGTTGTGCAGCACTGCCTTGACCTGCAGCTGCTCTCCTTGGACGGCCACATAGGGCAGCCTGAGGTCCATGAAGAATGGCTTCCGAACCATTACTTCCAGTGGATCAGCCACACAGATTCCTTAGCATATGGAAAAAGCAGGGAAACAGTTGTAGTGCTTATTGTTATGATTATTACCGTCGCTGTCTGTCTGTCTGTCTGTCTGTCTGTCTGTCTGTCTGTCTGTCTGTCTGTCTGCGCGTGGAACCGGCCGGTTGCCTTAATAGTGTGAGATTCATAGATTTTGGGGCCTAAATGGTAAATGGTGCATTTATATAGCGCCTTTATCAAAGGCGCTTTACAGAGATTGTGCATTACATTCACCCATTCACAGTTCACACACACATTCATACACCGATGGCAGCGGAAACCATGCAAGGCACCAACTAGCACATCGGGAGCAATTAGGGGTTCAGTGTCTTGCTCAATGACACTTCGACAGTAACTCTGGGGGAGCCTTGTTTCGAACTGGCAACGTTACGGTTACCATCCAGACTCTCTACCCCTGAGCCACCGCCGCCCCATAAATACTATATTAACGTTTTTTTTCCCTAAAGGGGCACAGAGGGAAAAGGGTGCTCTAGCACCCACTAGTGTCTATCTGTGCACGCCTCCCGAGTGCAACCAAACACAAAGGGCTCCATTTTTGTCTCACTTTACCCCCAGCGCGGCCCGCAATTCAGCCGCTGCCCGAAAATTACGAATATAGGAGCTTTCTCTGTCCCTTAATGGTATTTTCGTCCCGCGTCACCCGCTATATTTTTTGCCGACACCGGTATTTGCGCCTAGAGGTGTGGTCATGGGCGTGTTGGCACGCTTTCCCCTAAATTGCTATTTTTTTAATTGCTAGTGGAGTTTAAAAGCACCCGTAAGCCCTGCCGTGCAGCAAATGGGGTTTATTGACCGAACTTTCCTTTTCGCTTCATACCGTTCCGTAGAGACGGCCTACACGCACGATCTATATACCAAATGAAAGCCCTAGTTTACATAGAACTTGAAGATTTGAGCGAGTTGTGACTCAATGAAAAGATGAGTGTTCTTGGCTCTGTGTGTGTGGAGAAAAAAAAAAGAACGGCACGGGCTGGGGGGGGGTTGGGGATGGGGGGTGCAGCAGTGAGACTTCAGGTCAGCGGCTATGAAGCAATATAGCACAACGGGCAACGGGTAAGGGATCTCTTAAAGGGATCTCTTAAAGCCAAGACTGGTGATTGGTTAAAGTTGGTTTAATTATTGTAACGCCCAAACTACACCTATGCATAATATAACGGGTAACGGAGGTGTTTAAGGGATTTAGACAGGTAACCAAAATACCAAGATGGTTAGCAACCAAATCTGAGGTTTATTTGTATACTATTTAAATAGTTTTGAAAAAAATGCTGCTACTTGTTCCAAAGTGTCCCATTTTCATGGCAATGGAATGCAAACGTATGTTTTCTCATGCCAATTGAATTGTGCGATAGGCTGGGACGAAGGCGGACAATGTTACGAAGGTGAAAGAAGGAAGTTGTAGTGATCTGATTGGCATAGGACTGGGAGGAGAGGGTGGGGTCCATGAAGACACATGGTTGCGAACTTGTGTGGAGGGGGGTGACTGCATGGGGGAGCCATTATAGAATACAAGGTAAACAGAAACCTATTGTGGCTTATTGCTTCTCTTACCATGCGTCTTGGACAGGCTGATGCCAGTCACTACCCAGGTGGTCACTGAATCTGGTAGAAGATTCCACTGCACAGTGGATGTGAGTTTACTGAAACAGAAGAGATGACAATAGGCTCTATAAGAAAAGCAATTGAGGCAGGTGTGTGTGTGTGTGTGTGTGTGTGTGTGTGTGTGTGTGTGTGTGTGTGTGAGAGCGCGTGCGTGCGTGCGTGTGTGCGTGCGTGGGGGCGGCTTCATTGGCCGCACCGCAAAGTGGCATGGGCGAAAACAAATTGGGAGGTTAAATCCCCCAAAATGCATAGAAAACTATGTATTTTGGCACCGTTATACCTATAACACACAATCATCTATCATCTATCTATTTTATATATTTCTTTCTTTAGTTCTGTGACCCACAAGATTTGTTTCTTGTACAGGGCTTATATTAAAGCAAGGAAGCATCAATAATAACATCCGTCATCTGCTTTTCTGTGCAAAAGCCCTAACAAATGCTTCCTTATAAGTTAACATATTTGGATTTTACCAGAAAGATAACACATAAATCCGTGAGTGACAGACTTCAACACTTGTCAGTCACTTGGCATAGCCATAGGCTAGCAGCACACAGCAATGATGACAGCATGCATGCATTGTCAGGGAGCGTGTGAAATACACAACACAAATGTAGCACATTTTTGTTTTATTTTTGTTTCTTGTTGAGCCTTGTTGTGTCTTGAAATGAGCAGGGAATTTATATTTTAGGATCAGGCCTATCCCATTTTTCGCCACAAGGTGGCAAATCTGCCTATGACAGGAGCGACACGACGTCTTTCTTCAGATGTTACGAGAGAAATAACAGACTGTCTCCCGTTCTTCCCTGTTTGTTCAGGCAGGTGCAGATCATTTTTAAAAATACATTATGTTTACTGAGCCACACCACTGGCTCTGATCCATGTTTTGAACAACAGCGGTCAACGGATCAACTCATTGCGTTTCATGTAGTAGAATAGTAGATGAATTCCCCATTTGTACTAGCTACTAAAAAATGATACCTGCAAATGATGCTTCAGGCTCTAAGCGTAATTTATTTTGTCTTTCCCCCCCAGAGTCTAATTTCCTCTTGGGGAGGGGCTGTTCAGCTCTGAGCAGGGCACTGTGGAGACGTGCAAGTTGCAGGAGGAACGCATGAAAAAAGCGGTCTGACTCAGAGATTTTTCTTTTTTGAATACACTGACACCACATAAGACAGGAACGCCCATAAACGTCACATCCGGTTTTAGCCTGGGGTAAGAATTTTCTATGGCTGCCAATGCAACTTGGTCCAATCCTTAATCACATACGGACAAACATCTATGCCGATGCTATCTAACTTGCGGAGGTAGCGTGCCTTGTCCACGGGCAACAGATCTTTCAACGTATGGCATTGCAAATACGTTTGATAATCGCTACTCTGCTCAATATTGTTTTGAAAATGCCGCAAATTGCATTGCAGTGAACGAGCGCAAATCACAACTTCCCCCGGTTGTGGGCGGAGTCACAGTTTGAGGCGCTGTTCACGCGCAGTGGTGTCAGTCTATGATGAAATGGTGTGGGTTTGGTGGTGGTGCGACAGTTGTAGTTAGTTTCAAATAGTAAGTAATATAAGCACTTTAATTTGAAATATTTGGGATTTTTGCATGCCATCATGTTTGGTGCCCATGTGCGTGCGTGCGTGCGTGCGTGCGTGCGTGCGTGTGTAGGTTTCGTTTAAATCACCAGTTTGCATCGTTGGGAGGACAGTTGGGCAGTGTGACAGAACGCCATAGCGAGCTCTCGAATGAAGAACGTAGAATGATTTCATCGCTGTCTATATAATCCTCATCATATGGGCCTAGGATACCATGTTGTAACATAGGAAAGAAAGACAGACAGGCTAAACTTACTATTATCCACATAGCCAGTACTCATACTCTGTCTCTCTTTTCACCTCTATTATAAATGTATTAAGGCATACAAGTCATAAGCCAGGGATCCATTTAAGCAAAGAAATGCAGTACTGTTCTTCCACCACTGCTTACTTCTCTTCCTGCGAGCCGGGTAGAGGTGCTCTTTCTTCATGTCAGACTGCTGGCTAGCCATCTCCGTGCAGCACTGCACGAAGGCTTCAACACAGGCCTGGTCTTCTCCCATGTAGTGGCTTCCACGCTGGCAGTCCCGTGACACTGAGGTGTCTTTCATCCCATCCACACAACACTGACGCTGAGTCTCATCACTGTACCGCCGCCCTGGTGGAGGGATGGAGAGACAAGAACAGAATGGCGTGTTGGAGTAACCTCGCTTCACCAGACTTTACACCCCGGAGGAAAGCCTGGTATTTGTTTGTGCATGTGATCTGGTTTAGATTTTTTTTTAATAATAATAATATAAAAACACACACACAAAAAAAAACATTGGTGGGTTCCGGTTGGCGTCGCATTGATTTTGTTCCCCACACAATGCGAATCAATTATGCTTGTCACGCTACAAGTTAGAAAAAAAGATTATTATTGTTTTTAAGTTAAAAAATAGCAGATACAAGATCGAAGCACGTGGGCTGTATATCTCACTTGTATATCTGCTATTTTTTAATAGCCAACGCAAAAATGTAAACATATATGCTTTCGGGGTTAAGAAAAGCAGTGCCTAATGGTGGTGTGGTGATGGGAGCAAAGAAGCCCATACAACCTTCAGAGACACTGACAGCAAGAGAAAGTAAAACGAACTAGAAACAAATTTCAGGAAATTTGACTGGGTGCCTGCAGCTCGCCAAGTCTGTGCAGCATTTGAGCCACGGACCACCATTTGATGACATTTAGCCTCTCAGACCCTGTAAGGGTCCATTTGGTTGACTTTCAATGGGGTATTTTGTCTAAGTTTATTGCACATTACGTTGCCACCAACATTCTAATGCTAACATGCTAACATGCTAATACTAACATGCTAATGCTAACATGCTAATGCTAACATGCTAACATGCTAATGCTAACATACTAACATGCTAATGTTAACAGGCTAACATGCTAATGCTAACATGCTAACATGCTAACATGCTAATGCTAACATGCTAATGCTAACATGCTAATGCTAACATGCTAACATGCTAATGCTAACATGCTAATGCTAACATGCTAACATGCTAATGCTAACATGCTAATGCTAACATGCTAACATGCTAATGCTAACATGCTAACATGCTAATGCTAACATGCTAACATGCTAATGCTAACATGCTAACATGCTAATGCTAACATGCTAATGCTAACATGCTCATGCTAACATGCTAATGCTAACATGCTAACATGCTAATGCTAACATGCTAATGCTAACATGCTAATATGCTAATGCTAACATGCTAATGCTAATGTTAACATGCTAACATGCTAATGCTAACATGCTAATGCTAACATGCTAACATGTTAACATGCTAATGCTAACATGCTAATGCTAACATGCTAACATGCTAATGCTAACATGCTAACATACTAATGCTAACATGCTAACATGCTAATGCTAACATGCTAACATGCTAATGCTAACATGCTAACATGCTAATGCTAACATGCTAATGCTAACATGCTAACATGCTAACATGCTAATGCTAACATGCTAATGCTAACATGCTAACATGCTAATGCTACCATGCTAATATGCTAATGCTAACATGCTAACATGCCAATGCTAACATGCTAATGCTAACATGCTAAGGGGTCCATTTGGTTTCGCTCAGGGGGGGGGGCGGCCCGGTTCTGGCGAGCCGCCCCACGTCCGAAACGGTTGAGAAATGACAGTTACGTGTTTCCCAGAATTTCTCTATTGACTTTCAATGTGTGTGTGTGCGTGCACATGTGTGCATGTGCGTGCATGTGCGTGTGTGCGCGCGTGTGTGAGAGTTGGTCAGGTGACCTTGAATCATTAACAAAGTATCATTTTCACCTGGGCTAGTCTATGCAATGCAAACAGTATTGAAAGTTAAAAGCACAGTGACTCTATGAGAGAACGTATGTCCGAACAAATTGCTCTATCGCAAAAAGTAAAAGTCGAATGCGATTTTTGTTTTCGCCGTGAGTGACCCAAGGCATTGAGGTACGCCGTGTGCGATCGTGGTATTGGTATTGGTTTTTAAGTTAAAAAATAGCAGATACAAGATCGAAGCACGTGGGCTGTATATCTCACTTGTATATCTGCTATTTTTTAATAGCCAACGCAAAAATGTAAACATATATGCTTTCGGGGTTAAGAAAAGCAGTGCCTAATGGTGGTGTGGTGATGGGAGCAAAGAAGCCCATACAACCTTCAGAGACACTGACTGCAAGAGAAAGTAAAACGAACTAGAAACAAATTTCAGGAAATTTGACTGGGTGCCTGCAGCTCGCCAAGTCTGTGCAGCATTTGAGCCACGGACCACCATTTGATGACATTTAGCCTCTCAGACCCTGTAAGGGTCCATTTGGTTGACTTTCAATGGGGTATTTTGTCTAAGTTTATTGCACATTACGTTGCCACCAACATTCTAATGCTAACATGCTAACATGCTAATACTAACATGCTAATGCTAACATGCTAATGCTAACATGCTAACATGCTAATGCTAACATGCTAATGTTAACAGGCTAACATGCTAATGCTAACATGCTAACATGCTAATGCTAACATGCTAATGCTAACATGCTAATGCTAACATGCTAACATGCTAACATGCTAATGCTAACATGCTAACATGCTAATGCTAACATGCTAATGCTAACATGCTAACATGCTAATGCTAACATGTTAATGCTAACATGCTAACATGCTAATGCTAACATGCTAACATGCTAATGCTAACATGCTAACATGCTAATGCTAACATGCTAACATGCTAATGCTAACATGCTAATGCTAACATGCTCATGCTAACATGCTAATGATAACATGCTAACATGCTAATGCTAACATGCTAACATGCTAATGCTAACATGCTAATATGCTAATGCTAACATGCTAACATGCTAATGCTAATGTTAACATGCTAACATGCTAATGCTAACATGCTAATGCTAACATGCTAACATGTTAACATGCTAATGCTAACATGCTAATGCTAACATGCTAACATGCTAATGCTAACATGCTAACATACTAATGCTAACATGCTAACATGCTAATGCTAACATGCTAACATGCTAATGCTAATGCTAACATGCTAACATGCTAATGCTAACATGCTAACATGCTAATGCTAACATGCTAATGCTAACATGCTAACATGCTAATGCTAACATGCTAACATGCTAATATGCTAATGCTAACATGCTAACATGCTAATGCTAACATGCTAATGCTAACATGCTAAGGGGTCCATTTGGTTTCGCTCAGGGGGGGGCGGCCCGGTTCTGGCGAGCCGCCCCACGTCCGAAACGGTTGAGAAATGACAGTTACGTGTTTCCCCGAATTTCTCTATTGACTTTCAATGTGTGTGTGTGCGTGCACATGTGTGCATGTGCGTGCATGTGCGTGTGTGCGCGCGTGTGTGAGAGTTGGTCAGGTGACCTTGAATCATTAACAAAGTATCATTTTCACCTGGGCTAGTCTATGCAATGCAAACAGTATTGAAAGTTAAAAGCACAGTGACTCTCTATGAGAGAACGTATGTCCGAACAAATTGCTCTATCGCAAAAAGTAAAAGTCGAATGCGATTTTTGTTTTCGCCGTGAGTGACCCGAGGCATTGAGGTACGCCGTGTGCGATCGTGGTATTGGTACGATAAAAAACGTGGTTGTAAGAGCGAGTTAAGAATTGTGCTTGTGATGAAAAAATTGCTGACTCATTCAGGTATTTAACATTATGATGGTACACCTGTCGCTTTCAGGGCTGTAGTTCACGTACTGTATGTATCTGGGCTTTGGTTGGGTGAAAGAGGACGAGTGTGGCTACAAAACTACCGAAACCCATGCGTGTAAAGTGAATATTTTGGCCGTGAGGACGATTTGTTCGGAGAATTTCGGTATAGTCTTCACATTGGCTTCTCACTCTGATCCGCTCTCTCTCTGGGCGTGCGACACACTGAGTCGAGAATATTGCTCAGACCACACACACTTTGAACTGCGATAGCGGGCAAACCGTGCAACGTATTCGAATTCCGTCTGAACCACCACAAAGTCGATGGCCTTGTGTGCTGTTTGACGTTTAAATCGTGTTTTTACGTACCAGTATGCCAGAGCAATGTGGCTCCAAAGTAACGTGTCGTTTTCTGTTTTCACCCGCGTCTCCCCATCGACTTTGAATGGGGCATTTTTCGCGTCGTTTATTGCGAATTACGTCGGCACGGTAACACGAATCGGAAAGAAAAGCACAAGCACACCATTCCCGGCCGAGCCGCACGTTTTGATGTATATATTGCGGGGCTTTGGCAAACCGTGCGGCCGGCCATAGATGTCGAAGTTTCGCGTATTGGTGATTATAATAATTCTGGGTGCCTGCCATGCAATGGCAGAAACACAGGTTGAAATCTAAAACGCATACTTAATCGTAATAATTATAATCACCAATACGCGAAACTTTGACGTCTATGGCCGGCACTCCATTGGTCTGCACGTGTTTTATTGTTTCACAGGGGTGATTGGCGTTACGACTTTTGTTGTAGGCCTACACAGAATGTGTGGTTATTAGTTAATTCATAGTGGGAACCTTCCCTCTTACCTAGGGTCGTCTTGACATCTATTATGGTCAAGGATCGTTTCATCCTCGTGCTGACTGCACACTTTAATTCTGGAAATACAAGAAAAATGCTGAAAATGACAAAGAATGCAGTTGAATGAAAATGTGCCAGTGCATTTTTTCACCCACCCACGCACTGGCAAAAAACATAAAATATCTTCCTTCATTAATTGCAATTCTACTCATGTACAGTATACATGCTTAATGTCCATGCGGACTAGCATATATTGGCCAAACGAAAAGACTCAAACTCAAATTACGCATTGGGGAGCATAAAACAGCTATCCGCACAAACAACCCTGAGTATGCTATGGCCAGGCATTATAAAGAAGCCAATCATGGTTCTCCAGCCTCTCTCAGATTCTGGGGAATCGAAAAGATTTCAGCCTCACCACGAGGAGGCGATATCATAAATAAACTACTCCGCAGAGAAGCCCTATGGATCAACAAACTCGACACTTTAGAACCCAATGTTCTCAATGAGGAATTGAGCCTTTCATGCTTTTTAGACGGTCACTGAGACCCCCCCCCCCCTCTCCTTGTCTTAACTGTCTCACGGACATCAAAAGTTGGATGGACAACAACTTCCTCCCTTTAAATGAAAATAAGTGAGGTAATAATTTTTGGCCAACAATCAGTCCCCTCCCTCACCACCTTGGGCCCCCTCAGTACCAATATTCACTCCTTAGAACCTGGGCGTGATATATGACAATAGTTTTAAGTTTGATAAACAGATTAGCTCTGTGGTCAAGACTAGCTTTTTCCAATTTAGACTGCTGGCCAGGATTAAGGGCTATCTCTCCCAACCCGACCTTGCATGCTTTTATTTCATCGAGGCTTGATTACTGTAATAGGCATACTGTACATAGGCATTGACCAGTCTGCCCTCAGATGCCTCCAGCTTGTACAAAACGCTGCCGCCCGCCTCCTCACTACCGCGAGGAGGCGTGATCATATTACCCCAGTCCTCGCCTCACTGCACTGGCTACCCGTAAGATTTAGAATAGATTATAGATTTTATTATTTGTTTTTAAAGCCCTAAATGGGAAGGAAGCATGAGTTCAAGTCCGTTGCTCTCCCCAGGTTGGCGGAGGGTGTGTAGAGCCCAGGATCACATTAGTATACACTATACCTATTATGAGAACTTTGTGAAAAAGCAAGTCCAAACTAGAAAAGCGTGTTCCTTGGAGCGCAGATCTGCGCAAGGCCAGGTAGCCTGCAAACTTTAGAAGGCAGATAGCGAATTGGAATGGAATATGAAAGATTACTGTTTCTTACAACATCCCGAAGCGTTCCCAGGCCAGTTTGGAAATATAATCCCCCCCATCTGGTCCCTGGTCTACCATGGGGTGCAGCAAGGACCTCCCTAGGAAGATGCTCGGGAGGTATCTGTACTAGATGCCAGAACCACCTAACCTGGCTCTGAGTCCTTTCCAAGTCAAGGAGCAGCGGTTCTACTGAGTCTCTCACGTCTGACTGAACCTCTCACCCTATCTATAAGGGTAGAAATCCCACACTTCATGATTATAGGTGAGAGTAAGAACGAAAATTGCTTGGTATATCGAGAGCTATGCCTTCTGACTCATCTCTCTTTTCATCACAACAGTGCGTCACAGCGAGAAGGTGTTAGGCGATTTGAATCCCACAATGTCATGGCTGTGTGTAACAACCCGGTCATTTACCCGACAAGAGAAGTCCAGTTTACGTTGTTTCAGCTAAGTTAGTCTTTGCTAAGTAATAACACAACGTTATTCTGGGGCAGTACTGGTCTGAAAACAGCATTACCTTGTCTGTATGGAGTCCCTGGGGTAGTACTGGTCTGAAAACAGCATTACCTTGTCTGTATGGAGTCCCTGAGGCAGTGCTGGTCTCAAACAACAGCCCAGCATCGTAGAATACACCCATACTGTCCTCGCCCCCACCTGGTGTACAGCCTGTATCATGCTTATCCACCATGTCCCACACCTGAGATAAACGCACGCACGCACGCACGCACGCACGCACGCACGCACGCAGGACAGAAATAGAGAAAGAGAGAGAGAGAAAAAGAGAAAGAGAGAGGGAGAGAAAGAGAGAAAGAGAGAACTAAACAAACTGCAAATATAATATGTATAGGCTAATGCAGTAACTCAATAATTCTGTTACGTTTTGGGAACAGTAACTAGTAAGTGACTAATTACACATTTTCAGTAACCTGCTCTAACACACCTTTTTCTGTGTGAGTCGATGTTTGTTGTTGAGGACGTGGACAGCTTTATCCACAGCTACCAGGCCCACTGTGGCTCCCGGGTCTCCTGTGACCTTAGATAGATATAGATACCTTTATTATCAAAACAAAACAAGAAGCATCAAAAATACAGAGGCAATGGTAAACAAAGGTAAACACAAAAAAAGTGTCCATACTTCACCTTCAGACCAAATCTCCTTCCTGGCTGCGGCGATGGATACACTGATTCTAGTGTTAACTACAATGAGAGGGAAAGACAGTGGCAGATTACATTATATTCGAAGTGTGTGTGTGTGTGTGTGTGTGTGTGTGTGTGTGTGTGTGTGTGTGTGTGTGTGTGTGTGTGTGTGTGCGTGCGTGCGTGCGTGCGTGCGTGCGTGCGTGCGTGCGTGCGTGCGTGCGTGCTTGCTTGCGTGCGTGCGTGCGTGCGTGCTTGGTCTGCATGCGTGCGAGCATGCGGGTGCGAACGTATACACTCTTCCTTGGAGGCCAAGTAAGTAAGAAAAGAAAACTGAATTTCTCACATGTGCCTGTTATAGAGCCACCAGGAGGCCGATTCTTCACACAAATGCATGCAGGAGTGGCCCATTCTGAACAAAATGCCTCAAATTGAATGCAATGTGGAAGAACGCATCACTGCATGCCTGGCTGACATCTCAAAGTTGATGTCTTCTGACCACCTCAAGCTGAACCCAGACAAGACTGAGCTTTAAGTCCTGCCCCATGCAGGAGCTATAACTATTTCCATATTGGTAACTTCGGTTCCAACAGCCAAGAACCTTGTTGTTGTCCGACCTGGACAGTCAGCTCCATTGGCTCCCGGTTGCTGCCAAAGTACAAGTACCAAGTACAAAACTCTACAAAACCAAAGGTATTGCACCCCCATATCTTGCAAGTCTGACCGGACCCTACAAACCCTCTCGCACACTCACACACAGCCAACGCAGGGTAGCTGGAAGTACATTCACTAAAACGCTGGGACAACGCTCCACACGTCCCAAACTCATCTCCCTACTGGCTCCAAAACTATGGAATGCACTTCCGATTGCAATCAGAACTACAGAATCACTTCTAATCTTCCGCCGTAGTCTGACAACCCACCTCTTCAGACTCCATCTTAGCCCGTAGCACTTGCCGTAGCACTTGCCCTAGCCTCGACGACCTTACAGGCGTATGCAAAGGCTCAACTTATGTAATTTGATATCATTTAGATAGCATTTTATGTAGACATAGCACCCTATAATGTATACTCATAGTTTCATTATTGCGATCGTAGGTTGCATTTACTATGAAAACCTACATTGCCGTGTGTCACGTCACACCTCTATATATGGTCATGCCTCGTGGCATCACGCCTCCATGGTCACGCCTTGTGACATTATGGCTCCATTATGGTCACGCCTCGTGACAACACGCCATATCGGATCGTGCCAAATCATGTCACACACAATGTTTTGGGCCGATCAAATAATTAGAAAGAAGAAAATAAAGGCAGGGTACAACACTTTTCGTTTTGTTTTTCTTCTTATAACTTATTTGCGTCACACTGTGAGCTTTTAGATCTGTTGTTTTTCAATGATTTTTAATACATCGTATACATTTGAAAACTTTTGGGACCTTCGAGTACTTTTTACTTTTAGCATACTCACAGAACCCATGCAGGTGTCCGTCACCTCCACCCAGGTGGAGTCAGACACCACTTCACTGGTTCCAGTGTGGTAGTAGACTACCACGCGGAACGAGGGCAGCATGTCTTTGGTGATGGGCAGTGACAGTGACATCAAAGCCTGTCCTTGTCTTCGGTAACGTCCAGCCTTCACTAACTGGCCTCTGCTCAGGATCTGAAGTAATACATTGTTGTTAAGAACTGACATGCATATAAAGTAACAAATACAGTGAAGAAGAGAAGATTGTGAGAGAAGATTTGTTGTGTAATTATTATGTTTTTGAGGTGCGCTAGCCCCTCCTATGTCCAGCTTTTAGTGTGTGCAAACACAAACTTTGTTCTAACACAAACATTAAAAGCCATTGACAATGAATGGAAAATGTTGAGTGTTTGTGTAAACACAAACATTGCGTAACACAAACATTGAAGACAAACGTGTGAGATGATGATGTACAATGACCATTGCATTGCGATGTAGCCTGAACCAATCCAATAAATAGTAGCGTGTAGATCTCAACCAATAAAAGTGTTTGGAGTTACAAAACCTCGCTCAAATAGAAACTGGGAGCG
The DNA here is from genome assembly GCF_951216825.1 of Electrona antarctica. NCBI lineage: Eukaryota > Metazoa > Chordata > Actinopteri > Myctophiformes > Myctophidae > Electrona > Electrona antarctica. The sequence continues at coordinate 41,462,281 of NC_136809.1, forward strand.
AATATTGAGGGGTGGACGACGTTGCTGCACGTTTGTAGATTTGAATTATTATTACAAAACACACATTAACCTCTTTAGCTCTATTTAAACTTTGGCTATTTGAAAATAGCTGATCTACAAGGCTACAGGCTCACAATGTGTCCCGATGCGATGCATTTTGAGCTTGTAGATCACTTGTACTGCCGACTGGCTCGGGACTTGAGCCCATGACACACCGTCAGGCTGGATTGCCGGCCTAGGTGCCTGGACCGCTCAGCCATGGCCCAGGCCCTACTTTTGGTACTCTGAGTACACTTATATTCGATACCAATACTTGTACTTGTACTTTTACTCAAGTAAATTTCGAATTGCGGACATTTTGCTGTCGGGCAGAAACCTCTCATCTCCATATTTTAACTTTGTCGTTTTTTGTAATTAATGCCCTAGTCGATCATACCACAGCGTCGTCACACGAAAGCATGACAAGCAGAATATCCACAAGCTCGAAACATGGGTTTTAATGGGTTAACTCACCAGGTATGTGATGTCGAGGGTTTGAGGCGCATTGAGGCCAAGAACAATGCCGATGCGGATGTTGCTTCCCAATCTTGGTCTAATCGAGTCCACATCTGTAACAGCAACATTACGAAGGACTTACTACTATTATATATAGCAGAAAAGAGATTAAAGTACTATTTCATGCAAGAACTGACTTATTTCTACTAATTACAAATGCCATGAAGCCTAGAATTCATGTAGTTATTTTATTTTATTTTTTATTCTTTTGTTGCATTCCTAAGCCTACAATTTCATGACCATCTGAATCTCAGTTGACCTGCATTTGAATCTCATACAAGAGACTCAGGGGAATGTGACAAAAACAAAACAAAAATAATCTCCATGATTTCAAGGCTTCATAGGGTGTGCAGGAGGGGGGGTCATCAAAATGCTCTGTTGTTGTGTACCTGCTGTTATGTGGAGATAATTGTTGGGTGTGGACGTGTATGCGATGGCTCTCATACTGACTGATGCCTGCCTGTAAACTCTAATGTTTACATCCACAGTCTTTGCCTGAAATCAAACACAGACACACAGACATGGACATTTCTAGTAACCTTTACAATACAGTATTATTGGAAAGAAGACTGTGCACACAGTTCATTTACAAGCAGGTGCTTGGGCGACAAGACAGTATAGTTAGGAAGAATGTGGACACATCAGACCCGCACGCTGCCACAGAAGACAGAGGAAGGTCTTGAGTTGAGCCGAATGTGAACGAAAATAAAAGCCTGTGTACCGAGGCTATAAGGAAGGTCTCACGACCGAAACGTTGCTCTTGAATAAAGTATTCTCTTGAACCTTCAAGTGGCAGTGTGTGGGTCTAACCTGTCCAGATTATTCCTGTCTATACTATAGGCCTACAGTAGAAAGAAAGAAAGAAAGAAAGAAAGAAAGAAAGAAAGAAAGAAAGAAAGAAAGAAAGAAAGAAAGAAAGACTTACAGTGATATCCAGGTGTGAGGCCCCTGCCATTGTGTTAATGGCGACCTTTGCTATGCCGTTATTATCCGTTACCACTGGTAGCGGGTGTCCTGGTTCCACCACAACCGCTACGCCAGCGGCAGGAGTGTCATCACAGTTCATGACAGTAATCTAATGTGAATGTGATAAACAGTTATCAGTGTTGTTGAATTTCATTAAAAAAATTCCCTTTGGAGATATTGCAGCGGTGTGTACAAAAGCATCAAGCCCAATTACACTTTCGTTGGACACACATTGGCATTTTTATTTAGTTTTAGTCGTAGTCTTTTAAATACATTATTTTTCATTTAGTTTTAGTTTATGATTCTGAATCCATTCCAAGCATTCATTTTGCACAAAAAACAGTCCTTGGGCTAAAAACGGCCATATGAGTAAAATCACCTGTAAGATTCCCTTTTCAACAGCGAATAACCCCACGAACCAGGCGAATAGCGCCCTCTAATGGCAGTGAGTGGTCAGAGGTGTTTGATGCCACCCCATAGAGCTATAAAGGATAGAGACCGAACCGCAGCGCTAGCCCCGCCCCCAAGCTATTCATTTCAGTGGCATTTTGAAGCACCCGGAAGACTGCCGGAAGTATAATTATAACTCAATGGCTCGAGCGAGCGGAAGTTTAGCCTAGCCTAGCCCCGGACCTCAATTTTGAGGTCCGGGCTTACGCACGTGACGTCATGAACGTCCGTCCACCTCCATTAAAGTGTTGCAATTCCACATTTCGCCAGTAGGTAGTGGCATCTTCAACGTTGGATAGCCTTACTGGGTGCTTGTGCCACCCTAACAATGTTTAACCCAAATCTGGCATCCGGCATCTGAGACTTTATTTACCACAACTTCAAAGACCATTCCCGCCTTGAAGTACTTTGTGGTCTTCTTGAGATGGATGGTGTATGGAGACATGACAATATGGATATCCCTCACCTCTGCCTTAACCATTTCACTGCCTGAGAGACGGAACATACACACTCAGAAAACATGCATGCATACTGTATGTTACAGTACGTGGAAAATCTGTAAAATGTGTGCGTTTCACCCCCCTGTCAAAACGCCCCCCCCCCACAAGTATTTAGGATTTATTCCCATGACGCTCAGCAGGTATAATTCTTAATAGTAGACTAATAGTCTTAGCTATTGACATGAATTGCCCATTGTTATGACATAGTCAACAGCTTTAACAGTTAAACCTTAGTTTTAGCAGATAACTCGTCTCCACTACCAAGTAGGGGGGTGCGCACGCACGCACGCATACACACGCACGCGCACACGCACACACACACACACACACACACACACACACACACACACACACACACACACACACACACAGGTCACTCTTACCACTCCCTGTCAGCACACTCGCAGACACATATATGTGGCTCTTCACCAGCTCACTGATGTCAGGAAAGACGTGCGTGATGTTCCTCCTCTCCAAGGTGGCCCTGCCCAAGCCTCCTACCACCTAAAAAAAATATATTAATTAACTGATCCTCTCCAAGGTGGCCCTGCTCTTATCATCTTATCATCATACTGTACATCATCATACATCACATTCAATGCTCAGCCAATGAAATCATTTCTGTGGTACAAAACACACTGACACAAAACTGGGCAAAGGAGGAGCTAGCGCCCCTCAAACAAATACATTATATACATTTACTAGCTGGCCAAGTTGGCCCTGCCCAAGCCTCCTAGCACCTAAAAACATGCATGCACTTGAATAAAAAAATAATTATATTTACAGACCATAATGTGAATCATAAAAGACATTATGTTATGAAGTAGAAGCTGGCCTAAACTGTCTATCTGTGTGTGTGTCTGTCTGTGTGTGTGTGTGTCACGCTGTAACACACACACACACACACACACACACACACACACACACACACACACACACACACACACACACACACACACACACACACACACACACACACACACACACACACACACACACACACACAATTCAATTCAAAGGGCTTTATTGGCATGAGAAAACATACGTTTACATTGCCAAAGCAGAAAGCAATCAAAACAAAAAATATGTACTTTTGAACGTCAGAGTCTTCAATAGATCAATTTCTATATTGTACCAAGATCACTGGATGCAGGTATAGTGCAGGAATATACACAATGATTAGTCTTTAGGGTGGTTGTGTTCCGTTTGATATCCTTCTCCTATCACAGCAACTCACAAATCTTGCTGCTGTGTTTGCACATTGTTGTACTTCGCCCAGCAGATATGGGAGTTTTTTGTCATTGGTCATGTTTTCAAAATCTCCGTGTGTAGTTGTAATCTGTGGGAAGTATGTGTCTCTGATGTCTTGGTACAATGGACAGATGGTTAGGAAGTGTAGCTCGGTTTCCACTTCATTTTGTGTGCAGTGGGTGCATAGTCTGTCTTCTCTCGGGATACAGGTCTGCCTATGACGGCCTTTCTCGATCGCAAGACTGTGCTCACTGAGTCTGTACCTAGTTAGGATTTTTCTTTGTTTTGGGTCGGTCACGGTGCTCAGGTATTCTGCCACTGCGTATTCTCTGTTTAGGGCCAGATAGCATTCTAGTTTACTCTGCTTTTGTGTTGCTTTTTTCCAATGTGTCAGGTAGTTTTCCTTTTGCTGTTTTATAATTTGGTTTAGTCCAATGGGTTTTCTATCTCGTGGCTCTGTTTGTGTTTGTGCCCGGAGTTCCAGGGCCAGCTCGCTGAGGGGGCATCTCTCTAGAGTTTCGCTGTTATGGAGTGCATCTAGGTCGCTTTCTTTTAGGTGGTTGTAGAACTTAAGTGCTCTCTTTTTTATTTTGATTATGAGTGGGTATCGTCCTAATTCTGCCCTGCATGCATTATTTGGTGTTTTTCGCTGGGTACGGAGAATGGATTTGCAGAATTCTGTGTGTAGGGTCTCGGTTTGGTGTTTATCCCATTTTTCAAGGTCATGGTTTGCTAATGGTCCCCAGATCTCACAACCATAGAGGGAAATTGGTTCTATCACAGAGTCCAGTATTTTAAGCCAGGTTTTTATTGGAATGTCTATTTTGATGTTTCTTTTGATAGCATAGAATGCCCTTCTTGCCTTGTCTCTCAGGTCCTTTACAGCTTGGTTGTAGTTCCCTGTGCTGCTGATGTTTAGGCCAAGGTAGGTATAGTTTTTTGTTTGTTCTAGTGGGATTGTATTTAGGAAAAAATTATGGTTTTGGCGGCTGGATCTTTTTTGAAATATCATGATTTTAGTCTTAGTTAGGTTCATTGTCAGGGCCCATGTCTGGGAGAATTTGTGTAGGAGATCAAGTTGCTGCTGTAGTCCTTCCTTGGTTGGAGACAGCAGCAGCAGGTCATCTTCGAAAAGTAAGCATTTGATTTCTGTGTTTGCCAAGGGGATGCCTGGAGCTGTAGACTGTTCTAACGTTTTTGCTAATTCGTTGATATATATGTTGAAGAGTGTTGGACTCAGGCTGCATCCCTGTCTAACTCCTCGGCTTTGGGGGAAAAAGTCTGTGTGTTTTTTGCCTATTTTAACTGCGCATTTGTTGTTAGTGTACATTGATTTTATGATGTCATAGGTTTTCCCCCCAATGCCACTTTCCACAGTTTGTACATCAGACCCTCATGCCAAATTGAATCGAATGCTTTTTTAAAGTCGACAAAGCATGAGAATAATTTGCTTTTGTTTTTGTTTATTTGGTTGTCAATTTGGGTGTTTAGAGTGTAAATGTGGTCTGTTGTGCGATATTTTGGTAGAAAGCCAAATTGTGATTTGCTCAGGACATTGCTTTCTGTGAGGAAGTTTAGAATTATGTGGTTGAGGATCATGCAGAGGATCTTTCCGAGGTTGCTGTTTACACAGATCCCGTGGTAGTTATTTGGGTCATATTTGTCTCCACTTTTGTGGAGTGGCGTTATCAGCCCTTGGTTCCATGTGCTGGGGAAGATCCCAGAGCTGAGCACGATATTTAGGAGTTTTAGTATGGCCAGTTGGAATTTGAGGTCGGTGAATTTTATCATTTCATTTAGAATACCGTCTGCCCCACAGGCCTTCTTGGTTTTAAGTGTTTTTATTTTGTCTTGTAGTTCTTTTAGGTTGATTTGGGAATCTAGTGGATTCTGGTAGTCTTTTATGGCTGACTCTAGGTTTTGTAGTTTATCTTTTATTTGTTTTTGCTCTTTGTTCTTCTCGATTGGGCCAAAGAGGCTAGAAAAATGGTTCACCCATATACTGTATCTCCATTTGGGATAGGTAGTTCGTCCTGTTTTAGCTTATTAAGTCTGTTCCAGTTTTCCCAGAAGCTGTTTGTCTGTATGGAATCCTCAATATCTTGCAGTTGGTTTCTAACATGTTGATCTCTTTTTTTCTCTTACTGTATTCTTGTATTGTTTCAGTGTTTCCCCATATTGGAGACGTGTGTTGTGGTTGTCTGGGTCTCTGTGTTTTTGGTTTGATAGTTTCCTTAATTTTTTCCTGAGATTCTTGCAGTCATTATCGTACCATTTGTCATTCTCAACATTTTTTCTGGCTTTCCTGAAAGTTCAAATATATGATTGAGGCCTTCTACTGCCCTGTTTACACTTTCACTGTTTTCTTCAAAGGTTTTTTCTAGGAACTGATCCAGTTGTGATTGGACTTGTTTTTGCCTAATAGCATTTTGGAAAGCTTCTGCGCTATGTTCATTCCATTTGTAAAGTTTTCTTATAGTATGTAGTTTGTTTGGCGTTTGTTCTTTGTGTCTGTGTGTTGATCTGTTTAAATAGGCTGTGGTTCTGTTGTGGTCTGACAGGGGTGTTTGCGGGCTGACTGTGAAAGCTCTGAGAGATGCCAGGTTTATGTCAGTGATAAAGTAATCTACCGTGCTGTTTCCCAGGGATGAGCTGTATGTATATCTACAGAAGGAGTCCCCTCGGAGTCTACCGTTAACGATGTACAGACCCAGTGAGCGACAGAGCTGTAGCAGTTGTGACCCATGTTTGTTTGTTGTTTTGTCGTGATTGTATCTCGGGGGACATGTTGGGGAGCTGATGTTTCCCCCTCCTGGTAAGTGTTTGTTTCCCTGTGTGTTGAGGGTGTCAGGCCCTTGTCCTGTTCTGGCATTTAGGTCTCCACAAATTACAATGTGACCGTGTGCCTGGAAACGGCTGATATCCTCTTCTAGTGTGGGGAAAAGGTCCTCTGTAAAGTAAGGGGATTCAATTGGGGGGATGTAGGTGGCACACAGGTAGACATTCTTTTCGGTTGTGGTAAGTTCTTTGTTTATTTCTAGCCAGATGGAAGTTTTGACTAGCTTAATGGAGTGGATTAGTTCTGATTTGTACCATATTAGCATACCTCCAGAGTCCCTTCCCTGGGTGACTCCTGCCAGCTTTGTAGAAGGTACCACAAGTTCTCTGTAGCCAGTAGGACAGCCAGTGGGGCCGTCCCCTCTGTGCCATGTCTCTTGTAGGACAATGATGTCTATGTTTGCAATCTCTTTGGCAAAGTCTGGGGTTCTGCTTTTGATGCCAAGGGCAGTCGACCTCAAACCTTGTATATTCCAGGATGATATAGTGAGTGATTTGTACTCCATTGTTCACATTGTTGTTACATTCCAGGGGTTCTGCCCTGGGCCCATGCTGTGTAGAATTCCTTGAACATCTGCTCGATGCTGTGTGTGCTGGGGATGGCTCTGGTCACCGCCTGTGCGTATGTGTATGGTTGGAGAGGGAGGGGGAGAGTGGGCGGTGGTGAGGCTGATGCAAGAGTGTATGGGATGGACATCAGTGGTGTGGGTGAGCTGTATGTGGCATGAGGTCTGGGTGGAGCAGTGAGGATAGGCATCAGGGGTGTGGGTGGGCCACCCTGTTGTGTGGTATGAGGTCTGGGTGGAGCGAAGGGGTGTCTAGGAAAGAGTCTGCTAGGTGTATAGGGGTGGTGTCTAATAGAGCGTCCTCTGTGTGCAGTGCGGTGTCCTCTGGGTGTAGGATGTTGTCCATGATGGTTGCATTTGTAGGGTGTTGTGTCTGTAGGATAGTCGCGGTCGAGTGCGATGTCCTTCAGGCTCTTTGCAAAAGTTGGAATTTCAGCCTTGCGGATGTGTACCTGGTCGTGTAGGCTTCCCTTGTGCAGGGTTGGGTGTTCTGCGAAGTGGACCTTACTCTACCTTGCACAGATTCTGGAAGTCTGTGCGTTGATTGCGTTGATGTAGTCTTATTCGACGTCGCCTCTGTGTAGCAGTGCCGAGATGACTACTTCTGCGTTGGGAAATGTTGAGGTGGCTTTCTCTATCATTCCCTTGGTAGACGTAACCATCTCGTGGTCTTCCTGTACCCATATGTCGGTGTGGATTATTATGTGGCTGGGGGAGCCCAGCCGGTCCCTTGTCAACAGCTCCATTGCACGTGCTGTGTTTCGACATCTGATGTGTTCAACTCTGCTTTGGGAAGAGCTTTCTTGCATCGATGTATTTCCCATTTGAGTCAGTCAGGAGTACAATTTCTGGGGTTTTTAGCTGGCGGTTTTCTGGAGGAAAACCCTCCCTGCTGATTGCTGGTTGGTCTTGCTTCCCTTTCAAGCCTTTCTATCTCTCTCCTGAGTTGCCCTGTTTCCTTTTCTGTCATTCTCCTTAGCTGTTCTGTGTCTTTTCTCATACTTTCCCTAGTCTCTGCTATTTCCTTTTCCTGTCTTTCTCTTAGCTTTTCTAGCTCCTTTCCCATGGTTTTCTTTAGCTGTCTTATCTCCTTTCCAATATGTTCCCCTAGCTGTACCAACTCCTGTCTGAGCTTCAACTCACTGTCTTGGAGCCTTTTCACCTTTACTTTAAGCTCACTCTCTTCCTGTTCCTTTGTGGCACTGGCCCTGGGAGCTGTCTGTTCTTGCCTATACTCCAACAGCTGTTGCTCCATCTGTACTTGCCTATATTCTAAGCTATGGAATTGTTCAGCCAACTTGGTAAGCAGGTTTGGCTCTATGGTGTGAACTTTTGTGGCACTGATTGGTGGGGGTGGACTCTCTACTGTGGCTGTATGTGTTGTTGTGTCTATGTCTATACTGTTTGAAGTGCGCGCGCACACACACACACACACACACACACACACACACACACACACACACACACACACACACACACACACACACACACACACACACACACACACACACACACACACACACACACACACACACACACACACACACACACACACACACACACACAGGGTTTGACTGGATTTGCTGAAGTCCTAGAATGCCCATAATGCTTAATGCATTTCCCCTCTTTGTGGAGAGGGAGCTGGAGGTGTGAAATTTGTAGTCCAGGAAGGACGTGAGACCACATTTTCATGACAGGTTTTTGGTCATGGCATCATGACTAAAATATATAATAATAATAATAATAATAATAATAATAATAATAATAATAATAATAATAATAATAATAATAATAAATAAATAAAAACATATTACACACTTAAAACCCCCAGGAAAGTGTTTCTTGTGTCTTAAACATCATTAAAATAAGCTCTGGTTGCAAAAGGGGTGAAGTGGCCCTTTAAGCTAGTAGCTTGCCTGGGCAGCATTCCATTTCGGGTTTATGATCCGGTCGGGAGCGGATGGTAACTTTCATCATGTTGTAGTCAATGATTTGTAGTCATCTGGCAGGAAACCACAAGGCGGAATCAGTACTATGAATGGGTACTCCTTATTCCGCCTTGTAGTTTCCTGCCTGATGACTACAAATCAGTGACTACAACATGACGTAAATTACCATGCGCTCCAGACCGGTTCACACAGCGGTTTTGGGACACAGACCAGGCTTTCCTCCGAGGTGGAAAGCCTGGTGACGCGAGGTTATTAAGCGAGTAACAGAGAGGATTTGACAACCTGTACTCTCTGAAGAGAGGAGGGAAAGCTCTTCTTCTGATCGTGTTGGTCAATGACTCCAAAGACCACATGGGCAGTCCCCTGCACTTCTGTACCAAACAGATACCTAAAAGCACAGGTGAAGAAAAACATATCGGCCAACATAATATCAAACACAATAATGAACACAATGAATAAAGTACACCAATATTGATTTTTACAGCAACATTTGTTTTGGTTTTACTCATATTCTATTGAATACATTTCAATTTAGTTTTAGTCATATTTTAGTCATCTGAAAAGTTTTAATCAAGTCTACAGTTGATTTATGATTTTGTCGGCAAAAATGTATGTACTGTATATGAGCTAGTAGATCTGCTATGTGTGCAACCAACTGGATCTCTTCTAGTGCCTCCTTAACATTTTAGTGTAGTTTTAATTGGTTGACCCTTGTGAATTAACCATTTAAAGGTGTAGTTCACCCAAAAAAGTACTTATTTTCAATCAATTACACAAGCTCAAGCTGAATTTCAACAGACATAAATACTACTACTACTACTACTACTACTACTACTACTACTACTATTACTACTACTACTACTACTGCTTCTACTACTACTTCTACTGCTGCTACTACTACTACTACTACTACTACTACTACTACTACTACTACTACTACTACTACTACTACTACTACTACTACTACTACTACTACTACTACTACTACTACTACTACTAATAATAATAATAATACAAATACTACTAATAATAACAATAATAATAATAAAGTTGTTACTTTAACGTTACAATTTTACGTTCTCTTAATTACGTAAGAGAAATTCTCTTTTGAATAATAAGAAAACATATTTGCAAATGCAAAATATAAAACATGTCTAATCAGGACCCATACAAAAACTGCCAACTGTATTCAATCAAACAAGAATACATACATACATACATACATACATACATACATACATACATACATACATACATACATACAAACAAACAAACAAACAAAAAACATACGTAGCTTTGATGTCGACGTGTAGCTGATCGTTGTCCACGTAGAAGCAGCTTCTCTCTGGGAACAGTTTTACTTCAAAACTAGGCAGCACTAGACAGGGATGGGAGTTGGGACATGAACATCATGTGTATTATAGGCAGCACTGGAGACAGGGATGGGACATGAACATCATGTGTATTATAGGCAGCACTGGAGACAGGGATGGGACATGAACATCATGTGTATTATAGGCAGCACTGGAGACAGGGATGGGACATGAACATCATGTGTATTATAGGCAGCACTGGAGACAGGGATGGGACATGAACATCATGTGTATTATAGGCAGCACTGGAGACAGGGATGGGACATGAACATCATGTGTATTATAGGCAGCACTGGAGACAGGGATGGGACATGAACATCATGTGTATTATAGGCAGCACTGGAGACAGGGATGGGACATGAACATCATGTGTATTATAGGCAGCACTGGAGACAGGGATGGGACATGAACATCATGTGTATTATAGGCAGCACTGGAGAGAGGAATGGGACATGAACATCATGTGTATTATAGGCAGCACTGGAGACAGGGATGGGACATGAACATCATGTGTATTATAGGCAGCACTGGAGACAGGGATGGGACATGAACATCATGTGTATTATAGGCAGCACTGGAGACAGGGATGGGACATGAACATCATGTGTATTATAGGCAGCACTGGCGACATGCACGTGTGTATTTCATGCTTAGTTATTGCCAGTGGTGGTGCGGCTGTGGCTCAGGAAGTAAAGCAGGTCGTCTAATGATCCGTGGTTCGGTGGTTCGAATCCCGGCTCCTCCTGTCCACATGTCAAAGTGTCCTTGGGCAAGACACTGAACCCCACCTTGGCTCCAGTGGTTGCCACCATTGGTGTGTGAATATGGGAAGTGAGGACGCTGGCGTTGACGTTTCGCTGCTTCACCTCCCAATGTATGAATGAATGAATTCAAGCGTAGTGTTAGTTCATTGCGGCACGGAGGGCAGATGGTTTATATGTGTGTACATGGTTCCCCCTCATTCATTCCCCCTAGTGATCTATACTGCTTCTTTAAATCTGCTGCCTCTCTAGGCCACGCCCTCATTCCCACAGTGCAATTCAGGCTGCCTACTTAAGCATCCTCAGCTCTCTACTCATTCTTTGCATGCTGAGCTCAGGCAGATCGTGCGGCATCTGCGTGGAAATTAGCCCCACCTCCCCGGCCTCCTCCCTGTAATTCTTAGTCCAGGGATTATGGGATATTATTGTATTGTTTGTGATTGTGTAGATTCATTGTGTTGAATCATGTGTTGATGTGTTTCATTGTGTTGAATCATGTGTTGATGTGTTATTTCTGTGTATTGTTCATGGATTATTGTATCTTTGGCTCTGCTCTGGGGGGTCGTTGATATCAGAGCTGTGTCAGATAATCGGAGATATCAAATGTGATATCAGACCTGTGTCTCGGTACGCAGATCATCTGATATCACATGAGCAGAGCCACACCGCCATACTAACTATGCAATATCTTTGCAATAAATGGTCTATGGTCAATCTGAGCCGAAGTGTCTCAATGAATGTAAAGCGATTCGAGTAGGCACGTAGTGCATAGAAAGTACAATCCATTATTATTGGTGTAAAGTAACATACACGTACAAGTACCGAACATGAGTACAACTTCTTCTTCTTCTTCTTCTTATTGTCTCCACCAGGCCGAAGGCATGGGGAGAGAGTATGTTTTGCACTCCGTCCGTCCGTGTGTCCGTGTGTCCGTCCGTCCGTCCGTCCGTGTGTCCGTCTGTGAACAGCTAATCTCCGGCACTGTTAACCCGGTCGATGCCACATTTTGCACACACACTCCCTGGATGCCAACGATGAACCTCTGCCCCAAAATTTCCAGAACGGCCTGTTATAGCGCCACCAGGAGGCCGCTTTGTGCAAAACAAGTTTTTGGACAGTACACCTACAGATTTTGTCCAAACATCACGCAAATTGGTACACAGTCTCTCTAGAGCCATTCAACCAAACGTGTCTTTCAGATTTCTCAGACTCCATCCTGATTGGCTAAGATTGGCTTCCAAAGTTCGCAGGAGTGTTCAGTTTCAAACAAAATGCTGCAAATCATGAACACATTGTGTGATTTCCGTGAAATAGCGCACGCACATTCCCACTAGGCCGAGGAAGAAATGCCACGTGAACATTTTCAACTCAGCCTCATGGTGGCGCTATAACTGGCCGAAAAGTGTTTTTACCTCCAACTGCACGGATTTGTGGATAACTTTGTATGCCAACTCCCTAGAGGCCAAGGAAAAACCTTTGCCTGGAATTTTTCACATCTGCTCTTTATAGCGCCACCAGGAGGCCGACATATGTAAAACACATTTTCTAATATTACTCCTTCAGATGTAACCCAAATTTCACGCAAATCGGTACACATGCTCTCCATAGTCATGTAATCCACCTTCATTGCCTACGATTGGCTTCTAAACTTTTCAGGAGTAGCCCGCTTGGTACCCGTTTTGTACAAATCACCACAACTACTCAACGCAGCGTCCGATTTCGGTGAAACTGTGCATGCATATTCCCACTAGGCTGAGGAAAAAATGCCACTTGACAGTTTTCAAATCAGCCTCATGGTGGCGCTACAACAGGCCAAGCTGTGTCTCACACACACACACACACACACACACACACACACACACACACACACACACACACACACACACACACACACACACACACACACACACACACACACACACACACACACACACACACACAAACATGATTATATTACTCCTAAACATTTTGCCAAACATCACACACACTCCTATCCTCCTGGTGGAGACCTGTGCCCAGAAGGGCACTTTTTCTAGTTATTATTATAATTTGTAATTTTTGAATATTACCAGTAAGACGCCTGAGGGAGAGAAACGTGCCTCATCTGCCTGGGTGACTGCTGGGGGAGCACTGGTGCTTTGGCATGGGGGGTAAGATCAATATATGGAATGAATTTTGTACTGGCCATATACGTATGGAGCGTGTCTTGAGTGTACAGGGTTTGATGAGGTCAGATCAACATATGGAATGTCAGAACAGGTGAGCTCCATATATGGAGATCTGCGGGGCAGCGGGGGCAAAGTCTTGAGTGTACAGCATTTGATGAGGGCCCAGGTAGGGCAGGGCCTTCATTTTCGGGCCAGTTGAGAACTCTAGTTTTCACCGGCTTCCAGCTTCTGAACTAATAACTTTGGAGAGTTTCAATGGACAGGTAGGTATCAGTCAAAAGGGAGACATCGAAGAGGAAGGATGGGTGGGGAAGGATCAACAAATGAAATGTTAGAACACGTGAGCTCCATATATGGAGATCTAAGGGTTTCCGTGAGTGTGGAGGTCACACTGATGGGGCATATCGGCGTGTGCACGCATCTACCTGGGTGATGGCAGACTGCTGGGCGAGTGCTGTCGCTTTGGCATGGGATCAACTTTGACCAATAAATGCACAATGAAAAAGAGGTATGGAGAAGATTTATGGCCATGGCTAGGGTTCATGGCCGTATAGCATGTCTTGGATACGGGATGTCACACTACCATTATATGACCATATGGAGTAATGTGATGTCACGATATGTGACCATATTTGGAGGCTTGGATTATGATGTCACCATATATGGGATGCATTCCCATATATGGACATGCCTGGGGTGACCAACCAACCAACACACGGACGGGAAATGCACAATTCCATATAGGAAATGCGACCTGCGACAAGGGAGACATCGAAGAGGAAGGATGGATGGGGAAGGATCAACATATGGAATGTCATAACAGGTTCTGATATCCATATATTGAGATCGAAGGGTTTGAGGTTTGAGGTCAGAGTTGCTGGCCAATATTGATGACATCAGGGATCTCCATGTGCACCATATTATGTGCACCATATGGCTGATGTCACGTGATGTCACAATGACCTGGGGGCTTGCCTGTGGGTGACAAACCAACCAACCACTGACGGGACATGCTAGATTCCATAGTAATTGCGACCTGGGTCGCAATTACTAAACATACATTAACCACTTAAGCCCTCTGCTATTTGATTTTGTATTCATGACAACATTTTGAAATGGGTCATATAGGCCTAGCCTACTGCATAATGATTACTTTTACTTTTGATATTTTATATTTTGATGCAAATAGAAATACCTTTGTAATTGTATTCTTGCTCAAGTACATTTTGAACACTGGACTTTCGTTTGTAAAAGTATTTTTGACATTGTAGTATTAATACTTTTACTTAAGTAAACCATGTCTACTTCTTCCACCAGTGCTTATTGCTGTATACAACTCGTAGTGAGGCACAAGTGTCTCCAACCCTCTCAGACATTAAATACCTGGTAACCTGAGACCTCTTGTGGCTTATTGCTTTTCTAAAACGGTTACAAACATATAGCAATATTAACCTCATACAACTATTCCTAATTCACAAAAGTAGCTACACTTTGCGCCCACCAGAGGGAGCCACTTCCTTGTTTTTACGGCAAGTCTCTGTGACGGGGAAAAGGAGGCGCTTGATGTCTTTACAAGGCCACCCGGAGCCACACATTCACAGTCATATGAGCGGGGACGGTGCTTGACACCCCTGATATAAAGTGATTGAAGGTGTAGAAGATTATATTTACTACGTGGTCTAATCAGAAACTAGCCAATCAGAATCAAGTATTGGGACTAACCGTTTTAGAAATCCATTTGCTTACCGTATTCCTTGACCTCAAATGCAGCTGAGTAGCTCTGCTGTGGGATGTCTCGGAACCTGGCAACCAACTTCCACACTCCCACACTACTACTACTGCGCGCACACGCACGCACGCACACGCGCACACACACACACACACACACACACACACACACACACACACACACACACACACACACACACACACACACACACACACACACACACACACACACACACACACACACACACACACACACACACACACACACACACGCTCTTTGTATAAACCAGGCACATGCACCACCCCCTTTTGCCCTATAGACAACAAAGTGCCCTCTTTTTAAAAAAAACGCACCGATCTGCAAGACCCTGTACAGTTCAACACAGAAAGTCTGCTAGCTGTTCAAGTGGTTTTAAAAAGGTTCCTACCAGATTTGGTGACCCCCAGTAGTAAATCCGAGGACCCCCTAAGGGTCCCGGACCCCCTGTTGAAGACCCCTGCACTAGTATGTTAGATCCTGAATTGATATAAAGGGGAATTCCACAGTAGCCGTTTTTATTGAATTCTGATGATAATGTTTGTGTACTGTGAACCACTGTTAGTGGTGAAAAAAATAAATCATCAAACCAGTCAAACGCAGTCCTGCTCAAGGTGGAAGCCACAGAGTGACAACATTCTGTTCTGTGGACTTATTATCATCTACAACAGATGTAAGCAAAAATAAATACATTTCCGTGCGATTTAATCAGTATGGAGCGCTCGGCATGAAGTTTATTTTTCTCCTTTTGTCCCTCCGCTTCTTCCAGTGATTAATGGATATATTATTGTTGTCATGTTACGGTAAGAATATGGCTAGTCGACTGAATACCCCTTTAAAGTTGAAAGTTCACCTCCAATAATCGATAGAAAAAAACTATTTTTGGGGGGCTGAACTATAAACATAGGCCTGTTGACCTTGACCACAGCCACAGTCATCGATGAACACAAGAGATGGAAACAATCGGGTCAAATGATCTAAAAAACAATAAAGGTACGTTTTCTGCCCAGCAGGACAGGTTGAATTAAATAAAAAATGTTCAAGTACCTGTCAATTCCTGGCAGGTTGTAATTCGACTCGTAGATCCCTGACCTAGAAATGACTGTAGCTTTCAAATGCAGAACAATGCCATCTGGATTCTGATAAATAAAAACAATCGTATTAGTGAACGACCATTAACAACTATTGTGGTAATTGATAAAGAATAAAACTAAAACAGACAGAACAATGCTGTGCCATGGTCATGCCGTGAACAAAGGGTGTCAGTCATGCAGAATAGCAGCTACTGTATGTCATCTATTTAAAAGGCCTATATATATGATGCATATAATGACAATAGAGCGTTGCAGTCCCGCCCCCTTTCATGACGACGCCAGGCCCAGGAAATTAATCACAATGCATTTTTCCCATAGACATTTCAAAAAGTATTTATTTAAAGACCTTTTAAGCGTCGTACGAAGCCAACTCGAGTCGTGACAAATCATGATAACACACACAAAATGTTGGACCAAACAAATAATTACATAGAAGAAAAACAAAAAAAGTGTTGTAACCTGCCGTTTTTTTCTACTTTCTAATTCTTTGTTTGGCCCGAAAAATTGTGTTTGTTGTCATGATTTGTCACGACAAGAGTTGGCTTTGTCCGCGGCGTAAACGTCTTTAAATAAATACTTTCTGAAATGTCTACGGAGAATAATTTCCTGGGCCCTGGTAGGGGGCGGGACTGCGACGCTCTATAGGGTCGTAATAAAGAGCTGACAACATGCATGAAAGCCTGTTGATGAGTCTTTCAGAGCGGGCTTCTATTTTCGAGCATCGAGCTGCAGGGCACAGACCGCCAACATACAATGTCCCACAATAAGGTCCTTTCTTGGCCCCACCCCTCTCCAATTGTTTATATTGTGTTTAATTTCCAAGATGGCCACAGCACCAGGAGGGGGTGGGGCAGAGGTGAGTGGGTGGGGTTGACATATGCCCTTACTGGGCTGAATTCACACATTCAAGACACCTGTCTTGTGTCTGTGTTTAATGGCCACTCCAATGCATTTCCAATGGAAGCCCATATGGTTTGACCAAACATTTTGTTTGATGGGGGGAGGGGGGCAGAACACATCCATCAAAGCTGTGTTCAGACACAAGTCAGGTGTAAGACACAAGGCAAGTGTCTTGAATGCAGCTCAGTAAGGGCATATGTCGACCCCGCCCGCTCACCTCCACCCCACCCCCTCCTGGTGCTGCGGCCATCTTGGAAACTAAACACAATATAAATAGTGGGAGAGGGGTTGGGCCGAGAAAGGTCCTTATTCTCGATCTACCTATCATTTGAATATCACAATCACATCCTTAAATGTTCTTGTTTCAGAGGCCTCGCCCCTCCAGTTCAAGCTGCCAATAGTGTGGAAAGGCTGGCCGACGGCACGAGGCTCCACAAAGTAGACAGGTCCAAAAGTTCAAGACAGTGCAAGCCGGCAACAAATACAAAAAAATCAATAACACTGGCCAAAACAGAGTTCCAAAAATAGGAAACGAAATGAACACTTAAAGCTACAACAAACAGGAACTTAAGAATACTGCTAAACAGCCGCTAAACCTTTCACAAAGGCCCTGGCATTTCTGACCTGCTGTTGTCTCTGACTATAACCTCAAGTCAAACTGTTCACATGCAGCATGCCTGCTCTTAAACAGGTGGGACAAACCATTCCCTAATCAGCAAGTGGTAACCAATTAACTAAAAATCTGGCTAACTAAGCCCTATCAGTAATCTTACACATTACTATTCATCATAAAGGAATTTACAAACATATTCAACTATTTCCCAGGCACAAATTCATTCTGACCAAACATAATACAACATGGTGAAGAAACACCCCTCCTCTTCTACAGTCCTTGGCACACTCCAATCTAGGATCTGCCAGCACTGATGAGTGAGGTGACAATTCAACTTCAGTGACAATAAATACACATTTAAAACCCTTTCAGTCCTTGTGTGATAATTTAAAATGTCAGATGTGCAGCCTCACACATGTTTGTCCTTGATTATGCATGTGTATAGGGCACGGGCTGCCCCGTGACAGAGCACAAGCACATGTATGACTTTTCCAACGGAACTCCTCATCTAGACAAGAGTAGCGGCTCACCCACGCTGCTGGCCAATGGAGAGCGACGTCACTACGTGGCGGCCATCTTACTTCGGGGCAGCATAACATTGTGTCTATGGGGCATGTGCTTTTTAAATAACCATAACGTTTTCAACCGATTTTCAAACGGTTTGGTTTGTTATAAACGTCAGAGATGTCCACATAATGCTTTTATATGACGTTCATATAAAACAATAACATTAAGCAGATAAGCATCCTGAATCATAGCCACGTTGATAACGTTTGTTATACACCAACCCGTTTGTAAATCCGTCAAGATTTGAGCGAGTTAATAGTATTTTTTTAGCTGCCATAGAACATATACTGTACTAGCACTGAGGCAAGATGGCCTCCGGGTGAACTACGTCGGAGACTCCGCCTTGAGCCATCTAGCCTTTATACAGTATGTCTATGTTTGTTCCCGCATAACTGCCGGGTACGATGATGTCACACACAAAGTCTCTTCTGTATATAATAGCCTTGTTCAACTTTTGGGGAGCACCAGGTTATTGATGGTCCTGATTTTGTCAGACCACACGGTAATTTACAACCCGATGTTGAATGGTTAGTGCAACCATTTACGTGGTTCAGAATCAGAATCAACTTTAAACCGTCAATACTTGTACTTGATCTGCTCTCCCCTACAGTACACCAAACCTTAATGCCGAAAATAGCTGATGTACAAGCACACAACACCCCATGCTGCAAGGCGTTGTGAGCTGAGCTCAGCTATTTCGGGCGAATGTTCCCCTCAGAAAAGGTATTTTAGGGTTCAAGTGGATTAAAAAAAAGTTAATATCACACAAATATTTGGTGGCCCCACTGTAGTAACTTTTAGGGCCCCCCTATGGGTCATATATCATGGATTGTGTTGTGATGAATGAATGCATAAAAGGTATGTTGACCACCACAGCCACAGTCATCGATGGACACAAGAGATGGAAACAATTCAAATTATTCTTTACAATTACAAGAGATGGAAACAATTCAAATGATTCTTTCCCAATGACAATTTGTTCTAGGCCAGTCTTGTCTGTAGCTGCAGCTAATATGGCATGTTGTGTTTGTGAAACAAATACTGTACCACAACGTCAACAGTAATTATGCCGGACATCGACGTCCTATCATAAGAAACAGGCTCCATGCTGGGGTTCACAGCAAACATCCTGTAATGAACTGAATTTGTTGGCGAGAGCGAGAGTGAGAGTGACAGACAGACAGACAGACAGACAGACAGACAGACAGACAGACAGACAGACAGACAGACAGACAGACAGACATATTAAGTTCATATTACCTATATGTTCATTTAAACCTACGTACAACATGCATTTTATATATGCCACAAATCACAAACAGAATGTTATACTTACATATGATCACAGGGGTGACGTGACATTGTAATTGGCTAGCACAATTTGTGGGAGGGGCCTATAAGCAATTGCGGCAACCACACTTTGCAATTTTTCCAAAACTTTTCTAGTTTTACTTAAAGCTGATGGCTTCACTAAGCCCATTCATAAGATTACTATCCTGACCTATTACACGGCTTGGTTGAATGCTCGATTCTGATTAGTCAATCACTGAATTCAGTGGTGTGTTATTACTGAATAATGATTGATGAGCTCAATAACAGTGACAATGAAGGGAAAATTTACATCATCTCATATTTGCCATTGACAATGAAAGGAGAAATTATGAGTATAAGAGCGCCAGTGCCAAAGAAATCAGCTTACAAGATGGGTCACTTCCGCACGCCCCAGAAGTGATAGCCGTCCATATTTGATGATACATCATCGCGGGATGGATTCACTTTCTTAGCGTGATCAAAGTTTAGACTTTTATAAGGTCTCAAAGATCGCAGTTTGTCTCATTTTGAGGAGTAAAAGGACGATTAAGTGTGCACATCGGATCCGTGTGGAGGCTGTCTAACATGTGAGTAAAAGCAAAAAAATATATGTTTTAATTGCTGGATTAAATTAAATTAAAGAAAGACGAGTTCCTTTGTTTTGGCACAGGCGGGTCGTGGAGAGAAGAACGAGGTCCCGCATTCTTGGCATACATTCGGTTACAGAATCCGGACGGATTCCGGATTCATATTCCTGCTCATACAGTTATACTTTCCCACGATGAGGTTCCCACACTTTTTAGCCTGTGACCCAAAACAGAAATGAGATATTCGTTTTGCGTTGTAATCACACCCTTGGGAAGTGAGGGGCGCTCTTATCATCTTACAACATCAATTACAATAATGTTTGTTTAAGCAACGGGTGCTAATGTTTGTCTAAGTCCTCAAAACAAACATTAGATTTCTCTTTATTGTCTATAGCGTTTTCTTAAACAAACATCGTTGAAAAACAAACATTAAAGCCATATATAGGAGGGGCTAGCGCCCCTCAAAAATCACACCTGTGTGAAGTGAGGGGCACTCTTATCGTACATCATCATGATGTAACATGTCTATTTGCTCAGACACATATGACGGTATTTTCGGTATTTTAGTCCTACACAAAGAAGGAAGGACTACATTTGCTCAGACACGTATGACGTAAATACTCCATTCATTGTCAATGGGAATTTAATGTTTGTGTAAGACGAAAATCTACACTAATAGCTGAATATAGGAGGGGCTAGCACCCCTCAAAAATCACACCCATGTGAAGTGAGGGGCACTCTTATCACCGTACATCATCTTGATGTAACATAGACACTGTCTATTTGCTCAGACACTATAACGTAGAATTCTCCATTCATTGTCAATGGGAATGTCCCGACACAGTGTTTGGGAACCAGTGCTATAGATTCACCTTTGGACCCAGGATTGTAGATGGTCTTATCCGTTTGGATGAAGATGTGTCCGGACTGGAAGGAGACCATGACCACCTTCTCCAGCAGACGACCAGGGAACTGGGCTTGCAGGTACACATACTGCTTCAAGTTGGGGTCTTTGTTAAATTCCGTGGCTGGGATCTAAAAAAAGAAAACCTCTGTGTTTACTGTTTATAAACGATATTTCACTTTCAAAGAAATGTTTGGTCATCATCTACTCAGGCTTTTGTGAACACCCCAGATAGTTTTTTGAGTGGTGCAAACAACTCCAACAACCAGCTTTGTCTGTATCTATGTTTGTGTACGTGTCCGTGCAAAGGTGAGCATGGTTACTATGGTTAGTGTGTGACGTCACTGACATGGCTGATCAGACTATATAAGACCTTGCACCACTCAGTTCACACAGGTGTGTTTTTTTAAGATGATTTGGACCGCAGGCGTTTAACCAGGCGTTTATTTGCTGTAGTCTTTCATTTATTTTTGCACCGGCCTGCACCGGGCCATTGTTTGGTTACAGTTTCAATTAGGCTGAAGAAATGGCAATTAATAGCCCAGGCGGACCCAAATTAGGCCAAAGAAACTCAAATAACAGCCCGGGCACTCCGGGCAGACACACATTATGCAAATAATAGCCCTGAACTGGCATTTAAAATGCAAAATGGGGTCAAAACGGGCTACTAATTTTGCCCGGGCTACTATTTGGTGATATATAAATAATAATAAATAAAGCATTTCTAGTGTACCGTAATTTGTCCCATTGCTTGGAAGTCGTTGCCACTGTCAATGGTTACATATGTGGATGCCAGCCTGTGGCTTTTAGTTGGATGGTTAATCACAATGATTTCGACGTTCTGGGGTCCGCCCGAGCAATCTAGACACTCCACGAAAACCTTTTCTGGCGTTCCCACGCGCAGCAGGTTAGGAGCAGCCATCACCTGTCTGGAAGACGGGAGAGAGAGAGAGAGAGAGAGAGAGAGAGAGAGAGATATGGCTGAAGAACATATAGACTGGGGGGTGGGGCTTTGGGTCAAACCTCCTGCATGGGAACCAACTATCTCTGGTCGATAGCTTTAGAAGTTCTCCTGAAAGCTATACTGTTCAGCCGTTGCCTACACACCCCCTGGGTAGTAAAATCGCACCCGTGTGTGTGTGTGTGTGTGTGTGTGTGTGTGTGTGTGTGTGTGTGTGTGTGTGTGTGTGTGTGTGTGTGTGTGTGTGTGTGTGTGTGTGTGTGTGTGTGTGCGCACCATTCAAAAATAAAAGTCACACTTTTTTTCTTTACATCTCAGGGGGGTCCATAGACTTGGCTGCTATTCTATAATAATAGTCCTGTGACAATCAGACAAAAAGGCTTTACATTTTCAGAGAGATACCCCTATACCGGAGGTAGATCCAAACACAATATAGTTTCTCCTCATCTCTAAGGCCTCCCATACATGAAATGGATTCTTGTATACAAATATGTTACTACAAATGTGGTTAAATTGATATATAAAGTTATACACGACACCCCAGGGCCCAAACAAAAAAATAAAGCATGTCCGTCTGGGGCTTAAGGCATACATTAAAGTCATGTCAATTTGCAGTGTAAGCTCTGAGAAGTTTCAAACTTGGCATACTTCACGCCAGGACATTCCTCTACATTCTAGAAAAAGTGAACTAGTTGAGGAGAAGTCCCTAAAATGTATGAAATGTCCCAAACTTGACCAAGTGAGAAATTGTGAAACAGAATATATACAGCTTCAATAATATTAGTGCATAGAAAAATGCAGGCCTACAAGAGGGAATCAATGAAGCTTAAAAGGATCCCATGCATGGCTAATAAGACAAATATGCCTTAAAACATTATACTTGCCCTATATAACTAAAATGCTCCTGTCACAAGTTGATGATGTCATATGTCCATGTGTGATGCAGCCCTATCGAATATATGGAATGCATGTGCTAATAAAAAGTATTTAAATGTTGAGCTTTGGTGCTCATCCTTAGGAAGTATTACATTGTTTTGTATTAGCATATGCATTCCATACATTCCATACCTCAGGTAGGCCGGTAGGGTATCTAAAACTTTTGGGGCCATTGTCATTGTTTGAAAATAGCAGCAAGCTCACAATGCATAATATCGTAGGGGAGATATTTTGCTTTTGGGCTTCAGGCTATATGTAAGTATCAGGAGACAGTTTGTTGGTCATCTTTGCATGCGTGTAACATTGAATTTAATGACTAATCCAGGAGTTGGACACGATCAATAATGTCCTCCGGTCAGGTGACTCTCTGCTCTGCCTCTGACAGAATGCCAGTCAGAGGTGAAATGATTTCCCGTACTACAATGATTACAGGTTACAAAATATGGTCACAACAAAGCAAATTCATACTTAATTTATGCTTAACTAATACATTATTTAAGCAAATTAATTATAGTTACTTAATACATGACATCTGATGTATGATTAATTCATGCTTGAATAATGTGTTGATTAATCATAAATTAAGCATTAAGCATTTAGTATGTGTATGAATTTGCTCCCTGCCATCCCTGGTAAGTTGTGATCCAAAATATAATAGAGCAGAAACAAATGAAAAGGTCAGACTACAGGACAACAATATAACATAAAATGCCTTGCAAGCAACTATCATCAGGCTTTCACAGTACAAGCTCCTATAGATTCTGGAATGCCCCGACCTGAGGCAAGCTGATTATTGTATTGACATCAAAACATTGTGGCTCTGTTTGCCTTGCACCCTGTGAATAAAAGGCTTTAATTGTCCGAGACTGCTCCAGTGCCTTCCTTCGACCACTATATACCCGTCCGGTTCCTGAGATGCACCAGAACTTGGCTTGAGGCACGCGGTTGAACACTGTTGTGCTTGAAAGCAATTTAAAAGAAAAACCTTAACATTGGGTCTCAAGCTTTTCAGGCCGCGACCCCCCAAAATAATCATATTTGAACTGGACACACACCCTGACAACCACTTGGAATTGTAGGAGTTGAGGCACCTGTATATACTTATACTGTATGTTGGTTTGTAGAGAAAACAATGCTGCAGAATAAGCAAGTCATCTGGGGACCGACCCCCAGTTTTGTAACCACTGGTATGGTATAATAGATTATAGGTCTACTTACAATGTGGCTCCATCAGCCAGATACGTCTGGGAGAAAAGGGCCAGAGAGGCCCCACTGAATAGCCACAGTACCACCGTCTGCATCATGGAGTTCCAGATACAGTACCTGCTGCCTTCACTGCTCCATTCTGACACTGTCCCAACACTAGCCCCTCCCTCCAGACCCTCCCACACTGTCCCAACACTAGCCCCTACCTCCAGACCCTCCCACACTGTCCCAACACTAGCCCCTACCTCCAGACCCTCCCACACTGTCCCAACACTAGCCCCTACCTCCAGACCCTCCCACACTGTCCCAACACTAGCCCCTCCCTCCAGACCCTCCCACACTGTCCCAACACTAGCCCCTCCCTCCAGACCCTCCCACACTGTCCCAACACTTGCCATGCAACTCTCGTGAGAGAAATAAGCCAACCTACCTCCAAAAACAAACAAGCCAAATCTTACAAGAGAAATAAGCCTCTCACCTTGAAAAACAAGCCCAATATACTGTATTCCCTATAACATTTTTGATGCATATGTCATTATACTTACTATACTGTACGTCTATAATAAATAATGTTTTGGTTATTTATTATAAATAACATTACACACATAGTTTAGCCAGGGCTTACTTAGTCCACCAGGCCGATTCTGCCACTCAATGTGATTCACAAGGTAGTTAGAGAAAGTTAGGGGAATGTGTGGCAAATCTGCAATGTGTTAACTTCCAACACAACTAACTCCCTTGGGAAACTTTATGACAGCTGCTGAACGTTAGGGTACCATTAACAACCTATATAAGGTAGCTCTGGTCCATAACCCTAATGCTAATTCTACCCTGCATTGTGCACCCTGTAGTGTGTCGGAACATGGTGGCTCCCATGGACGCTGCCTACCACCATCATAACCACAGAAGACGGTCCGATTCATGTCTCCTTTCCTTCTCAAAAACATTTCCAGACTCCGGCCATCACTCCCAGACTCTGTGGCAGAGACCCTCATTCAGGCTTTTTATCTCCTCCCGTCTGGATTATTGTAATGGTGTCCTGTTCGGCCTCCCCAACAAGGCCCTTGACAGATTACAGTATGTCCAAAACTCGGCTGCCAGAGTGCTCACCCCTACACAACGCTGGCAGCACATCACCCCCACCCCCACCGGCTTCCGGTTAAGTTCTGCATCACCTACAAACTGCTCCTCCTCACCTACAAATCCCTCCATAGCCTTGCCCCACGGTATCTGTCTGACCTCCTCAAGGACTACACCCCTGAGCGGAACCTGAGATCCTTGGACATGGAGCTCCTCACCATCCGTCACGCTAAAAAGCGGACCCTTGGCGATAGAGCCTTCTATGTGGCAGCCCCTGCCCTTTGGAACTCTCTCCCCTTGGAGATTCACCAGAGGCCTACATTGGACTCTTTCAAGTTGGCACTGAAGAGACATTTGTTCACTCAGGCTTTTGGCAATTCGTTTGTTGTTTGTTTTTTCTGTATTGTAAAGCGTCCTTGGGTTTCTTGAAAGGCGCTATATAAATTCAAGTTATTATTAAAGGACCAAGCAGTTCTGAAAGAACTTGGTCCTTTTTTGGAATTGCTATTTCTTTTCTTCCGCCAAAAATAGCAGTTCTGGCTGAACCGTGCAGTCGGTTTTCGCGAAATTTGGAGATATGGTAGAGGGCCATGCCAAACGGTGAGGATGCGAAGCCCACAACCATTGGCCAAAGGGTGGCGCTATATTGACAATGCAAACTTTGACCAGGCATAGCTCATGAACCGTTGACCGTCGGCAATGAAACCTCGACACACATATGCGTCTCCTCATGCCAAACAAGTTCCGTGCTGTTACTTTTGACCTCTGACCTCTAGATCACCCGCTATTTTGAATTATATGAAAATCAATTAAAATGCATCTCCTCCCAGGATCTTTGATCAAAATGCAAAACTTCTACACGTTAACTTTGGACCTATACGGACATGGGAAAGTATAGTACGTTTTTTTAAGTGAAAAAATGAAGGTTTTATGAGCCAATGAAAATTGCCGGAATTGTAATTTATTTTCTTCCGCCAAAAATAGCAGTTCTGGCTGAAGGTTTTATGAGCCAATGAAAATTGCTGTTTTGTGAAATTTTGTCTTTACTTTGTTCTGTTGTAGTGCCTGTGGCTTTGCTGACCTCTGCTGGTCTAAAATGCCTCACCTGTCAATCACCTGAGAGATCTGGCTACCACACCCTTAGTCAGCTGTCCTTGATTAGTTGCAGGCTATATAAGTGGACCTGTGGCCAGCAGCTCATTGTCTCCCAAACACCCAAACTGAACAGTTGTGTTCCCTTTTTGTTGCTGTTATTAGTTAAGTTTCAGATGGGCTGGTCGTATTCTTCCATCAGTCCCTGTTTTGCAATGCAGGATTTTAAATAAATGTGTAATATCTTTGTAAACTTTTGATCTGACTTTGTGTCCTTTTATGTTAGCCCTTGGTTGAGCCAAGTTTAAAGGGCCGTAACAATGATAGAAACTGATTTGTTTAGTGAGAAACATGATCCTGATCAAATCAGGTTCTTTACTCATGAATTGATAGATTATTTGATGTTGTACAACAGTGATTTTGAAACAAAGACTGATTTGGACACCTGGCCGACCCGGAACTCTGAACCCCCCCCTTCACCCAATGTGGTAATCTGGTTCTCCAAATTGGAGAAAGAGACTGCTTTCCCTGAATTGAATAGGAACTGAACTAGGACTTTTCAATTCAACAACTTAAAGTGGGCCCCATTTGTTTGTTTTTCATGAATGTTCAAAGCTGTTTATTTTCTGTGAAGTTTAATAATAATTTTTCAGTTAACCTTTAATCCCTGTTTCCGACTCATTGAGCTCCTCGTCTGAATCTGGTACATTTTCTGGTTTATATGCAGTCAATTAATTTATCTTTACCCACCTTTATCATTAGTTATCCTTGTGCAACTTGCTACAAAAACACTGAATGATTTTTGTTAGCTCGGTAGGTAGAGCTCTTGCCTTTGCAACACAAAGTCATGGGTTCAAATCTGGGCACCGCCAACTCTGTGTATGAGTCTTCAAGAACCCGTACCTGCCCCCCACTATAAAAAACGACCCTGTCACAATTCCATGGTCTTTTTCTCAAGTTTAGTCTTCCATGTTTCTTGTGCATATTATTCTTATTGCCTTCCTGCTTGGTCCGGCCTTATCGCTGCTTGCAGCGATCCTTTTCTAGTTATTATTATTATTATTATTAATATTCATTCATTATTACCCGAGTGAGGGGTATGATGTTCGAGAGACCCGAAACCCCGATGACCTTGGGATACATCACTGAGGATACGTCCCAGTTGCATCCAGGCGATGTTATTTTCGTTCTGAGGTATTCTGTTTGTAGTGACTCATAGGAATAGACTATGTGACAACCAGGTATAGTCTGGTGACCACCGGAGAGACGGGTGACAGCCGGAATGTAGACGGCACCCCAGGAGCAGTATGGGTTAGCGCCCCTGCCTGCATCCTCCGTGAGGAGGATGGCCAAAAACCTTCGATGAGGCCTTTAGGAGGGCCATTCGAGCCGCAAGTGGAGTCTGCAGTACTACCGTTGCCCAGCGGTGGAGCCTGCAGAACCACTGCGGCTCAAGAATCCACCACTCCTGAATGAAGTGGCTGGTGCTGGGAGTCTGGTGCAACGCACAGGTCCTGGCGGTACTCCTGGTGAGAGCAGGAGTGGACCTGGTGAGACGTAGGAGGGGCCCGGACAGGAGGCAACCCACAGAGCCTACCAGAATTGTACCTCTCAGTCCCGGCATAGTAGTTCCGGAGTGGTCCCAATGGATTGACGGGACTTGATCACCCCGGCTGGGTCACCCGAGTGAGGGGTATGATGTTCCAGAGACCCGAAACCCCGATGACCTTGGGATACATCATTGAGGATATGTCCCAGTTGCATCCAGGCGATGTTATTTTCGTTCATACTACGAACAAACAAGACGACTAACAAACGAATCACAACTTCATGGATTGTATCGAGGCGAGGGACCGTCACCAGCAGTGGCCAGGTCGGGTTGCTGCCAGCAGGTGGAAAGCACTGGCCGGGACTCGATTGTCTCGTTGTACGGATCATGACTGTGTTAGTGTGGAGGCATGCCAGACACACAAACACTCCTCTCTCTCTCTGTCGCTCTAAGTAATTAGTCTCATGTCGCGCAGCTGCGCATAGTTTCTCCCGGCGGATCCTGCCGGGAGCTGCCTATGCCATAAAAAGCATAGGTAAGTTCCAGGCTAGTGTCAAAATGACTTTTCTGACTTTTAGATGGGGTAAATGTATTTTTTTTTTAATGAAAGCAGAGTCTTGTTCTGTATTATACTGTATGTATATATATATATATATATATATATATATATATATTATTTGTTAAACTAAATCTTATGGTATTTAGTCAACTAAAACTAGACTAAAACTAAAACATTTCAGATGACAAAGATATGTCTAAAACTTGATTGTATTCAAAATCAACACTACAAGGCAGCAAGGCCTCACTGGGGGCAAGCTACTAAAGAGTTTCTTCTGAGTCTGACAAACCCCAGGACTACAGGCTACTAAGTATGCCAGACAATATGCTATCTCCCCTCTTGACTCCAGGGCCTTTAGGGCAGCCACTATAACCATACTTGTATTCTTCTTCCTGGGATAGGGACTGAAGAGGAGTGGTTACCTCAGGATTAGGGCTGGGTGAGATAACTGCAATATCGCCGGCGGGTATCATTCGGGTTCATTACCACGTTAAAAAAATATATATGGTTTTTTTTTTACTTTATTTTGTCCGTGCTGTTCTGGCGACCTAAGTTCTATAGGCCTACGAGTGCATATGGTGTGATATGAAAAGTGTATCATAAAGGAATCAGTTAGGCTCAGTCTAATCATGCCAGCAACACAACACCACCAGAGGGAGTTAATTATTTTCGCTCCTATGCCACAAACATGGAACGCCCTACCAACTGTCATTAAGACATGTGAATCCCTTGACTCCTTCAAAACTGTTCTCAAATCCCCCACCCCATTTTCCCCTCACTGTATGTTTTTTTCCCCCTTTATGATGATTTCCTGTTTTTGGCTTTATAGTGTATAAGTGTATACATATGTTATGATGAATTGAAAACAGTGGACCCTCTTGTAAACAGTGCAATGCTTTATGGTGTCGTCCACTCACAGTTAACAGTTTTTGTATTGAGTTGTGCTAGAAATGTACTGTAATTCTGCAAACTGTTAATACAAACTTCAATCAAGCAATAATGTTAACTCATGGCTTGGGGAGTGGGGTGTGGAGCGGCTGAAAGTTGAACCTTTCAATTCATCATATATGATGTTTGGCTCAGCAATCTATTGTCAGTTAACTTGGAATTTGTTTAATATGTTTAAGATAATAGGTGACGTGAGGGGGCGTTTTTGAATGGTGAGGTGTTTGTTTCATGTGATGCGCTGCTGAGCGGGCATTTCCTTGGAGTGAGAATGGTTGCCATTGCGATTGCAAAACTAAATGACAGTTTTTTAAATCACTCCAACACGATAGACGGATAGACCTACCTATTAAACCTCAGCCTAAACGTTTTGTCAGTCACACCCATGTGAAATGAGGGGGGGGGGGGGGGGGGGGGGGGGGTTGGGAGTTCCAGACCCCCAGGAACGCGCCCAGGGGGCCGGGCCGGTTCCGGCGAGCCGCCCCACGTCCGAAATGGTTGCAAAATGACTGTACCCTCTACTGTACTGTACTGAACTGTACTGTCACTGTACTATACTGGCACACCCGAAATCATATATACAGTTAATACGTGCGTGTGTGTTTGTGTGTGTGTTAGGTTGCGCACAGGTGGTGAAAAACAACCATGCTGTTTTCGTGCTCATACCCAGCCACCCACACACATAGCTCCGTAAGGGAGTGGTTGCACCACTCAAAAACAGTTCTGTCCGTAAATCTTTCCGCGAGCGACATGCAGTGGAACTGCCTGGCTCTCTCTCCCTTTCTCTCTCTCTCCCCCTTTCTCTCTCCCCTCGTCTCTCGCTGACAGACACTGCACGTCGCATGTGTGGCGGGGTGGTATTGATTAAGGTAGCCAACTACGCCACCTGGAGAATTGCGCCCCAGGAGATATTTTACTAAGAATAATACTGAACACCCGGGGCCGGAGCACGTAATGACTCCCCAACACAGATTCAGTAACAATATAGCCTGAGCACCATTTCATTTAGGGTATATGATCCTGTCGGGAGAGGATGATATCGTTATGTCCGGATCATACAGACTTTTGAAACAGAGACCAGGCGTTCCTCCGAGGTGGTGGAAAGCCTGGTGAGGTTAGTAACAATATAGGCAAGGCAGGCAGAAACGTGTGTAACCAATATACAAAATACTTTATTAAATGAATTAGTCAGCAATATATAATTAATTAAAACAATGCATCAAGCAAGAAGACATTTCATTCATCAAAGGGACTGTTCAACAATAAATAGCAATAGATGTATCCAACAGGGTTAAAGTGCGAGTGACTATAAAGTGCCTAAAGCTAGGGATATCACACAATTACAAGCCAGTACTGGGGGGAGGAGGGGAGCTGGGCAGGCTCACCTGTCCAGGGTGGTGGCAATACACAAAACAAAACACAACACAGCAACTCAAACTAAACCACAAAGGAAAAGTAAACTAAAGGGAAAAGGGCATTACGACCACCACTGGACGGCCGTCAACTGCTCCAGCGTAGCTTATCCCCAGCACTGGTCCTATAAGGAGGATAAATATATATTAGCACTTCACAGTGGGAGGTATTCTAATATGTATTCCAATTTACAAGGATATAGTATACAATATATATATATATATATATATATATATATACATATAAGCCAAGATACTAGAAAGAAATACAATATAATAGAGGAGTAGAATTAAACCCGATATGGGCTACAATGAACCAAGGCCCAGACAGGCGACAAATGATCAAACCGCGAGGACCACTCGTGGTCGAGTGATTGTTCCCTCAAACACAGCGGTACATGGGATTGTGGGTGGAAGGGTAAACCTCAGCAAAGCAGCAGGTGTAGCGCTGGCCCTGAAACACAAAGTGCCGAATTAAGTTACTACTTAACTACTACAGTTTGCTAAGGCAAGAACACAGAGGCGCACAATGAACTTACCAGCTATAATGAAGCCAATGCACTGCCGTTGTGCTTCACCGCACCGGGAGCCAGGTATACATGTAAGAGGATGACTGTAAACAACAAAAGCCCGTGTTTATATTCCCCTGGCATCAACGACACCAAATGAATATATATGAGAAGGAGAACCACCAATAACGTACCGGGGTGGCGTCGTGCCAGTTCACCACACAGGACTCCAGAAGGAGCTACACATATTCATGTGTAGCCCCGAGGCTAAAAACAAAACAAGCGGTCACAGGGGCGGCGGCGGTGGCTCAGGGGTAGAGTGGCTGGATGGCAACCGCAAGGTTGCCAGTTCGAACCCGGGCTCCCCCAGAGTTATTGTCGAAGTGTCCTTGAGCAAGACACTGAACCCCTAATTGCTCCTGATGTGCAGGTTGGTACCTTGCATGGTTTCCTCCGGCATCGGTGTATGAATGTGTGTGTGAATGGGTGAATGTAATGCACAATCTATGTAAAGCGCCTTGGATAAAGGCGCTATATAAATGCACCATTTACCATTTACAGTCACGTTCAAACTATTAAGGCAGGCGCTAGTATACACAGCAATGTGGAGAGACGTACCTTCACAGATGTGCCAACTAAACACGCTGTTCCCCGACAGAACAGCTGTTTTAGAATGACCACCTCAGTGGAATAGGAATATCTCCCAACCGTGGAGAGCGTGGTGTAGCACTCCACAGACAGCTAATGCACCCGGAAGACGCGCCGCCTTATAACGCCACCGTGCTACAAATCAAGCCATTAATCAGTGGGCGGAGGACGGGCCATGACAGGGTGGGAACGCTCACGCCCATCCTGCCACACATGTGTAGTGAACCTGAACTTGGAGTGTCAATCACAGAATGATTGTGAGAGACGTGCGTCGCGCTGATCATTCACGGCTGGACATGATTGGTTCGTGGAAGGGGAAACTATAAAACTGTTTTGCTCAGTACGATCATAGAGTATATGAAAGGATAGAGACTGATCTGGCGCGAAGCTCCGCCCCCTCCGCTATTCATGTCAGTGGAAGTTGCTCAGTGGCGTTTTGAAGCACCCGGAAGGACCGTCTCAAAACGTCTACTTCCGCATTTGCCAACCAAATTTTGGTTGGCAAATGCGGAAGTGCAACCGAGCGCTCAATGTTAAAGCCCAGCTGCACGGGGTTTTCCGGGTCATGAATCCACGGGTCCGCCTGTAGTCCCTCCTCTTACCACTAGGGCCCAGTGCTTCAACGTTGGAGTGCCTCACTGGCCCCTTGAGTACGATACGGTGTGTTTGGAGAGCGGAGCTCTGTTCGTGTTGCTGGCGTTGAGCCAGCTGAACTATATATTTGTGCACTCACTACTGGGGGGGGTGGGTGCCGTTCGCACGCTGTTTAGGGCTGCCGGCGGCGAAGATAGCCAGGGACTTAGGGCCAGGTTCCGGCGTTAGGCAGGGAGAGAGAAAGAAAGATATAGCGGGGACAATTAGGAGTGCTATTATTCCGCTCTCCAGTTTGGGCGAGCGGTCTCATACAGAAAACGGAGACGGCTCACGGCGTTGGACCGGCGGTGTTTCCCACACACCAACACAGCCTCAAACAGCCGATCCAACCACACAGCTCCGACCCTGTGGGGGGGTCGTTTCCAATTGGAAAGTTAAGTACTAAGTAGCGCTTGAAAGACATTCATTCAGTGTATGCTTTGTGTATTATAGACTTTTTAGGTATCAGGAATTATTGCGGTGTATACTGATATTATGTGTAGGATATATGAATTGATGCTTTTAGAGCTACCGGCGGATGGCTTTCATTCATCTCCATCAACAACTGTCACTCCTCCACTGCCCCAGTCACCCACGGCGTCCCCCATGGCTCTGTACTTGGTCCTCTCCTCTTCATTATCTACATTCTACCACTTGGGCAAATCCTCCGTCACCACAACCTCCAGTTCTACTGCTACGCCGACGACACACAACTGTACCTCTCCACCAAGACCATCACTGCTGCCACCCACTCCACCCTCACCACCTGCCTCACTGATATTAAAATATGGATGCAACAGAACTTTTTAAAACTCAACTGCAACAAATCAGAAATCCTTGTCATCGGCACTAACTCTCTCACCAGCTCCACCCAGAACTTCACCCTCAACATCGATGGCTCCACTGTTACAACCTCCCCCCACATCCGTAACCTTGGTGTCACATTCGACTCCACCCTTCGACTCCACCATTCGACTCATTTCTCCCCCACATAAACCAGATCACCAAAACCGCCTTCTTCCACCTCAGGAATATCGCCCGCCTCCGGCCCTCTCTGTCCTTCCCTGCTGCCGAAACCCTCATCCACGCATTCATCACATCCCGGATTGACTACTGCAACAGTATCCTCAATGGCACCACCTCCAAAGTCCTCAACAAACTTCAACACGTGCAAAACTCCGCTGCCCGCCTGCTCACCAGTACACGCTCCAGAGACCACATTACACCCGTCCTCCACGACCTACACTGGCTTCCCGTCAAACAAAGAATTCACTACAAAATCCTGCTCACCAACTACAAAGCTCTCAATAACCTGGGTCCCCCCTACCTCTCCGATCTTCTCGAACCATATGTCCCCCTCTGCTCCCTCAGGTCCAGTGAAGCCAACCTCCTGAAGGTCCACAAGGCCAAGTACCGCACCTGGGGGGACAGGGCCTTCTATGTTTCGGCCCCCAAACTCTGGAATGAACTCCCCAACCATCTCAGAGCTGCTCCCTCTCTCCTCTCTTTCAAAACCTCACTCAAAACTCACCTCTTCGGGATAGCCTTCCCCAGCTGAGGTCTGGTTAGGATGTCCCCTCCCCCCTTTCCCTCGTTTATCCTTTTATCTTTTTAACCCTGTACTGTTGCTATATCTGTTATGTTTTGCTTTGTTTTTTTTCTTAATAAAGTATGTTCCTAGTGTTCCTATATGTAAAGCGCTTTGGGTATTTAGAAAAGCGCTATATAAATCTGAGCTATTATTATTATTATTATTATTATTATTGTCTCCACCAGGCCGAAGGCATGGGGAGAGAGTATGTTTTGCACTCCGTCCGTGTGTGTGTGTGTGTGTCCGTCCGTCCGTCCTTCCTTCCTTCCGTCCGTTACCAGCTAATCTCCGGCACCGTTAACCCGGTCGATGCCAAACTTTGCACACACACTCCCTGGATGCCAACGATGAACCTCTGCCCCGCATTTTCCAGAACGGCCTGTTATAGCGCCACCATGAGGCAGCTTTTCACATGTTTTACCTAAAACTGCACCGATCTGCGTGAAACGTTGCATGCACACTCCCTAGAGGCCAAGGACAAACCTTTGACCTGCATTTTCCGCATCTGCCTTTTATAGCGCCACCAGGAGGCCGACTTTTGTAAAACACATTTTTTGATATTACTCCTCCAGATTCTGTCCAAAAATCTCACAAATCGTTACACAGTATCTCTATAGTCATGTGCTCAAGTCGGCTCTGTCCGATATTTCATATTCCATCCTAATTGGCTATAATTGGCTTTCACAGTTTGCCCCGTTTTGAACAAAAGCCTCAAATCATGAACGCAGCATGCAATTTACGTGAAATCTTTCACACATTTTCTTACTAGGCTGAGGAATATATCCCACCCTTTTCACATTGGCCTGTTATAGCGCCACCAACAGGTTCATTTTTGCAAAACACATTTTTGGAACAAAATGCCTCAAATCATCCAATTGCCATCAAAGGCAAACATGTTTATATTACTCCTAAACATTTTGCCAAACATCTCACACAGTCCTATCCTCCTGGTGGAGACCTGTGCCCAGAAGGGCACTTTTTCTAGTTATTCAATGAATTCACTGATTTGTATTGTGCTCTGACGAATTAAATAAAGCAGTATCTTATAATGGTAGTGGGAAGTTCTGCCTCTGTTATTAATGCCCACAGTGGAAACCTTCTGTAGGGCGGGCTCTTTACATCTCATACCTGAGACGAGGTTTATTACACATGCAATGTTCATGAATCCAAGTCATGCTGCTGTTTGTATGAGATGTGCCACGGACCTCTCCGCTGGTTCAAATCAATACAAAGTTGAAACCTGTTACATCGATGCACCCTTATGCGCCCTTATACATAGGCTACACGTTTAGCCTAATGTTTCTCTCTCTCTAATGACAACATAACTCTGATGTCGTATATTTCGTCTGATGGTCTGAGTCTGAGCAATGCACGATGCATTGGGGGCAGCGGTGGCCGAACGGTTTGCGGAGCGGTCTTGTTATCGGAAGGTCGCCAGTTCGAATCCCCGGACCGGCACGTTAAAATTACCACCGCTGAAGTGCCCTTGAGCAAGGCATTGAACCCCTACCATGAAATGTTCTATGAGCAGGGTCTGGCTGTAAACAAGCATCTCGAGCTTAGTCCATTCACCCTGGGTAAACAAAGAACTTTGCTTTGCTTTGCTTACCTGGCTGGCTAGCGCAAGGTATTAATATTCGCTCAAAACAAAGTCGGACAGTGTTTTAAATTAGGCTACTCCGCTACTCCAAACCAGACCCACCTATAAATGTTGTCTGTTAGTGACCGCAGGAAAAAGACGTTCAACACAACTTGTCTTGATCTGAAATGATGTGAAATCCGTTCGCTTTTTTGATTACTGGTTTGTACAGTTCTGGAGTTTGCAGAGGTCTGTAAATCTGCCATTGCAAACCATTGCTGAGACAACTGCAGTTAGGAAGCTTGCATATCTGTGCCCATTTACAGAAAAGATGGTAGCGGATCTCGTTCACGTCACTGGAGGTGGTCCCAGACAGGTACCAGCTACAAGTGAACTGCTGCAGTCAGTCAAAGAGCTCTGTTGAAACATCCCAAGTCTGGCCAAGTTGTTTGAATGTCTCTTGAATATCAGGGTTTTTCTTCAATAACCTCAGTGCATTCAGATTTCCATGACCAGCAAAGGCACTCACAATGTCACATCCTGTAAATATGTGACAGACTCTCACAAAGGTTCTCTCCCAAACCAAGGCCACAAACCGTGTGCAGTTTTGTGTACCACACTTCTGATAGATAGGACAAGGGATGTGTTTTTGGAATGCTAAACAGAGAACCATTTCATCAGTATCTCCAGAAGTAACATAACACAGCTTGTGTGTGTGTGTGTGTGTGTGTGTGTGTGTACACGTGTCTCTAAGTTAAGTCTAGTTGTGTGGTCCTCATTTACGTTTTTTACATGTTTTCCATGAGTTGCGTTGTGTGCTGGGGTACAACCTTGAGTTTGAGAGTTCCTGACTCTTCAAAGTAATGTCTAAATGGTTTCTACATCCTCATAAACCCATAAAAAGACGTATAACTCATGATTCTGTTTAATACAGAAGTTTAAGATGTAGGCCTACCCTGTTTCAGAGAGGCAGGTATTGTGGATTTGCCCGATGTGGCTACAAGAAGTATAATTCAGCATGTCTGTTGTTCTATTATGATGTTGGTCATGCCCATCCATGGTACAAACATCAGAAATGTGCATAAAAGTGAATAATTATGGAGTTTAGATAACAATGAATTATATGGTTTTGCATAATCAGATTATACCCCCAAAATCATATTCAGCTGCCCTTCTGAAACTGCTATCACACAATTTAGCACTCCTGGGTGTCAGATGAACACAATTATACCACATATGTCTTGTCCCTTTTTAGGGCAACAATATCTCACCCGGACAGAATCGGTTATCAAGCAAAACGAGTGTTCTCCTCCCCCTCCTCAACCAGTCACCACACACACACACACACACACACACACACACACACACACACACACACACACACACACACACACACACACACACACACACACACACACACGGAGTCCATATTTGGGCACTGAGCTACATCTACTTTACGTCACACTCAAATGCAAATACCGAGGACAAACAGTATAGGTAGAGCAGCTCATCAATATGAATACAGAATCGCAACAATTAAATTGTCAGTCATTTATGTTAACCGCGGTGTCATGATAGCCCGGACAAGAGATGCGCATGGGTTTCAGGAGTTAAAAGACACGGCGAATGACAACAGGCCGGGCAACAGAGACGTGTGCTTCAGCTGCATGGGAAGTATGTCCGCAGGAGAAATTGATTCGCTGGGTAAGACGTACATCGAAGACGTACAGAATCGACTGTCTCACAAGGACGAGATAGTGTGTCATGATCTCGACATCAAAGATAGCCAGATCAAGCAACTTCAGACGGAAAAGGAAGCAATGCTGGCTGAGATTTATAAGCAAAGTGAAGAAGAAGCCATTCTCAAAAAGGATCTCATAAGATGCAATATGCTTGTGGAGAAACTGGGTAATGACTTGCGTACGGCCATGCGTGAGATAAGAACTAAGAACATGTGTATACAACAGCAAACATACAAACTAAAGGTAAAGGACGAGACCTTCAGACAAGTCCAAAAGCTTTTGGAGGAGAAAGATGAAGAAATCACTACCCTCAAAGAGAGTATCTTCCAGATGGACCACCAGCTGAAGATGGCGGCCCGCAATGGAAGCATGTCTAAGAAAGACAAAACCCTTAAGCAGGCCAGGAGAGGAGTGCAGTCGGATGACCTACAGAAAATTGTGCTACAGGTGCAACATGAGGAGCACATGAAGATTCTGAGTGATAACAATCAACTTCAATCCAAGCTGGATAAAATTCAGGAACACCTGAGAAATGAAGAGTTTGTTTTCAATGAAATTACAACAAACCTGAGACTCGAGTCTCAGGACCTGCAGCGCATTATTTCCACCAGGGATAGTCAGATGAAGCAACTTAAGGAGAAATGGGAGGCCGAGACACAGGGGCAGGGTAGAGAAAAGGAGGCTTTGGCCGAAAAGAATGGGGAACTCCAGATCAAACTGGAACTCATCCAGGAAGAACTGAGAACCAAACGTACTGATTGGTGTGTGGAGGAGGAGAAATGGAAGGAGGAAAGACAACGACTAGCTCACGAAAAGGACGCTTTTGTTAAGAAGAATCAGCAACTCCAGAACCAACTGCACCTCATGCAGGAAGAAATGAAAGCCAGAGATACCCTTTGGAGTGTGGAGAAGGCAAAATGGCAGGAGGAGATACAGGGAAAAGCTAGAGAAAATGAGGCAATGGCCGAGACGAGTAGGCAACTCCAGAACCAACTGGAACTCATGCAGGAAGAACTGAAAACTAAAAAGCTTTGGTGCGTGGAGAAGGAAAAATTGGAGCAGAAGCAGAGAGAAGCTGGACAAAAGGAGGCTTTGCTTAGGCAAAGCCTCCTCCAAGTCCAGAACCAAGTGGACCTTATCCAGAAAGAACTGAGAAACAAAGATGCTCAGTTGTATGCAGAGAAGGGGAAAATGGAGGAGGAGAGACAGGGATTAGCACAAGAAAGGGATGCTTTGGCTGAGAAGAATGGACAAATCCAGAACCAACTGGACCTCATGAAGGAGGAACTGAGAAAGAAAGAAGAGGGACCGGGAAAAGATGCAGAAAAGGAGACGTTGCTTAGGCAAAGCCTCCTCCAAGTCCAGCAGCAGCTTATCCAAATCCAGGAAGAACAGCAAAAAAAAGATGCTCAGTGGTATGTGGAGAAGGAGAAAATGGAGGAGGAGACAGAGGGACTAGTTCGAGACAAAAATGATTTGGTTGAGAATAATCAACAACTCAGGAACCAACTGGAACTCATCCAGGAAAAAAATTCAACCAAAGACATTTGTTGCATTGAGAAGAAGAGGGCGGAGGAGAGGCGGGGACCCAATAAAGATATGGGGGCTTTGGATAATGAGGAAAAGCAGCGCCAGAAATTGGGGGGAGAGAGGCAGGGACAAACTGGAGGGGAAAAGGAGGAACTGATCTCCCAGGAAACACTAAGAAACAAAGATACTCCATTGAATGTGGAGAAGGAGAAAGGGATGGATGGGACACTGCAATTAGCCCAGGAAAAGTATGCTTTGGCTGAGAAGAATAGGGAACTCCTGAAACAATTAGACCACATCCGAGAAGAACAGAAAAGAAAAGAATACCAATGGTGCATGGAGAGGAAAAAATGGGAGGCAGAGAAACTAGGGGAACAGCTCCATAAACGGGGAGTAGAGAGACCGGCACAAGCTGGAGAAATTGAGACTTTGACTGAGAAGAATAGACAGCTCCAGAAACAACTGGATCTTATTCAAGACGAACTGAGGACCAAAGATACTAATTGGTGCCGGGAGAAGCAGAAATGGGAGGCAGAGATAGAGGGACAACGAGCAGAAAAGGAGGATTTGGTAAAGAAGTATGGGAAACTCCAGAACCAACTTGAGCGCATCCGGGAAGAACTGAAAGATACTGATTGCAATACGGATAAGCTGAAATGGGAGGAGGATGAAAGAGAGCATAAAACTAAAGATGATTTTTTGGCTGAGAAGAATACAAATCTCCTGGTTCCAATGGATCAGATCCAAGGAGACTTAACAACCATAGAGAAGGATACAAGGGAAGAGGAGAGACAGGGGCCAGCTCGAGAACATCATTTTACCAAGAACGAGCCACTCCTGAACGAATTGGAAGAGGAGAATGATAGAGAGAAGGAAGCTTTGCATAAGAAGAATGGGGAGCTCTTGGTTGAAGAGAGACAGGGACACCCTGGAGAAAATGACAATTTACCTAAGATGAATGGTCAACTGGGCCTAGAATTGATAACCAAAGATATAGGGAAGGAAACATTGGATGAGGAGATACAAACTAGAAAAAAGGAGGCTTTGGCTAACCAGAATGGGCAAATCGTCCAGGAAGAACTGACAGATATAGATGATTCATGCATGGAGAAGGAGCAACGGGAGGAGAGACGGGGACAACATAAACAAAACAAGTTTGACCAACACCGGAACTCGGGGGTGAGA
Organism: Electrona antarctica; assembly: GCF_951216825.1. Lineage (NCBI taxonomy): Eukaryota > Metazoa > Chordata > Actinopteri > Myctophiformes > Myctophidae > Electrona > Electrona antarctica. The sequence continues at coordinate 41,502,556 of NC_136809.1, forward strand.
CAAGCTGGAGATCGAGATGCTTTGGATGAGAATTCTCCAGGAAGTCAGGACGAACTGGGAACTCAAGAATTGGGAAGCGAAATTTGCTCAAAGATGGACAAATGGGAGGCAAGCGGACTGGGACAAGCGGAAGAAAAGGACACTTTGATAGAAAATGGGGAACTGAGAGGATTAGCTCAGGAAAATGATGATTTGGGTGACAAGAATGAGGAACTCCAGAACAGACTAGACCTCATCCACAAAGAACTGAAAACAAAAGAAACTCTTTGGTGTGAGGAGAGAGAGGGGTTAGCCAAAGAAAATAATGCTTTGGATGAGAAGAATGGGCAATTCCAGAACCAACTTGAACTAATCCAGGGAGAAATTAAAGCCATAAATACTCAAAATGACACTTTGTCTGATAAGGTTGTGGAACTTGACAAAGCAATGAGAACTAAAGATACTCTTTGTTGCACAGAGAAGGTTACATTGGAGCAGGAGGTGCATAGACAAGCTAGAGAAAAGGAGGCTTTGAGTGAGACGAATGTGCAACTTCAGAACCAACTAGACCTCATCACGGAAAAACTGAGAACAAAAGAGAGTAATTGGTGTACTGAGAAGATGAAATTGGAGAATGAGAGACATGAACAAGTTAGAGAAAAGGAGGCTTGGGATAAACAGGTCGAGCAACTCCGGAAACAACTGGACGTAATCAAGGAAGAACTCAGAATAAAAGATACTAATTGGTGCACTGAAAAAGATAATTGGAATGCTGAGAGGCAGGGACAAGCTAGAGAAATAGACATGTTGGTCATGAAAAATGTGCAACTCCAGAACCAACTGGATCTAATCCAGGAAGAACTGAGAACCAAAGATACTCAGTGGTCCGAGGAGAAACATAAATGGAATGCTGAGAGACAGCAACAAGCTAGAGAAATAGACACATTGGCCATGAGAAATGGCCAACTCCAGGAAGAACTGAGAAGCAAAGAAACTCAATGGTCCAGGGAGAAAGATAAATGGAATTCTGAGAGACAGCGACAAGCTAGAGAAAATGACTCATGGGCTATGAAAAATGACCAACTCCAGAAACAACTGAATCTAAACCAGGATGAACTGAGAAACAAAGATACTAAATGGTCCATGGAGAAAGTTAAATGGGAGCAGGAAAGACAGGGGCAACTTAGAGAAAAAAAACTTTTAGCTGAGAAGCATGAGCAACTCCAGGACCAACTGGACCTCGTCCTAAAAGACATGATAACCAAGAATACTGATTGGTCCGTGGAGAAGGACAAATTGATGGATGAATTGCAAGAACAAGCTAGAGAAAGGGGTACTTTGGCTGAGAAGAATAGAAAACTCCAGAGCAATTTTAACCTGATCCAGGAAGAAGTGGCGAAAAAAGAGAAGGACTGGCGCATGGATAAGGAGAAATTGGTCGATGAGAGACACAGTCTATCTAGAGAAAAGGAAGCATTGGCTAAGACAAACAGTCAACTTGAGAACGAACTGGACCTCATCCGACGAGAACTGAAAACTAAGTATATGGAGAAGGAGAAATGGGAAAATGAGAAACGGGGACAAGCTAAAGAAATTGAGAATTTAGCCAAAAGAAATGTGCAACTCCAGGACAAACTGGATCTCATTCAGGAAGAATTCAGAACCAAAGACAATGATTGGTGTGTGGAGAAGAAGAAATTGGAGGCTGAGAGAGAAGCATTGGCTAAGACAAACAGTCAACTTGAGAACGAACTGGACCTCATCCGACGAGAACTGAAAACTAAGTATATGGAGAAGGAGAAATGGGAAAATGAGAAACGGGGACAAGCTAAAGAAATTGAGAATTTAGCCAAAATAAATGTGCAACTCCAGGACAAACTGGATCTCATTCAGGAAGAATTCAGAACCAAAGACAATGATTGGTGTGTGGAGAAGAAGAAATTGGAGGCTGAGAGACTAAGACAATCTAGAGAAAATGAAGCTTTAGCTGAGAGGAATAGACAGCTCCAGAAACAACTGGATCTCTTCCAGGAAAAACTGATAACTAAAGATAGTAATTGGTGCCTGGAGAAGCAGAAATGGGAGGCGGAGAGACAGGGACAAGCTAGAGAGAAGGAGGCTTTGACTGAGAAGAATAGACAGCTCCAGAAACAAGTGGATCTCTTCCAGGAAGAACTGATAACCAAAGATAGTAATTGGTGCCTGGAGAAGCAGAAATGGGAGGCGGAGAGACAGGGACAAGCTAGAGAAAAGGAGGCTTTGACTGAGAAGAATAGACAGCTCCAGAAACAACTGGATCTTATTCAAGACGAACTGAGGACCAAAGATACTAATTGGTGCCGGGAGAAGCAGAAATGGGAGGCAGAGATAGAGGGACAACGAGCAGAAAAGGAGGATTTGGTAAAGAAGTATGGGAAACTCCAGAACCAACTTGAGCGCATCCGGGAAGAACTGAAAACCAAAGATCGTCGTTGGTGCACAGAGAAGGAGAAATGGGATGTTGATAGACAGGAACAAGTTAGAAAAAATATGGCTTTGGATGAGAACAATTGGCAGTTGCAGAATGAACTGGACCTCATCCAGGAGGAATTAAGAATGAATCATAACCTTTGGGGTGTGGAAAAGGATAAATGGGAAGATAAACTACAGGGAAAAATAAGAGAAAATGAGGCATTGGGTGAGAAGAACAGGAAACTGCAGAACCAAGTGGAACTCATTGAGGATGAACTGAGAACCAAAACTATGGATTGGTGCATGGAGAAGGAGAAATGGGAGGAGGACAGAAAGGGGCTAGCTAGAGAAAAAGGGACTCTGGCTCAGAAGATTGGGCAACTCCAGACACAACAGGGCCTCATCCAGGATGAACTGAGAATGGCAAACTTTCATTGGAGCATTGAAAAGGAGAAATTGGAAGGGGAGAAACAGGAGCTTGTTAGAGAAAAAGAGGCCTTGGCTAAGAAGAATGGGCAACTACAGAATCAACTGGACCTCATCCAGGAAGAACTGAGAATAAAAATGTCTCATTTGTGCACGGAGAAGGAGAAATGGCAGGAGGAGAGACAGGGACAAAAAAGAGAAAAGGAGGCATTGGCTGAGAAGAATGGGAAACTCCAGAACCAACTGGATATCCTACAAGTAGAACTGAGAATCAAAGATACTCATTGGTGCATGGAGAAGGACAAGTGGGATGTGGAGAGACAAGGACTGGCTAGAGAAAAAGAAGATTTGGACGAGAAGATTGGGCAACTCCGTAAAAAAATTGATTTCCTCCAGGAAGACTTGAGGACAAGAAATTCTCATTGGTGCACAGAGAAGGAGAAATGGGAAGAGGAGAAACAGGGGCTAAAAAGAGAAAATGATGCTTTGAATAAGAAGAGTGGGCAACTACAGAAAAAAATTGAAACCATTGATGAAGAAATTAGAAGTAAAGCATCACATTGGTGCTTGGAAAAGAATAAATTGGAGGAGGAGAGACAGGGACAATATAGAGAAAAGGAGGCTTTGGTGGAGAAGAATGGACAACTCCAATGCCAACTGGACCAAATCCGGGAAGAACTGAGAACTGAACATGACAATTACTGCATGGAGAAGGAGAAATGGGAGGAGGAGATACAGGGACAAGCTAGAGAAAGTGAGGCTTTGGATATGAAGATTGGACAACTCCAGAAACAATTGGACATCCTCCAGGAGGAACTGAGAACCAAAAATACACATTGGTGCACAGAGAGGGAGAAATGGAACAAGGAGAGACAAGGACAAGCTAGAGAAAATGAGGCCTTGGATGAGAAGAATGGGCAACTAAGGAACCAACTGCTTGTTATCCAGGAGGAACTTAGAACCAAGCATTCTCATTGGTGCGAGGAGAAGGACAAATGGGAGGAGGAGAGAATGGTATTAGCTAGAGAAACGGAAGCTTTGGATGAGAAAACTGGGCAACTCCAGAAACAACTGGTTGTCATCCAAGAAGAACTGAGAAGCAAACATACTCTCTGGTGCGTGGAGAGGGACAAATGGAACAAGGAGAGACAGGTACAAGCTAGAGAAAAGGAGGCTTTGATTGAGAAGATTGACCAACTCCAGAAACAACTGGACATCAATGAGGAAGAAATGATAACAAAACATACTCATTGGTGCACGGAGAAGCATAAGTTAGAGGAGGAGAGGCAGAAAAAGGCTAGAGAAAATGAGGTATTGGCTGAGAAATATGGTAAACTTCAGAATCAACTGGACTTCATTCAGGAAGAATTCAGAACCAAAGACAATGATTGGTGTGTGGAGAAGGAGAAATGGGAGGAGGAAAGACGGGGACAAGTTCGAGAAAAGGCAGCGTTGACTGATAAGAATTTGCAACTTAAAAAACAACTGGAACTCCTTCATACCCATTGTTGTGTGGATACAAAGAAATGGGAGGAGAAGAGACATGGACAAGATCGAGAAAAGGAGGCATTGGCTGAGGAAAATGAGAAACTCCAGACCCAACTGGACCTCATACAGATAGTATTGAGAAACAAAGATACTCAGTGGGGTTGGGAGGAGAAAATGGAGGATACACAACGGCATGGTAGAGAAAAGGATGCTTTCAGACAAGCTAGGGAAAAGGAGGCATTGATTGAGAAGACTGTGAATCTCCAGAACCAACTGGATCTCATCCAATTAGTACTGAAAACCAAAGACACTCAGTGGCGGGTGGAGGAGAAATTGGAGGAGACACATCATCACACTGGAGAAAAGGATGCTTTGGCAGAGAAAAATTTGAAACTCCAGAAATGGGGGGAAGAGATAGAGGGACAAGCAGGGAAAATGGAGGCTTTGGCTAAACAGATTAGGCAACTCCTGAACCAACAAGATCTAATCCAGGATGAACTGGGAACTAAACATAGGCCTATTAATTGCTGCATGGAAAAGGAGAATTGGGAGATACAGAGACAGGCACACGCTATTGAAAAGGAGTCTTTTGCTAAGACAAATGAAGAACTCCAAAACCAACTGGACGACATGAAAACGAAAGATGCCCTTTGGTGCCTGGAGATGGAGAAATGGGAGGCTGAGAGACAGGGACAAACTAGAGAAAGGGATGCTTTGGCCATAAGGAACGGACAACTCCAGAACCAACTAGATCTCATCCAGCAAGAACTGAGAGTTAAAGATTCCGATATGTGTGTGGAAAAGGAGACATGGGAGAATGAGAGACAAGCACACGTGAGAGAAAATGACACTTTGGCCATGAATAGTGAGAAACTCCAGGAACAATTGGATCGTATCCAGGAAGAACGGAGAACCAAAGATACTCTGTGGTGTATGGACAATGAGAAATGGAAGAAGGAGATACAAGGACATGTGAGTCAAAAAGAAGCATTAGCTAAGGAGAATGGTAAACTCCAGGACCAACTAGATCTCACCCAGGAACAACTGAGAATTAAGAACACCCAATGGAGCAGGGATAATGAGAAATGGGAGGCTGAGAGGCAAGGACAAGCTGTAGAAAATGAGGTTTTGGCTCAGAAGAATGGGGAACTCCAGAACCAACTTGATTTCATCCATGTAGAACTGAGGACCAAAGATGCTCATTGGTGTCAAGAAAGGGACAAATGGGAGGCTGAGAGGCAAGGACTCACTAGGAAAAACAACATTCTGGCCACAAAGAACATGAAAATCCTGAACCAGTTAGATTTCATCCAGGAAGAACTGAGAACTAAAGATACGTATTGGTGCATTGAGAGGGAGAAATGGGAGGAGGACAGACAGAGACAAGCTAGAGAAAAAGAAGCTTTGGTGAACAGGAATTGGCAACTCCAGAACCAACTGGATCACACCCAGGAAGAATTCAGGACCAAATATACTGATTGGTTTCTAGAGAAGGAGAAATTGGAGAATGAGAGACGAGGACAAGGTAGAGAAAAGGATTCTCTGACTGAAAAGAATAGACAGCTCCAGATACAACTGGATCAAATACAAGAAGAAATGAGAACCAACGATAGTTATTGGTCCACAGAGAAGCAGAAATGGGAGATTGAGAGACAGGGACAAGCTAGAGAAAAGGACACTTTGATTCAGAAAAATGGGGAACTCCAGAACCGACTGGATCTAATCCAGGTAGAACTGGGAATCAAAGATGCTCAATGGCGCATGGAGAAAGAGAAATGGGAGGCGCAGAGACAAGGACAAACTGGACAAATTGATGCTTTAGCCAATAGGAATGAGCAACTCCAGAAACAAATGGACGTCATGCAGGAAGAACTTAAAACCAAAGATAGCATTTGGTGTGGGGAGAAGGAGAAACGGGAGGAAATAGTGGGCCAACTGAGAAGAAAGGACACTCTATTGTGCACGTTCAAGGAGGAATCGGAGGCTGAGAGACAAGGACAAGCTGGAAAAATTGACACTTTGGTTAAGAAGAATCACCAACTCCAAAACCAACTGGACGTCATCCAGGAAGAAATGAGAAACAAATATACTAATTGGTGCCGAGACCAGGAGAAACAGGAGGCTGAGAGCCTGGGACAAGCCAGAGAAAAGGATTCTTTGGCTGAGAAGAATAGACAACTCCAGAAACAACTGGATCTCATCCAGGAAGAGCTGAGAACCAAATATTCTAATACTGAGAGACAGGCACAAGCTGGGGAAATTGATGCTTTTGCTAAGAATGAGCAACTCCAAAACCAACTTGACATCACCCAGGAAGAACTGAGAACAAAATATATGAATTGGTGTATGGAAAAGGAACATTTTATAAAGGAGAGACAGGGACAAGCTCGAGAAAATGAGATTCTGGTTGAGAAGAATATGCAACTTCGGACCCAATTTGACCTCATCCAGGAAGAACTTAGAACCAAACATAATCATTGGTGCCTGGAGAGGGGAAAATGGGAGGAGAAGAGACAGGTACATGCTAGAGAAAAGGAGGATTTGGATGGGAGGATTGGGAAACTCCAGAAACAACTAGAACTCTTTGAGGAAGAACTTAGAACTACAAATACTGCTTTGTCTGTGGAGAAGGGGAAATGGGATGCTGAGAGACAGGGAAAAGCGAGACAAATTGACTCTTTGGCTAAAATGAATGGGCAACTCCAGACCCAACTTGAACTCATCCAGGAAGAACTGATAACTAAAGATACTGCTTCGTTTGTGGAGAAGGAGAAATTGGAAACTGAGCGACAGGCACAAGCTAGAAAACTTGATGGATTGGCTAAGAAGAATGGGCAAATCCAGAATGAACTGGGACTCGTCCAGGAAGAACTGAGAACTAAAGATACTGCTTTGTTTGTGGAAAAGGAGAAATTGGAGACTGAGCGACAGGCACAAGCTAGAAAACTTGATGCATTTTCTAAGAAGAATGGGCAAATCCAGAATGAACTGGGACTCATCCAGGAAGAACTGAAAACAAAAGATTATGATTGGTGTGTGGAGAAAGATAAATGGGATACTGAGACACAGGGAAAAGCTAGAAAAATTGAAGCTTTGACTAAGAAGAATGGGCAACTCCAGAACCAACTCGACCTCATCCAGGATGAACTGAAAATCCTGAAAAATATGAATGGGTATATGGAGATGGACAATTGGGAGGAAGAGAGATGGGGACAAGGAAGAGAAAGGGAGGCTTTGGTGGAGAAAAATTGGCAACTAAGGAACCAATTAGACGTCATTCAGGAAGAACTTAAAACCAAACACACTCATTGGTGTGTGGAGAGGGAAAAATGGGGGGAGGAGAGACGGGTTCAAGCTAGGGAAAAAGAAGTTTCGGATGAGAAGATTGAGCAACTCCAGAAACAATTGCATCTCCTCCAGGAAGAACTGAGAACAAAACATAAATACTGGTGTGTGGAGAAGGAGAAATGGGATACTGAGAGACAGGGACAAGCTAGACAAATGGACGCTTTAGCTAAGCAGAATGGGCAACTCCAGAACCAACTGGAACTCAATCAGGAAGAAGTGAAAACCAATAATATGAATTGGTCCATGGAGATGGAGAAGTGGGAGGGCGGGAGACGGGGACATGCTAGAGAAAAGGAGGCGTTGGTTCACAAGACTGGGCAACTCCAAAAACAACTGGACATAATCCAGGAAGAAATTAGAACAAAACATAGTCTTTGGTGCACAGATAAGCAAAAATGGGAGGAGGAGAGAGAGGCATTGACTGAGAGAAATGGTCAACTAAAGAAAAAACTGGATCTCATCCAGAAGGAACTGAGTACAAAAGAAACTGATTGGTGCGTGGCGAAGGACAAATGGGAGGAAGGACTAACTAGAGAAAATACGGCTTTGACTGTGAAGAATCGTAAACTCCAGAACCAACTCGACCTCGTCCAGGACGAACTAAGAACCATACATTGCTATTGGTGCGCAGAGAAGGATAAATGGGAAGAGGAGAAACAAGAACACTCCAGACAAAATAGGCAACTCCAGAACCAACGGGACCTCATCCAGGAAGAACTGAGATCTAAGGACAAGGACAAGGACAAGGACAAGGAGAAATGGGAGAAGGATAGACAGGGACAAGATAGAGAAAATGAGACTTTGGCTGAGAGAAATGGGCAACTCCAGAACCAACTGGATCACATCCAGGGAGACATGAGAAACAAAGATACTCGGTGGTGCGTGGAGAAGGCAAAATGGGAAGAGGAGAGACAGGTACAAGCTGGAGTAAAGGAGGCCTTATCTGAGAAGAATATACAGCTCATCCATGAACTGAAAGCCAAAGATTGTCATTGGCGCAAAGATAAAGAAAAATGGGAAGAGGAGAAACAAGAACAATCCAGCCAAATTGAGACTTTGGTTCAAAAAAACAGGCAACTCCAGAACCAACAGAACCTCATCCAGACCGACCTGAGATCCAAGGACACTGATTTGTACATGCATAAGGAGAAATGGGAGAAGGAGAAAGAGGCACAATCTAGAGAAAATGAGGCTTTGGCTGAGAGGAATGGCAAACTCCAGCACCAACTGAACCTCATCCAGGAAGAACTGAGATCTAAGGACACTGATTGGTATGTGGAGAAGGAGAAATGGGAGGCTGGGAGACTGGGCCATGACAGAGAAAAGGAAGATTTGGCAAAGGATAATGGGAAACTTCAGAATCAACTGAACCTCATCCAGAATGAACTGAAAACCAAAGAAAATTATTGGGGCATGGATAAGTCGAAATGGGAGGACGAGAGACAGGGTCAAGCCAGGGAAATTGAGGCTCTATCTGATAAGAATAGGCAACTCCAGAACCAATTGGATATCATCCAGAAAACACTGAGACCAAATCAAGATTCAGAGGGGAAGAGACAGGGACAAGATTTGTCAGGAAAGACTGGGAAACTCCAGAACCAACTGTACCTCCTCCAGGATGAGAAGGATAAATGGGAGGTGGAGAGCCTGGGATGGACTAGAGAAAAGGATGATTTGAAAGATAAAAATGAGCAACTCCAGAACCAACTTGAAGTCATCCAGGTAGAAGTGAGAATCAAAGATGCCAATTTAATAATGCATAAGAATAAAATTCAGTATGAGATGCAAGAGTGCAAAAGAGAAAATGAATCTTTGCTTGAGATGAATGGGCAACTCCAGAAACAACTGGACCGCCTCCAGAAAGAACCGAGAACCAAAGGTAGTGATTGGTATACAGAGTATACATGGGACGAGAGACCAGGAGAGGCTGGGGAAAGGGTGGCTTTGGCTCCGAAGGATTGGCTACTCGACCAATTGGAAGAACAGAGAGCCATGGGTGAGTTGAAGAAACAGGACGCGAGCCTCCTATTAGTCCAAAGGCAGTTGGAAGAGAAGACGATAGAGATCAATACACTTAAAGAGATATATATGGAGGAGCATTTGAAAGCAACTCAGATCTCAGAGGAGAATAAGCAGCTCAAGGACAAGTTGCATTGCCTCCAGATAGAACTAAATCAACTTGCCCAAACTGCGGTCTACCACGCTGAGGACATCAGAAAATTTAAACTACATGACCGTCGTGATAGAACCGGAAGGTAAACATGTGTACGCTCATGTGGAAGATGCCAAATTAGGACAGGATCATAGGCTACCACAGGAAACTTTCAGCTAAAGTAATATTTGAGGGACAAAAATACAAAAAACAAATATATTATTTTCTTTGTTATATTTGAGGGGCGCTAGCCCCTCCTATGCACAGCTTTGTGTGTATATGTGTATGAGCACGGAATGTAATGATTTGATTGGCTGAGCACTGAATGTGATGTATGATGATGCACAATGATAAGAGCGCCCCTCACTTCACACAGGTGTGATTTTTGAGGGGCGCTAGCCCATCAAATACACAGGTTTAATGTTTGTCTTTAGTTCAATGTTTGTTTTGTAAACGCCATTGACAATGAAGGGAACATTTACATCATATTGTCTCTTTGTTGTTAATGGTGTTTAATGTTTGTGTTTGCACCGTTTGTTTTACATCACCATTACATCACCTAATCAACATGAGTTAGACTTTAATATATTAGCGCCCCTCATTTCACACGGGTGTGATTTTTCATTACTAAATTGTATTAAAAGTGTAGACAGGAAACTGATGACAGATGGAACTTCAGGTCAAGCCAGGATGTAATTAATGTGTTAATATTAAGCGTTTGGGCAACATAAAATGTTGAGGGCCGGAGACATCGTTGGGAATTCCACAAAATACCTTGGTGAGAAAAAGTTGCACCATATGCAGTGATTTATTTTATTGACGTTTTCGGCCCTTAGGCCTTTCAAATGTAATAACTATACAAAATATCAGAGTATTTGTATAGCACACAAATACTCACTTGATCAGCCTCACTTGATCAGCAGTGAGTTACCTTTATTTTATTTGTATTCATGTATTATTGTTTTATTGTTATCGACACCGTTGAGGAATCCTGAAGCACAATACTTTTGCTGCCTATAGTCAGGGTTCGGATTAGTAGTGCCCGGGGCTATGGCCAGGTTTAGTGCATAGTTTGTTAATGCATACGTACAGTATCAATTACCTGATATGCGAGCTGACTATTAAAATTACTTTAATTTAGGAGGGGTGTAGTGGGGGGACGAGACGTGGGGGAGCGCCATCCCCCCACTTCTCTCACGTCTAAAATATATTTTTTTGGCAAAAATGTTTTTTGACTTGTCATTTACTTGTATGGATATGATTAAGCATTGTAAACCCTGTTTCTAAATAGGCTATACACATCTGCATGTTTTAATAGTGTGTATTTTCAGCAAAGAGGTTTAGTGTAGGGAGGAAAAACATCATGTATACAGTTGAGTTAATTAGGCTAGGGTTTAAGTGGTATACTATAAACTGACACATTGAAAAATACACATTGACATGAATCCAAAACCACGCTACACAATGATAGTGTTGTCAAACAGGCCTTTGAAGCCTATATATAGTATTATATCAAATCTATGAAAAGGTTTCATCCGCAACACAATTGGGGTAGTGGGGGTCCCTGCTTCATCGCTCTCGCATCTAAGTGGTCCTTGGCCTGAGGAACTTTGAAGACCTGTGATTTAGCTTATGAATCTAGAAGCTAAATCAGGGTTCTTGCCACTGCAATGGTGGAGAGAAATTTTTTTTTCTAGCACGATACGGTGACACAAATAATATACTCCTAAAATAAAGTAAATACAAAATTGAAGCTAAAAAATAAAGAAAAACAATTAAGTCCCTGTCAGATTTATGAATATAAAACAAATCCCAAGGTTTTTATTATTTATTTTTATTTATTTACTTATTCAAGTAAGTAGGTTGGAGAGGCTTATTGTGTATCAGCCAGAGCACGGGAGTTTGTCCCTGCTTCATGATACGCTAGAACCCTGGGAGATGGATTGCTGAGGTGGAGCGCCATCAGCCCCCAATACTTATAACACATACCATCAGGCCCCAGTACTTACAACACCTACCATCAGCTCCCAGTACTTATAACAACTACCATCAGCTCCCAGTACTTAAAACACCTACCATCAGCTCCCAGTACTTACAACACCTACCATCAGCTACCAGTATTTACAACACCTACCATCAGCTCCCAGTACTTAAAACACCTACCATCAGCTCCCAGTACTTACAACACCTACCATCAGCTACCAGTATTTACAACACCTACCATCAGCTCCCAGTACTTAAAACAACTACCATCAGCTCCCAGTACTTAAAACACCTACCATCAGCTCCCAGTACTTAAAACACCTACCATCAGCTCCCAGTACTTACAACACCTACCATCAGCTACCAGTATTTACAACACCTACCATCAGCTCCCAGTACTTAAAACACCTACCATCAGCTCCCAGTACTTAAAACACCTACCATCAGCTCCCAGTACTTACAACACCTACCATCAGCTCCCAGTACTTACAACACCTACCATCAGCTACCAGTATTTACAACACCTATCATCAGCTCCCAGTACTTAAAACACCTACCATCAGCTCCCAGTACTTAAAACACCTACCATCAGCTCCCAGTACTTACAACACCTACCATCAGCTCCCAGTACTTACAACACCTACCATCAGCTACCAGTATTTACAACACCTATCATCAGCTCCCAGTACTTAAAACAACTACCATCAGCTCCCAGTACTTAAAACACCTACCATCAGCTCCCAGTACTTAATACACCTACCATCAGCTCCCAGTACTTAAAACAACTACCATCAGCTCCCAGTACTTAAAACAACTACCATCAGCTCCCAGTACTTAAAACACCTACCATCAGCTCCCAGTACTTACAACACCTACCATCAGCTACCAGTATTTACAACACCTACCATCAGCTCCCAGTACTTAAAACAACTACCATCAGCTCCCAGTAGGCTACTTTCATCAGATCCCTGTACTTTTAACAGCTATTATCAGCTACTTACCACATGATGACCTGCCGCACCCAAGCCGTGCTACTCATATGCTGAGTTGGCGGTGCCCGGGGATCAAACCTTGATACACCTTAACAATTAAAACAGCAGCCCCTTTAGGGGCAAAATTCGGCCCTGCCATTTTGCCCCAGACCGGACCACTACAACAGGCATGCAGAACAGATGCCCTTAATACCACCACTTTTACTGAACAACATCCCTCCATGTTCTGGACTCTGGAGCTTTGAGTAAAATATAACTACACAACCCATACACAACCTATAAATAGCTTGGCCTTACACTAGAGTGTGTAGGATGCTGGCTAAAGCACATCATGGCACTGGCAGCAAGCTACAGTCAGATCTCCACTTAAATCTACAGTACTTACAACACCTACCATCAGCTCCCAGTACTTATAACAACTACCATCAGCTCCCAGTACTTAAAACACCTACCATCAGCTCCCAGTACTTACAACACCTACCATCAGCTACCAGTATTTACAACACCTACCATCAGCTCCCAGTACTTAAAACACCTACCATCAGCTCCCAGTACTTACAACACCTACCATCAGCTACCAGTATTTACAACACCTACCATCAGCTCCCAGTACTTAAAACAACTACCATCAGCTCCCAGTACTTAAAACACCTACCATCAGCTCCCAGTACTTAAAACACCTACCATCAGCTCCCAGTACTTACAACACCTACCATCAGCTACCAGTATTTACAACACCTACCATCAGCTCCCAGTACTTAAAACACCTACCATCAGCTCCCAGTACTTAAAACACCTACCATCAGCTCCCAGTACTTACAACACCTACCATCAGCTCCCAGTACTTACAACACCTACCATCAGCTACCAGTATTTACAACACCTATCATCAGCTCCCAGTACTTAAAACAACTACCATCAGCTCCCAGTACTTAAAACACCTACCATCAGCTCCCAGTACTTAATACACCTACCATCAGCTCCCAGTACTTAAAACAACTACCATCAGCTCCCAGTACTTAAAACAACTACCATCAGCTCCCAGTACTTAAAACACCTACCATCAGCTCCCAGTACTTACAACACCTACCATCAGCTACCAGTATTTACAACACCTACCATCAGCTCCCAGTACTTAAAACAACTACCATCAGCTCCCAGTAGGCTACTTTCATCAGATCCCTGTACTTTTAACAGCTATTATCAGCTACTTACCACATGATGACCTGCCGCACCCAAGCCGTGCTACTCATATGCTGAGTTGGCGGTGCCCGGGGATCAAACCTTGATACACCTTAACAATTAAAACAGCAGCCCCTTTAGGGGCAAAATTCGGCCCTGACATTTTGCCCCAGACCGGACCACTACAACAGGCATGCAGAACAGATGCCCTTAATACCACCACTTTTACTGAACAACATCCCTCCATGTTCTGGACTCTGGAGCTTTGAGTAAAATATAACTACACAACCCATACACAACCTATAAATAGCTTGGCCTTACACTAGAGTGTGTAGGATGCTGGCTAAAGCACATCATGGCACTGGCAGCAAGCTACAGTCAGATCTCCACTTAAATATACAGTATCGGTTATAGTAGGGGTAGATCTATAGGCTATATGAGGATGGCATGAACGTAAATGCTTAACATAGTGAAGGCCTGTATGTACTGTGTGTACTGTGTATGCAAATACGTTGTTTACTGTAACAGCAAAGTCATGCAGTGTTTTAATTACTATGTAGGCCTATGACCCTGTGAACATTTTGAAAGGCCACTAAACAATTACACTGTGACTGACAATAATATTGTCTTACCAGGAAAGATGCATGACACTTCAACCCTCTTGTACTGGTTTTGGCAGAAATTAGTTGCAAAAATAGCAGATCTACAAGGACAACAATTTGTGACTTGTGAGCTTGGAGATTATTTATTATGTCGACAGTATAAAATGTTAATAAAAGCAACTAATCAATCAATCAGGATAGTATGTCTTTTCATTTTTATTATTAGCCTATTGCCATATAGACATAGTTGCAACTTGCAACACCACCAGACAACACACAGTTTACCGTTTCTGAATCTGACCCCTTTTGATAGAAACCACTTTTTTTGGAAGACAAGACTACATTCACCATGTGATGCGATCATGCACCGCTAATAGCGACACATTCAAAAATATTAAAAATTATGACTCGCTATTTGTGCTTGAAAACTTATCCATGCTTGATGATGTTGGATAAGGAAGGCATACAGGCTTTCTCTGTTGCTTGTTGCTTTAACATCACATTACATCAGAGAGGGAGGACAGTTAATACCTGGTGAAGGAGGACTTCATTATTATCTGTATAAAATCTGTATAAAAGTCCATGTCGTACAATGTCGTCCTTGGCATACTGTGACCATAAATTATGGTCGTCCTAAGTAGTCCTTGGCAGAGGAGGATGATGATAGACCAGAGTCTCTGTGATAGACAAGCCAGTTGACAGTAATTACACATGGCCAGTGCCGGACCAGACAATTACCGTATTTATCCTAATATGGGGCCTTTAAAAAATCATAACGTCACGATTCCACCGGCCCATTACTGGTCGGCCCACCGGGCATATGCCTGCCTGGTGAGTCAAGTGGCCAGTCCAGGCCTGGTCGGGATGTCACCATTTGGTTTGACCCCCCTGGCCTGCCCAGTCTATGTAACAAGGTACTTTTACTATGTAGAACAGCGGTCTTCAATGTGTTTCAGGCCAAGGAGCCCTAGCTGAGAGATGAAGCAGGGACCCCCACTCCATAGCTTTCTATCTACTGTATCTAATAATATAACTAATTGTAAAGATTGTGCCCTCAAAATATGAGGATGAATATGTGTGGGCTGGAAGGTGTGATTCTGCGCTATTAGCTGAAAGGTGATTATTAGCATAAGGTATTAGAATAGACAAACTGTTATAGGTCAGCATTTACAGTATATATCTATTAACCTACTCGGGGGGGGGGGGGGGGGGGGGGAACTGGAGTGGAGAAGAGAGAGATGGAGAGAAATGTGAAGGTCACGCAATAGCCTGGATGTGCAGGCCTAGGTTGCTACAGTAGATGAGGGGGCAGCAAGAGGTAGAGGGAGGGAAATAGGTGGAGGAAGGGAAAGAGAGAGGGGGGGTCATATGGTGCTTCCCTGTCAGGAACAGTATCATGTTTGTACATCACCGTCGAAGCGACAATGCAAATAATTGGTCCATTAAGTCTTTCATAGACAGGAGAAACAGCAACGTAAGCGTAATAGAACAAACTTTATTTCTTTGTTTAGTTTCTCTGCAAAAACTCTTTAAGTCAACATGTTTTCAGTTCACCCAGGACAAATCAAAGTAACACAAAAGGAAAAAAATAAAGTAAAAAGTTATGGATGGACATGAAAAGCTGACAGGTCAAATCTGCATGGAGTGAAACAGTCGGGTCAAATCTACATGCGGGGTGAGTTTATGGTTATGGATGCTAATGATGGTGATAGACCAATCAGCACTCTATTATGGAGGATTACAGCGGTGGTTCTCAAAGTGAGGTCCCGGTGCCCCCCCAGGGGTCCTTGAGGGGGCTCCATTGGTTCCCCAGCTAAATTACATAATAAAGCACCAAAATTTGTTCCGACCACTTGACCCTTTACACTGTTTGAAAATAGCAAATATAAAAGTCCTATCTATAACGTTTTGGAAATATTCATTTCCAGATGGGCGGGTCTGCGGTCAAATACAAATTCACCTGGGGGTCCTTAACATGAAAAAGCTTAACAAATTGAACCCTGTCCTATTCTGGGGGCAAACATGTGGTGACCACGACAACAGATGCCGTAGCCTGAAGGGTACTGTGACTACAGATGTAATAGCCTAAATCAAAAGGTTCCCAAAAATAATATTTTTTTTAACTGGAGACCCACGACCCCTTACAAAGCACTTGGAATTGTAGACTTACTTTGTTTGACTTGGTTCCACAGATACATACATAGTGAAGTTTGACCTTAGTTCCACAGATACATATTGTGAAATTAGCCTAATTTCACAATGTTGGCCTCATTTTTATGTAATATATTTGACAATTTGGCCAATTTGGTATTAACAAAAAAACACACCTGTGTGAAGTGAGGGGCTCTCTTATCATACATCATCTCATTCTGGCCAATCACAATTTGCGTCCCCACTTTTTTCATCAATGTAAACACTCAAAGCTCGGCATAGGGAGGGGGCTAGCGCCCCTCAACAAGGTCTTAATCGTCATAAAATTGTAACTATATAAATGTACAGATATCCTGTATATGCTTATATTGTCGTTGGTTTGTTTACTGTTGAGTGAGAAAACAATGTTGCACATTAAGCTAATCATCTGGGGGCTGCTCAAAATGATTTGGGGACCCTCTGGGGGTCCCGACTCCCAGTTTGGGAACTGGCCTATGGTATAAATAATGGCTTAAATTTGGGATGTTTGCCTTCCTCACTCACTGCATCTTGTCAATGGTCAATGTGGAGAGAAAACGGGTGAGAATGACAGTTTTGTTCATGAAATAGTATAGGATGGTAAGACTCTAGATTAGCTTACATTACATTGAAATGTCTATGAAATACAAATCTGGCTCACAAAATCTAATGCATGGAATTAATCCATAAGCATGCCCTGTCGAAGACCTTTTCTGTAGAAACATTATATTACATATATTAATAAGAATTATACGTTTGTTGTGGCCAGCACCTCAACTACCTCATTAATTTAAATACATTGCTCTCACACAGCATATGTTGGGTTTGGTTGTTAAAGTTTGTCTTTCTTAAAGAAAACTGGGAAGATGGTCGACTCGACTCGGGCTGGGCGACATATCTATATCATATGGATATTGTTGTTACATGAGACCAGAATTTGGATATTGTTAATATGGCATAGTTTAAATATCGTCTTTCCCTCTTTGTAATCACCTTGATTTTATTTAAAAAAAAAGTTCAAACAATTGGAAAACAGCAGATCTACAAGCTCACAACTTGTATATTATATTATCCTCACAACATATTGATTATGACCCGGTCAAAAATAGTGACCATTTCGTCCACATCGCCCAGACCTAGACTCAACTGTCTTTACTCATCGAATGCTGTAGAACAAAACAAAAACAAAAAACAAACCAACAGAAAATGTCGATACCTGGTAGTGACAATGTAACATGTGTGGACCTTTACACGGGTGACGGTAACAACAACATCGTTAAATATAGAGGAATGACTCGTTTTTGCCAGTCAGCTTCTCATCGTTTCAGCTACGGTTTGTTCGTCTTCCTGGTCTGCAGGTATTTCTGTAAAAGAAGGAACAAGAGCCAGAATTAAAAAAGAAACAGACCCGTCTGAACTGAGTGGTGCTGTGCTACTGTACTGTGCAAGTCCTCCTCCCTGGCCTCTATGTGTGTGTGTGTGTGTGTGTGTGATGCTGCTCAACAGTGCCATCCAGCGGTATTGCGATGGTAATGTGGTGGTTAGCACCATAGACATATAAAGGTAGACGCCCCTTTCGGCTCTGGAGTGTATGTGCTCAAGGGAGGGCAAAAAAATCCCGAGATTCCTTGCGAAGCACTGCGGAAGCATGAGTGTGTGAGTGTGCATCACAGAGCGCATGTTCGGGTCTGGTAAGTCCCGGAAAAGATGCGCTGTGATTGGCCAGTAGTCACTTGAGTGGCAGCGTGACATAGGGTGCCGTCCACTCTTCTGGCATACCAGTGTAAATTCTTCCGCCCTCCCGTCAACACACATGGCTCCAACGAACTGCAGCAGCCAATGAGGCATCTATTTGTTTAATATCTATGGTTAGCACCACTCAAAAATAACAAACGAGAAATTACAGAGTTACCGTGTGAGGGTCCCCGGAACATCCAGACCCCCAGGAACACGCCCAGTGAGCCGGCCCGGTTCTGGTGACCCGCCCAACGTCCGAAAAAGGTCGTCTATGGCGAGACTTCGCAAGACTTCATCCACTTGTATGGAGCTTGCGAAGTCTCGCGATAGACAAGCCTTCACGCTTTACAGCTGGAACACACGGCGTTACTATAGAGTAAAGTGTGACACTACACTATACTGTTGACATTATGAAGAGAGGATTTCTTAGGCTGGCCACCCAGTGGCCAGCCTAAGAAGACCTGGCATTAACTTAGAGAGGACAAGACCCAGTGGCCAGCCTAAGAAGACCTGGCATTAACTTAGAGAGGACAAGACTCAGTGGCCGGCCCAAGAAGACCTGGCAGACCACCGTGTTGGCTGACATGAAAGCACTCAGCATCGATCACGAGGTGGCCATGGACCGTTCCCGGTGGAAGAAAGCCATATAGAGTCCAGTCCAACCCAGCGGTGCCTGGAAAGCGGACTTTAAACCGATGATGATGATGATGATGTGAGCAGGCATAAAATAAACGCTTTTTGGTTGCCAAATTCTATTATTATTATTATTATTATTATTACCTTTTTATACACCTCAAGTCAAAATGAACTGATGGTTTGCTTCATATGACACAAAGAGTTTGAAGGTACAAATGTTCAGTTTATCAAGTAAGATGAGACACATGTGGAAATGTATATATATCATACATTTGTTGTCACAATTTGTGTGTGACAATATATGGGTGCATGTATTCAATGCATGATAACTACCACTAAGCTACTAGTCTGCAATGTTTATCATACAAAAATGTGAAGTAGAGATGTACAGCTAGTCAAAAATTCAAACAAGAATTTGCCCACCCATTTTGTAATTAACACGCAAATTAGGGGGGTCTGGCTCATGGACTATGTTTTCCGACAGTCAGACGCAGCCAGCGCGAACTTATGGAATACTTTTTTTGTTGTGTTTTGGGTCAATGTATTAATTTATGTTAGGTAGCCATGTAATAAGCGGGATAATATCTGGCTAGGTGGTCATTGTCGGGAGATAATTCACAGAGGGAGTTTAACCACCTAGGTGAAGCCGAGGTGGTTACACTCCCTGAAGGTGAATTATATGATATGATATATGATATTATAACCACCTCGGCTTCACCTAGGTGGTTAAACTCCCTCTGTGAATTATCTCCCGACAATACCCACCTAGCCAGATATTATCCCTTACATAATGCGTTTTTGCACAAAATAACACCTGGACCACTTTGAGGCAGACCTAACAACTACAACGAAAGGTAAGAAAGCATTCTAGCATGAAACTCTCCTTTAAACTCACTTTGCCACTCGATTTGCCACGAAACGCAGTCACTGATTGGCCCGGTCATTTCTCAACCTTCTGCATACTCTCTGTCTATGGGCCAAAGTTCAGACTCATACCGGGGAGGAGGCGTGAGTGAATCCACTGGCCAAAGCCAGGCTAGTTAGTACGTACCTCCAGGTTCTCATAGTGCTTCAGGCTCTTGCAGTGGCTCAGCTCAGCCTCCGGTCCTCCGGTGAAGAAGCGGTTGCACACTTTACAGAAGAAGCCCGTCTTGGGAACCAGGTAATCCATGCCTGCAGGGGGTGCAAGCAACCACCAGACACATTAACCACATATATTTATATAGCACTTTTATCTAAGGCGCTTACATAGATTGTGCATTACATTCACCCATTCATACACCGATGGCTGCGGAAACCATGCAAGGCACCAACCAGCACATCAGAAGCAATTAGGGGTTCAGTGTCTTGCTCAAGGACACTTCGACACTAACTCTGGGGGAGCCCGGGTTCGAACTGGCAACCACAGTTGCCAGTTGTGATTTTAGATCGCCTCCTATAAGAACTGTGTTTGAAAAATAAACACCCGGTCGTTTCACTCATATGGATATGAACTATCAATTGACTGAGAAAATGCTAATGTTACTGCTGCTGAATTAGTTAGATTTTCGCTAGAAACAGACACCATATTTGAGTGACTGACTGACAGACAGCTTGTTTTGTTTATAATGAGCCTATAGATGATGGCATGGAGGGTATCTCACCGACTGCAGTGGAAGGGTCATATGGCGAGAGGTCCTCAGGTCCTCCAAGCGTCGGGCGCTTCGCTGAAATAGACATCGTTGAGTGTTCATTTTTGGATGGTTAAATACAACGTTAAACGTGCTATCTTTTAATAAAACAAACATCTCGTATTGCAAAACTAATTGTGGTTAAGTTTTATATTTTACTAGGTGTGGTATATATATATATATATGAATGAATAAAATAATTAAAAAAGAATCACACCTGTGTGAACTGAGCAGTGCAACTATACATTTAGGCCTATTGTTACTAGAGTGGTGCTCATGGGGCCTCCACAGCGGCCTGGCCTACTTGGAACGATGCAAGTTGGAAATGCATGCCCCACCCAGATATAGAGGGTATGCTCATGCTTAAAGTGAATGGCACATCGAGTGGCAAAGCAACATGCAAAATTAGTTTAACATTGTTTAACGTTGTTTAATGCAATCAGATAGGACTTTTCTGTTTGGATGTATGGGCTGTCAAGGCCAGAAAGTAGTTTTTTGCCACTCAGTAGGCATTCCTGCATAACTTCCGGGTTTGATGATGTCACGTGCATACCCTCTATTCCGTGTCAGATATTCCCTTTTATGCCCATATATGGAGGCATGCCCAAATAATTTGGGCAATATATGCAGACGTCAGAATGATGTCAGAACAGGCCAGCTCCATATGTGGACCCTGGGCAGGGGCCCTGTCCAGAGCCCGGGCAGAGGCCTTTTTGGGGCGGTTCTGGACTACCGTGAGTCCGACCGACTTGACACCGGCCACTGTTGTGGTGTGGAACGCGAGTGTCGAATTTGGGGCGAACGGTCCTCAAGATACGTGGATTACACATAGACAGAGAGACATTGACAATGAATGGAGAATTTATTACATATGTAGTCGATCAAATCGACAATGAATGGATGATGTACGATGTCTATTAAGTTTACCTTGGCCCTTATAGCCTACCTATGTACTATGTACCCATGTACTGCTTATTGTCTTTTTTTTTATGTTGCTCTGTTTTGACACGTTGTTTTTCGTTCTGGCACGCGAAAATCACAGACTACTAACGCCAGGGCTCCACCGGACGCGTTGCGTCTCCGTCGCGTGCGTCAAAAAACGCACCGGTTCAATTTTAATGCACGCGTCGCGTCTCCGTCAACGCAACGTGGGCAGTGGAGCCACCCTTCATTGATTAAAAAGGGAACATTCCCTGACGGTGACGGAGACGCGACGCTGACGCGACGCTGACACGCCCGGTGGAGCCCTGGTGTTAGTGACAAGGGAACGCAACGGGACTTTGCCGTTTTCTCTGTAGAGACCGTGTAAACGTGGCCTAACTGAAATCAGACTGAGAACTTTAAATTTTTTTGTTTTTTGAGCTCCCCCTGTGTATATTCTATCCCCACAAATATGCAATTTTGAACAATCATGATTTCTCATCATATAGGGGCTTTTATGTTTTTCTAGCATCAGTATTATAATGACTCAAATATTAAATAAGTTGCATATCAGCACCCCCACCACCTCAGGACATTGTGGTACTGCAGCTAAAACAGCTTCAGAACCAAAACAGAAATGCCATGGAGAGGTGATTGAGGCTCAAACCATTAGAAATACATTTTAGGGACATAGACAATAAGATATTAAAAACTGTTTAAAATTCATGTTATAGCTGCTTTAATCCATGCGTACCGGTGCAAGGGAGGTCGGCCGTGTCTCCCACCTCATCCACCGTCACTGTGGTATCCATGGTAACCGTACCGGTGCCTGGGAGGCTGGTGACGTCTCCCACCTCGTCAACCATCATCATGGCAACTGTACCGGTGCCGGGGAGGCCAGTGACATCTCCCACCTCATCCACCACCACTGTGGTATCCATGGTAACATCATCGGTGCCGGGGAGGCCGGTGACATCTCCCACCTCGTCAACCATCACCGTGGTATCCATGGTAACCATACCGGTGCCGGGGAGGCCAGTGACGTCTCCCACCTCGTCTACCATCACCGTGGTATCTATGGTAACCGTACCAGTGCCGGGGAGGCCGGTGATGTCTCCTACCTCGTCTACCATCATCGTGGTATCCATGGTAACCGTACCGGTGCCCGGGAGGCCAGTGACATCTCCTACCTCGTCAACCATCACCGTGGTATCCATGGTAACCGTACCGGTGCCGGGGAGGCCGGTGACGTCTCCAACCTCGTCAACCATCACCTTGGTATCCATGGTAACCGTACTGGTGCTGGGGAGGCCGGTGACGTCTCCAACCTCGTCAACCATCACCGTGGTATCAATGGTAACCATACTGGTGCCGGGGAGGCCTGTGATGTCTCCAACCTCGTCAACCATCACCGTGGTATCCATGGTAACCATACCGGTGCCGGGGAGGACGGTGACGTCTCCAACGTCGTCAACCATCACCGTGGTATCCATGGTAACCGTACCGGTGCCGGGGAGGCCAGTGACGTCTCCCACCTCGTCTACTGTCTAGAGATGACAATGTCACCGTACAAATAAAATGATTAGATTAATTAAGTTAGTGTGGAACATTGGAACATAAATAAAAATGGAATTTCTTGTTTGCCTTTTAGTTTCCTTTACTTGGTTCTTTCTTTTTTCACACTAGTCTACACCAAAAATAGCCGATCTACAAGGAATGACACACCAAAACACAAATATTTGTAACATTTTATACTTTCAAAAGCTTTCTTTCAAAAAGAAAGTGGAAATAGCCGATCAACAAGCTCACAATGTGATGCATTGTGACATGTTGTGAACTTGTAGATCGGCCATTTCCACTATTTTTAAAAATATTTGAAAATGTATGAACATTGTTCAGTAGATGAATTCATACAGATGGAATGAAAACGATTCCTACAAATGTTTCAAGCGATTATGTTAAATAATCGCTGTCGGGCGATGACTGTAAAATAATGGCAACAAGCCATGTACCGTCGCTGTGGTGTCCGTGGCGACGGGGGAGGCGTCGGCGGCCGGAGGGATTTGGGTGACGTCTCCCTTCACCGTGGTTTCCATGGCAACGTCAGCGGGGGCAGGAGGAGAAGAGGGCAGGTCCGTGGTGTCTCCCACCTCGTCCACGGTGGTCTCCCCAGCAGCGGCCGTCTCCCCATCGCCGGTGGTCCCAACAACGGCGGTGGTCTCCTCAGCGGAGGCGGTCTGCCCAGCAGCGGTGGCCCCAACAGCAGCGGCGGTGGTCTCCCCAGGCAGGTCGGTGACATATCCAATCTCATCCACCGTCACAAACTCCCCCAGGTCGAACGGGAAGTCTGGCTCCGTCTCGTCTGCCGCCACCTGGAGGATGATTTTGTTCCATTTGTTCATTGTTCTCAGAGCATAGCACGCCAGAGGAGTCAGAGCATGGTGGGAACAAACCGTGTTTATCTATCTGTGAAATAAATTACAACTGGAGCATCTCGTAGTAGTGCAGTAGAGTAGACAGTACAGAAGTTGACATTTCTTTTGACAATTTGTTGATATAAAAGGGAGGAAATATTCAAATAACTTTCATGAGCATGGTTGGTAATTGGTTCTAAATGTCGGTTTTCCCTGCCTAAACATAGGTTTGGATATATTTGGGGTCCCTAAGTTGAGGTATGGATATATTTTGCGTCCCTAAGCTGAGGTATTTATATATTTTGGGTTAATTGCCCCCAGCCCTAAGCTGAGGTCTTGGGGAACTGACCTTTTTGACCTCGCTTGGCGGCCTGTCGGGTCCGTCTCTCCTGGAGCTGCGTCTGCTGCCCTCTGACCCTCTGGACCCAGAGGAAGGATCCTCCCAGTGATTCCTCCTCCTGTCCCTCCGCTCCGCCTCCCTCCTCTCCAACTCTTTCCTCTCCAACTCCTTCCTCTCCTTCTCTCGTCTCTCCCTGCAGGGGTTTGAAAGAATACATGGTTGCTAGGAGACGAAATTAATCAGTCTCCATCTGCCTCAATGTAAACAGATTTACAAAAATGCATTTATCTCAGATTCTTTTCCCAGACTGCGTTTTTGGTCAAAGCTAGCTTTATTCACGGACCACAACTAAAGTAAAACAACCGATGATTGCGGTTACTAAATGTATTTTCCAGGTTAAAGAAAAGACGTTTGTTTACTTCAGGTTCATGTCTCGGGTCCTGTGGGCCTTCTTAACACCCTGAGCGGCATAAACAGAGTTCTCCATCCTATCAAATAGTAACGCTCGATGCTCAGGACGGAGATTAATAAAAGGACGGAACTTTATTGATATCAAAACCGATCGCATCGCTCCACAGGCTGGGAGCGTCTGTTGGGCAACATTCAATGTAATTTCCGGTTGGGACGTCAGCCAAATTTTAGCGAAAATCTTAAAACGTGAATAACTGGGGGGGGGGGGGGGGGGGGGGGTGGTAGCTACTAGAAGTAGCTACTTCCAGCTACTTCCCAAAATGGTGCGGAGCCAGCTTGAAATAGGTTCTGAAGAAACAAATCACTGGGAGTCCTGATGTAATGGTTACAAATACCCCCGGGCGTTCGTGGTGTTAAAAAAAAGAAAGAAAAAAAGATGGTGTTAAAGTGGCAGTGCTAGCACCCCCCCATATGTCTGTCAGAAGACGCTGAGGGTTTATTTCACCCAACACCGCAGAGCACCTGTTGTCATTTATATTCATGAACGTCTATGTCATCACGCAGCACATTTTCGCTCACAGGAAGTAATTAAGATGGGATTTTATGACTTTTGATTTTTTGTTTGGCATCCATTGTTAGGTATGCCCGTATGACCACGGATATGCTCTAAACGTGTGAAAGGGTATTTTTTTCATTTCACCAGACCTTTAACTGAAATCCTAGAGAAAATCTTATTAGTTAGAAACAGCTGACACCTAAATAGTCCGGGAACCGAAGGGTGATTTTTGGCTGAACGTGGTTTCGTCAGATAAAGTTTTTTTGTCAACTGATTCTTGTAGCATGGGGTCACCTCTTAATAATTCAAGAGGGTGCCCAGTGATATCCCTTGGGCATTTTTTGTTATTAGCCCCTTAATGCCCGAAACACAAAATAATCCACCCATAGAGTTTTATGGTATTTTATGCAAAATACTTGGTCTAAATGCATCAACTTTGATTTCTACAGTGTTTATGAATGTGGATATGCAATCCACATTGTATAAATGTGACCAGATTTGACTGAGAGCCTGCCATCGCGCAAATTACAGCTTTTCACCAGAGGAGAAAAACTTTTTTTTTCAAAATGAGTTTATAGCACAGGCAGACTCTTCACATACTAGAGCATGTCTGAAATAAATGTCAGAGCTGAAAGCGACATGTAAATATGAAATAAATGCTTAAACATGTAGCTAGGTGTAATGTTAGAGACCACAGAAGTGAACCTTTCAAGCCTGTTTCAACCTTTCAACTCGCGGTTCTCTGCAAGACATTACTCTATAAGCCATATCTCCAAAACTGGTGGGTCAAACTGAACAACCAATATGTCTTTGTTTGTTGTAGAAAGACAAAGTCCAAGAAAAAAAAAAAAAGATTAGAAGCATGAGCACAGTGTTAGAAGATGAGTGAAAATCTATTCTTTAAATACTGTACATTGAAAAGAAGTGATTGTCCACATTGAAGACGTCACTTCGGGAGGAATGCTGCTGATGCAGATGTCACTGTCATTGATGGATCAGACCTTTGGACCATCCAGCTGATGTCAACCACATACCTGTCTGACAGTGATGTCTACCTAATCTTCGAGATATAGGTCTACTGTGATTACAATATCAGGTCAGTCAGCAGAGATGCCAGGGAGACGGGGGTCAACTAGAAATACCATGTCCTATCATGATATATCTCCTCCAATCACTGTAGCTACAAACAGGTCTGATTTCCACACTGATCTTGTGCTATAGGCATTCCAGCAAGTGCATTCTGGACCTTCAGATCCTGTTCCGTTAAGGAAACTATGGAGGAAACTAGACTACTAGTCTGGGAGAAAAGAATGGGAAAGGTCATGCATGTACTTCAAACCAGCTGCACTACCACCAACAGATTAATTGAGAATGTATAGATCCCCCACTTTTAAACATCTTTGTGGCAAAATGTTGATGGGCATCTTACACCAGCATGAGCCCTTGAGTAGTTCGGATGGAAAAAGACAGATCTATCAGGCCACTGAGCCCTAAAGACCTGCAGTAATAAGTGTAATGAAGTAATAAAAGTAATAAGTGTAATAAAGTAATAAGTGAGAGTTAATTCATAGGAAAGGAGGTGTGGTGGACATGACCACTTCCAAATAAGCATTTATTTTGGAATGCAAATTTGTTGCTTTTGCATTAATTATTGTAGGCCCATTTTATGGGCTTTTGCTGTGTTAAGCATGACGGGGTTAATATCTAAAAATGCCCTATTCTGAAATCAAATATATTGTACATATCCACATTCATGCGGATAAACACTCTAGAAAGCTAATTTGATGCATTTAAACAATATATTTTATGGGATTTGGGGGTTTGAGGCATGAAGGGGTTAATATGCATGCGTATGTCCCTTAGCAGTACATGATATGACGTCATATGCTGGCACGAAGCAGACCGTGCAGGTATGTTCTCCGTCATGCTACGAAGCGTATGTCCCATGACGTGATGAAGATATGTACCAATGTCCCTTAGCAGCATATGATATGACGTCATATGCTGGCACGGGACATACGGAAGCAGACCGTGCAGGTATGTTTTCCGTCATGCTATGAAGCGTATGTCCCATGACGTGATGAAGATATGTACCAATGCCAGGGTATAATTGGTTTACGATGGTGACGTAATGATATGTTTCAGTGTCGGGTGGATTAAAGGGACATACGCATCAGACCACCCGAGTAACCACATTATACCACTAATCAACTCAGAAATTACATATACATACATATAGACATATACATATGAGCATATGACGTGATGAATATATGTACCAATGCCAGGGTGTAATTCATGGTTATTGAAGGTGACGTAACGATGACATGTTACAGTGTCGGGTGGACTAAAGGTAATGCCCCTATGTATACATGTATGTAATCTGACACCACTGCCATAACAGGCACAAGTAATCATTACCATACTTCAAAATACTACTTTTCTTCCTCCAAAAGCAAGGTACGTAGCAAATAGCTAAACCTAATAATTCAATATTGCAAACGTTCTTTCACAGAGAGGCTGAGATTTGAACGTTTGTAGCGGTCTACAGTACTTGCACGCTCTGCTTGCGCACTAGTAGGCCAGGCCTACTTGTGTGCAACAAGCAAGTAGGCACTCGACAGAGTGCAGTTCTAGTTAATAATGCATTCATCATAAATCTACTACATTGTGCCTATCCACATCCACAAACGCATGTAGAAAGCAAATTTGATGCATTTAGACCAAGTAATTCGCATGAAATACCATACAACTTTATTTTCAGGGATTTGTTAGTATTTCAGGCATTAAGGGGTTAATAACTAAATTTGCCCAAGGGATATCACTGGGCACCCTTTTGAATTTGTGAGAGGTGACCCCAAGCTACAAGAATCAGTTGAGAAAGAAACTTTATCTGACGAAACCACGTTCAGCCCCACGGCTCCCGGACTAAAAAGACAATATTAAAACTTATAAAAACTAAACTAAACCCAAATTATAATTATAAATAAATAAAAAAGAAATAATAAAAAATTAAGTAACCTAGCAAAAAGTAATCAAAAACGAAAAGGAAACAAATAACAAAACAGTAAAAAAAAAAAATATATATATATATATATATATATATATAGTAACCTTGTTTCTCTGTCCTTCTTGGCTCTCTCTCTCCTCTCTCGCTCCCGGAGCTCTCTCTTGGCGTCGCATTCTTTCTTCTTCTCCCTCTCTTCCTCCTCCTCCTCTTCCTGTGTTTTCACCCGTTTCGCCGCCGCCTCCTTCTTCTCCCCCTCCTGTGCGTTTACGACGCTGTCGCCTCCGTGTGCCCCGGAGGTCTCTGCTGCTCCCGCTGCCCCATCGCTGCCGGGAGGCGCCGCCGTCGTCGTGGCGTCGATGGGTTGGCTGGCCGTGCTCGTTCGGCATTCAACCAGCAGCGCGTCCACCATTTCTGATGTAACCTGAACAGGACATGACAAAATGAGCTTCTGTCCTAAGGGTAAGTGATATTCCTTTGTTAAACGAAAACTGTTTAAATAGCTCTATATTGTGAACTCAAAGTTCAGGCCTTTGTCACATTCATCTTCTAAAGAGCACAAATTCAGCCATTGGCATCTCTGCACAGACACCCCAAAGGCAGTACACATCCCAAAGGCACAGACTAGGGAAAGGAATCGCACCACCTCGTAGACACAATGCGGCTTCAGGAGTCCCCAGTTGATGTTGGCTAGTCCGCACTCTCGCATTGCTAAGTTCTAAATATGGGTTTCAATATATTTCCGTTCACCAGCACTAGTTGCAGCCCTACTCCGCCACTCAGATCCTCAAAGCCAGCACAAGCAGAATGACGAACACTTTCCTCACCTAGGCTATAAGACTGCTAAATAAGAAAATAAATCTGTTTTTTTTATTTTAGAAATAGCTTTAGGGTTGTAATTAGCTTAGTGTTCTTATTTATGTACTGTTTTTATTGTGCATTATGGAGCACCTAAACCTATGTTTTTCGCAGTGCATGAACTCGTACATCCTTGTGACAATAAAGCGCTTGAATCACATACCTTAGGACGCTCCACGTCGTCAGGGTTGCTGGACGAGACCTCTCCATCAACAGAGCTGGAGGGCTGGATCTCATTTTGTCCGGAGTTGGTCTTGTCCAGTCCTTCTTGTGAAGCCTCCTCGCCGGGTTTGCCCTCTGCCGGTTCTTTGCCGATCGGCACGTCGGTTTCTTCTTGCTTCACGTCCGCCTCGGCGTTGCACACCTGCGTGGCAGTGACGGTAGAAAGCTGCTCTCCCACCTTCACTTCGTCTTGGGGTTTGCTCCGTTCGTTCACAGCGGCTACACCTGTGACAGTTATGATGACATTTTAGTTGATGGTTAATTGTCATAGATTATCAACTATTATGTATGTATGTGTGTCGGGATATGGCAAAAAATGTATATAAAAATATAAATATCGGATCGGTATCGGCAGATACTCAAAATCGAATGATCGGGAAAAACATGATAGGGACGGGACATCCACGATACGATAATTGTGAATGTTTTTTATCACCATAAATCGCCATTTGATCGTTGCCGCTGCTCTCTAGCCTGGCTAATAAGCCAGACTCAAATCACACTGTTGTGTGGTATTTGAGTGTGGAGATGCTGTGTATGGATCTTGTTTCCCGGGGGGCGGGTTCAAACATTTTCTCTTTGACGCAATTGGTTAGAGCTACTGTCAGTCAAAGGTCTCAAGCATTGAACGTCACTGTACCAAAGCCTGCCCATATTGCATACCGTGTCCCGATTGGCCACACCAGTTCTCTGGTGTAGGAAATGGGCGTACAATTGAGCCTCTCCAGACCGTAATCCGCCGGCAGGCAATCTTTTTGCCAACGGCTGATTCGGTCTGGCTTATTAGCCAGGCTAGCTGCTCTCTGCGCCGACTCTCCACTTACTTTCATTGTCCTTCAGCTTCTTGCCGTTGAGCTTTTCAACCGCTGCTACGTGTTTTTTCCCCCACGCGTGTTCCAATGTACATTGGACAACGTTATCCCCGCACATGTGTTTTGTGAATCTGCGATATACATTGGGCAAGGTTCTTGGCGTCTGCCACGCACAGGACGTGGAAACAAACTACACAGCGTACTAGGACTTTGCCTTGGTCATTGTGAAAATCGAGAATTTCGTCCACCTCGGCGGTGCCAGTCTCACCGTCACCCTCCGTGTCTCCGCTGTCCACGACGACGTCTTCTTGTTGCGTCTCTCCCCCGGGGACAGTCGAGTCCTTCTCTCCAGGTGCCGCCGTGTCCTCCTGGCGAGCCGTGGCGGCGGCTGTGTGGCTGTCCGAGTTGTTGGCAGGTGACTTCTGAGGACACGTGGATTAAAGCTAAATGAAATATCACGACTGAAACATGTTGTTAGGCCAAGTCCTAAATAATGTACCGTTTGTGAAACGGCGGCGAAGAAGCATCCACAGACTAGCGCTGCGTTTCATCATTAATTATTAGCACAATGTGTACAATTATGTTTTGGTAGCCATGCAGATTGAGGATTTAACCTTAACTAAAAGTGTTGATTTTGACAACACATTTTCATATTTTAGTCATTTGAAATGTTTTAGTCGACTAATATCCACCGTTGATTTTGTTGACAAAAATCTGTTTTGGCTGGCCTTGATGGTGTCGTAATGGCTGATTTCACACTTGATTGCATTTTGAAAATAGCAGATCTACAAGCTCCCGACATGCTTCCATAGAAGGCGTTTGCAGACCTGCGTGGCAGTGACGGTAGAAAGCTGCTCTCCCACCTTCACGTCCTCCTGGGGTTTGCTCCGTTCGTTCCCAGCGGCTACACCTGTGTCACAGTTATGATGACATTTTAGTTGATGGTTAATTGGCATAGATTATCAACTATTATATACCATATTATTAGGGTTGTCCCGATCCGATCACGTCATTTTCAAATGATCAGAATCGGATCTGGAGCAGAAAAAACGTGATCGGGACATCCCTAGTACCAATATTATATCCATATCATGATATTAGACTGGATATCGTCTGTGATTATGTATATTATACTATTGTGATATGGCATAAAAATACTCAAAATCAAATGATCACAATCGGAAAGGGAGCGAAAGAACGTGATCAGGACATCCACGATACGATTATTACGAGTGTTTTTATCACCATAAACGATAATTATTGGCGGTTTGGTCCTTGCCGTTTTGCAACAGTGTTTTTTCCCACGTGTATGTTGCGATTTAGAAAGGGCAACGTTCTTGCCATCTGCCCAATGACTGTACAGTGGACAAAGTACACTGCGTACTAGGACTTTGCCTTTGTCGTTGCGAACCTCCGAATGTTGCGAATGTGTCCACCTCGGCGGTGGCACTGCCAGTCTCACCGTCACCCTCCATGTCTCCGCTGTCCACGACGACATCTTCTTTTCGCGTCTCTCCCCCGGGGACAGTAGAGTCCTTCTCTCCAGGTGCCGCCGTGTGCTCCTGGCGAGCCGTGGCGGCGGCTGTGTGGCTGTCCGAGTTGTTGGCAGGTGACTTCTGAGGACACGTGGATAAATGAAATATCACATCTGAAACCATTTTGTTAGGCCAAGTCCTAAATAATGTACCATTTGTGAAACGGGGTGGAAGAAGCATCCACACACTATCACTGCGTTTCATATGTACAATAATGACATTTTGGTAGCCATGCAGATTGAGGATTTAACCCATTTAGACCTGACACCAAATTCTACAAATGTCTTCTAAATCATGACAGTTTTCTGAAAAACCTCCGTTTCTATGTCAGTGGTGCTCAACCGTTTTCAAGGACCCCCAGAATTATCTGTATTTGGACGCGGACCCCCATCTGAAAATATGCTGTTCCAGGGACCCCCCAGAAGCAAAGATTTGAGTTAAAAACTTTCACTCTGAAAGAATATATTCAAATATTTGAGGCACATTTTCACGTTTTTTCAAAAATAGCAGACCTTCATAGCACGGCACTCGGTGCCGCACTATGAGCTTGTAGATCTGCTATTTTTCACAGCTAAATCATAACATAATGCTTAAAACATCAAAAGGGGTTCCCGCCCAAAATGGATTAACCTTATGTATTTTGGCCAGCTATGATGACGTCGAAATTAGGGCCGGACTTTAACGCGTAGATTTCCAGGTAGGTGGTGATGACCTTGCCCTGGGTGCTGGGTTTGGGGTCTGCCTTACCTTGGGTGCGTCCAGGTAGGTGGTGATGACCTTGCCCTGGGTGCTGGGTTTGGGGTCTGCCTTGCGGCTGAAGGACAGCGGGCAGGTCTGAATGATGCAGGGGTACCTCTGGAAGCGCTTGTGGACGGCCAGAGCCATGGCGGCAGTGGCCATCTCACAGATCATCTGACATGAGGTGGAAATGAGGGAAGATTGGACAATCAGTTCTCTTTAGAAATAAAATACAAGGGTGCATAAAGAAACATCTGGTGATCATATGCAGGGTGCAGAGTGTAAACAAAAAAACAATAGCTCAAGCTTTTAGGGGGGGTGATCCTACAAGGATTGTGATTGAGGACCAGGGTGTTGTGCGTCAATGTGTGTCTCATTCTCACCATGCCGTGGTTGAGGACCAGGGTGTTGTGCGTCAATGTGCGTCTCATTCTCACCATGCCGTGGTTGAGGAACAGGGTGTTGTGCATCAATGTGTGTCTCATTCTCACCATGCCGTGGTTGAGGAACAGGGTGTTGTGCATCAATGTGTGTCTCATTCTCACCATGCCGTGGTTGAGGACCAGGGTGTTGTGCATCAATGTGTGTCTCATTCTCACCATGCCGTGGTTGAGGACCAGGGTGTTGTGCATCAATGTGTGTCTCATTCTCACCATGCCGTGGTTGAGGACCAGGGTGTTGTGCGTCAATGTGTGTCTCATTCTCACCATGCCGTGGTTGAGGACCAGGGTGTTGTGCATCAATGTGTGTCTCATTCTCACCATGCCGTGGTTGAGGACCAGGGTGTTGTGCGTCAATGTGTGTCTCATTCTCACCATGCCGTGGTTGAGGACCAGGGTGTTGTGCATCAATGTGTCTCATTCTCACCATGCCGTGGTTGAGGACCAGGGTGTTGTGCATCAATGTGTGTCTCATTCTCACCATGCCGTGGTTGAGGAACAGGGTGTTGTGCGTCTATGTGTGTCTCATTCTCACCATGCCGTGGTTGAGGACCAGGGTGTTGTGCGTCAATGTGTGTCTCATTCTCACCATGCCGTGGTTGAGGACCAGGGTGTTGTGCGTCAATGTGTGTCTCATTCTCACCATGCCGTGGTTGAGGACGAGGACCAGGGTGTTGTGCATCAATGTGTGTCTCATTCTCACCATGCCGTGGTTGAGGACCAGGGTGTTGTGCATCAATGTGTGTCTCATTCTCACCATGCCGTGGTTGAGGACCAGGGTGTTGTGCATCAATGTGTGTCTCATTCTCACCATGCCGTGGTTGAGGACCAGGGTGTTGTGCATCAATGTGTGTCTCATTCTCACCATGCCGTGGTTGAGGACCAGGGTGTTGTGCATCAATGTGTGTCTCATTCTCACCATGCCGTGGTTGAGGACCAGGGTGTTGTGCATCAATGTGTGTCTCATTCTCACCATGCCGTGGTTGAGGACCAGGGTGTTGTGCATCAATGTGTGTCTCATTCTCACCATGCCGTGGTTGAGGACCAGGGTGTTGTGCATCAATGTGTGTCTCATTCTCACCATGCCGTGGTTGAGGACCAGGGTGTTGTGCATCAATGTGTGTCTCATTCTCACCATGCCGTGGTTGAGGACCAGCGTGTTGTGCACCGTTCCAAAGCGCTGCACCAGATTCTTGACCTCGGACGGGCCCGTGGGCGTGTTCGGGACATTGAAGATCACCAACAGGCTATAGTATGCCCTCCAGCCTACGGTCGCTAGTGCCCCCTGAGGCAGAGGAGAGGGGAACACCATTCCATCACTTAATTAAGCCAATTTAGTAAACTCAAGTTCAGGTTGAACCTACACAGCACAGGCAAGGAGGCCAACCGTAGTATCGAGGGCAAGACCACCAGGTTTCTGAACAGCTTCTACCCGGTTAACATCAGACTGTTGGTAACCATCAGACTGTTGCTAACCATCAGACTGTTGGTAACCATCAGACTGTTGCTAACCATCAGACTGTTGGTAACAAGGCCTGACCACTGCCTGTCATCAGGATGGCTTTGGACTTATTGAAGCGCTACCACCTCTGTGTCTAACCTCATGTACAAATTGTACCAGGTGAATTTTGTATGTAGATATATTAGATGTTTGCCTATCCTTAACATGTTTCTTATATTTCCTTTCTCATTGCTCTCCCTGACCGTCACCTCTCCCTCTTCTTAGTCTTTTACTCTTCATGAAAGCAACAAAACGATGGAGATTTGCACACAAAACATATTTCACCCATGTGTAAACCTGAGTTGTGACAATAAAGATGATTCTGATTAGCTCACAACGTGAGCTTGCAATCAACCTGACATTGAAAAATGAAATAAAATAAAATAAACTGCATTAACATATTATACCACAAGGATTGATTAAAATACAATTTAGATTATTTCAAATCAGTCTCGGGTTGCAGCTTTAAATCACATGGAATGCAACATATCACTTTTCTGCCCCAATTTGACTTGATTTGTGTCCATAATACAAGTGAAAGGCTGAATACTTACTAATGGGTCTTGCGATACCTTCAGAAGATTGTACAGCGCCACCTACATGAACAGTTAAGAGTTCTTTTCAGGCTTGGCTTCAGGACAACAGGAATGATGTTTGCTAGAAAACTGCATGGGGTCAAGTTATTTCCCCAAAAGATAGAAACCCTTTATGCAATGTGTGTATACAAATGTTTGAAACACAAATAGACATAAAACTATATATAAGCACTACACCACACCAAGAAATTATCTGAACAGATTAGGATAGTGGAGACGTAGAGGATGACAGATTAGAGTAGAAGCCTACCGGTGTGTTGCGACTGACAGCCTGTTTAAAGTTGGTCAGGGTCAACGGAGAGTCGTTGATTTTGGCCGGGATGAAGCTGTGGACCTTCACCATCTCCTCTGCCGTCTCTGCGTCTGGCATCAACAGCAGCGCCTGGCCAACACACAAAACAATCCCACCTTTCAACTTCAATGCTGTACCAACATTCTCACTTTTTTAACCACACCCTAGCTGAACATAAGCAAGTTCTGAACGTGTTGAAATGCGATGTGTGGCGAGGAGGACAAGACCAGACCAATTACAGACCTGTGAGGGACTTTGGTCAACAAAACATATTGGATTTAATTGGATTAGTGCAGAAATATCAGCCCTGGGCCACATCTCATATCGGGTCTAACGATAGGAGTACCTGACGTTTTAATTCGATTCAGATTCAGAGGGCTACAATTTGATTACGATTTGATTACACATGAATCACGATGCCAATAATCTAAGAATCAAGTGATATAATCTCCCCATACAGCCAAATGCTGGATAAAAAAAAAAGAGAGACTTGCCACCTGACGAAGACGTCAGGTTGAAATGTCATTTCATTACAATGTTCTAATCTGCCATTTCATTTGTTTTATTTTCATATGTGATGGACTTGGCACCCACCTTCCCTAGCTCTGGAGCCAGGATAAGGTCAGTGGGAGCGCCAAAGGGCTGGGCCAGTTTGATGACATCACTCTCGGTCCAGCCGGTCTCAGGAAGTCCAGTGATCAACACTGTGCCGTTCTGAAACAAAACAGCTTACACATCAACAATATGCATAGATAGAACATGAGTCATGGCTGAAATGTTTTGTCAGTCCTAATCTGTGATTTGTGAAACGGCAAGAAAGGAGTGCCTCCACACTAACGCCGTTTCCTAAACACATAACTATTATGTAGAATTGTGATGTTTAGATCATCCAAAAATGTTTCTGCCATTCCACATACAGAACAGAAATAGCAGTTCTTTCTCGTGCACCACAAATATCATATCGCTTAGACATACATACCTCTTCTGAACTCTTGGCAAGTTTCTGTCCATTTCCTGTAAGGGAAAACAGACAATCAGGACATGGAGACAGAATGAGCGAGGATGACTGACTTTAAAATCCATAGAACACCATAGATTGCTTGTGTAGAGTAACTTTGGTTCTAGAACTAGTTCTGTTCTAGATTCTTGTAACCTTGGTGCTTTCACGAAACTGCCCACGAACCGGCTTGCATTCACCAGTTTTCAATCGTCAATGACAGTAAAAGGTGACTTTCCACCAAAGAGACTCTTTC
This sequence comes from Electrona antarctica, assembly GCF_951216825.1. Taxonomy (NCBI): domain Eukaryota; kingdom Metazoa; phylum Chordata; class Actinopteri; order Myctophiformes; family Myctophidae; genus Electrona; species Electrona antarctica. The sequence continues at coordinate 41,539,267 of NC_136809.1, forward strand.
CAACTCCAACAGAGTACAACAGACTAGCATTTAGTTCAGCACAACCCAGTCGGAGAATGGAACATTTTGGTGCATGCAAAACAGCCTGCAGCGCCATCTGCAGTGTTGCCAGGACTGCTTATTATAAGCGACTTTGGTCTTGTTTCCCTGTAAAGTCCCGTAAATATTCCAACCTGTCGGCACAGCGATATTGACAAATACGAGAGCTTGTTGGCAGAAAACGCTTTCAGATTATTCTGCCGCTGAAGCGCCACCAAATCGGCTTGGTGGAGATCTGGCTGGTTTCCCGCTTTCTTTTTTTATGATGATTTTTCGCGTATTATTTATTATCACATCAGTATCTCCCAACCTGTAGAATAGTGACACGCCCACTTTGGTTCCCAGTTCAGGGAAAGAAAAAGTATTTTTTGGTTCCAGTTCCGAACCAACTTTTACGGTTCTGCACCAATTAAAAATGTCTGACCTGGTTCAAACCCGGTGGAAAAGGGGCCACAGTAGGAAATCTGAGACACAAATGAGGATGGTCGCTCAGCTAATTTCCATTATGGTTCTTGGTAATGAGGGTCCCATTTTGTCAGTGTTCTTCTCTCCATGGGTTTTGGGTGTTATCTTACCTGAATCCTCGCCACCTGTGGTAGATTTCCTGTGAAGAGAGAAACACAAGATTCTTTTCTTTTTCTTTTTTTACCTCTGATGTGTATGTGTTAGAGATGGGGGGTGAGTGAGAGGGCAGGAAGGCATTGAAGAGAAGGGAGAGAACACACAGGATGGAAAACATCTAACATACCCATTGCTGAATGTTGATTTGTCTGCTTCTGGTTTCTGAAAGGAAGGAGACAAAGCCATGAATAAAATGCAACAACTAGACTACCTGTATGCATCATACAAGAACCAAGCATCATTGAGACATAATATGTACGTAGATGCCGGCGCTGCATTGTCCACTGGATCGCATTGGCCAATGGAACCAAATGGACCTGTAAGGGTCCATTTGGTTCCATTTGTACACTCAAGAGTTTTGGGGTTCCGTGGCCTAATGCAATTGTTCTCAACAAACTATTAAAACAATTAATTGTAGGGGTCCCCAGATGATTAGTGTTTTTGTTTACTCAACAGAAAACAAACCAACCATTGTAAGTGTATACAGGCCAGGGTGTGACAATTTCATTACTTTTAAGTCATTTGTAATACCTATATATAAAAATAAAAATAAAATACAATGGGAACATTTGTGTCAAAAGTAATCAACAAACCATAGTCTATAAAAGGGTCAAACATTGGCCAAATTGTCAAATATCTCCGAAGAAAGAGGCAACAATCGGCTATTTTCAATATTTAATATTTTTAATAATCAGAGCAAATTGAGTGGCAAAGTGACTTGACAAAGTAAGTTTAATGTCGTTTAATGCAATCAGATATGGCTTTTCTGTTTGGATGTATGGGCTATCAAGGCCAGACAAGTATTTTTTTGGTACTCAGTCAGTAGGCGTTCCTGCATAATTTCCGGGTATGATGATGTCAAGCACATACCCTCTATATTATATAATATGTATCTGTGCAACTGAACTGCCTTTTTGGGAATGTTTTTTCAAAATGTTGTTGAAATGATTAAAAACAAAATTAACAAAATAAAGGGACCTATAAAATGTGTCTGTGAGTGACCCACAAAAGGGGCCCGACCCACTGTTCAGGAAAACAGTGGTGTAACTGTAAAATCCATCAAACGGTGTACATTCCATACCTCGGCTAAGGTGGCAGTAATGGTCTGGTCTCTGATGGACAGTCTGGTAGACCGGGCCAGAGCCCGAGCATCCTCTGCTGTCACCATGCACACTGACGCCTAGCAACACAACACAAACACATCCTGTTATTGGACTGCTATATGTCTACATATACAATATATACTATTTGACCAAGAAAAGTCATAACATTTAAGAGTAATATACTGTATAAAAATAAATGTTAAGCATGAGAGTAAACAAGAAATCCTGCATCCAAAATTGCATACAAACCATCTCCTATACCTATATTATAGTATAATTTACCAAATATGTGCGTCTGTCTGTAACTCTGCCTGACCGTTCGGTCTCAAACTTGCCATGTGACTTTGGTTCCAGGTGGTCCCCAGCTAAATGATGGAGAGTTGGCAACCAAATGGACCCTCATAGATTTTTAACTCTTGTGAAATGAAACTAAATGGACCCGTAAGGGTCCATTTAGTTTCATTTTACGCTTGGATCTGCGAGGCTAAATGTCATCAAATGGTGGTCCGTGGCTCAAATGCCAATTAATAATGGACCTTGATATGAAAAGGGTTGGAAATAAGCATGTGGTTTTCGGTTCAACTGGTATTAATTTAATTAAACCAACCGAACCGTTTTTTTATGTTTACCAACGGAAGCGGTCGCAACCCTCGCCGCGGTGCTCAAGCTTGACTGCTGCTACTGTAGGCAGTGCTGGGTGCCTGATGTAGCCTGCAGAGGAGCCCAGCACATACACAAGGTGTCAGGTTTCAAGTGAATGGGGGCAGGGGGGTGGAGCTGGGTGGACCACACTGTTGTTTGTTCACAATAAAGTTTCAATAGTTGTCACTGTACAATACTTTAAAACAGTTAAAACATGTTACACACATTTGTGCTGCTCTCATTGAAAACAATGTATTTCAAACTCCAGCTTGTCACACTCCAGGCTGCATGAACAGCGCTCGAGCGCTCAGTTTTCTGGCCTACAGTTTTCTCGCATACTTCCAACGGCTCTTCTGCACAATGGTAGCTTTGCTTTGCGTTAGTCAAAACTAAAAGCGAGTGACAGCGAGACGAGATTAACACAACATCGACCGTAGCAACGTCGACCGTAGCAATGAATGGAGACCTACTTGGAATCATTAAATCCATTATTGGCCTGGAGAAAGTTTAGATCGAGATGCGATTAAGTATCAGCAGCATTGTATTGGTATTTGGGGATGTTTACAGTTTGTTTTCACGTCCATTTGCACTCAGAGAAGTTTGAGTTTTTTTATTTTATTGAATACTTTGTAAGTGTTTGTAAGAAAAAGTACAGTTTAATACAATGCTTAAAGAATTGAGCCCAAGAAGGCAAGAAAATACTGGCTTGTTTCCATTTGTGTGAGCATTGAAAAATAAAGACAAATGTGTGAAATTTGTCACTCTGTTGTCCAAATTATGGTTGTATGATAATCCAACATGCATCACATTCACAGCTATGGTCACAGCTATGAAAGAAAAACGAAAATGACTCAAGTGCGCCCTCAAGTGGTCAAAACCCGGTTTTACGTTTGGTTTTGTTTTATTGAATACCATACTGGTCTTGTTTTTTTCAAACCATCACATCCTTAGTTGGAAACCACTGCTCTAATAGATGACTAGCCTCTTACAGTGTGCGCAAGTGTGCATTTTCACAGCAAAGCGGCAGGAGTACCTTCTGTCCATTGGCCTTCTCCTCCCTGCTGCCAGACAACACAACCACGTTGTTGATCTTGCCGAAGCCTCCGACCAGATTCTTGACCTCGTCCTCTGTGGCGGCGGCGGGGATGCCCGTCAGATAGACCAGACGAGACGCAACGATGTTGGACGACTGGGAGCTGGTGGTGGTGACTTTCTTCTTCTTCTTAGCTGGTGGAGCTTTGGTAGACTGCATAACATAGACTGTTTAGATTGTGGAAGAGCCAGGTACTATTTTTTGTAAATTAACGCATTATTAAGACCTGAGGCAGATTCTACAAATGCCTTCTAAATCAGGCGTTATCAAACTTTGTTTGTGCCAAAGACCCCCAAAATAATCATGTTAAAAAGTTCTAAGCATTTCACACTTTCAAGATTGTTTTAAAATGCTCACGAAGTGACGGGCTGTGAGCTTGATTATCCTAAGAGTACTAAGTACTAAGAGTATACTCACAGTATCAAATAAATCTACTACAACTTTTGTATTTGTCAAATATGTTAAAAAATGTCCAATATACAAGCTCACAACAGCCGTGAGGAGATTGTAGATAGGCTATTTTCAAAAGATCTTGAAAATCAGAAAAAAATAAAAAAGTAACACAGATGGGATCTGGCCGACAATTTGCTCTGTACAAGCTCAAAAGCTATATTATACAATTTGAAATGTAAAAAAAAAAGTTATTAACAAAACACCCACTGTGTCTACAGGCTTGGAGCTCGCTGGCTTAGTTATCTTGGTCCCAGGCTTAGCCACCGGTGTCTTTACAGGGGCCTTGGTGGACGGTGGTAGTTTGCGTTTGGCTGAGTCATCACGCTTGGCCGAGTCATCACGTTTGGCCGAGTCATCACGTTTGGCCGAGTCATCATGTTTGGCCGAGTCCTTGCGTTTGGCCGAGTCGTCATGTTTGGACGAGTCCTCGCGTCTGGCAGAACTGTCGGGTCTAGCAGTGTCATCGCGAGGACGCTTCAAGCCGTCACGGGAAGATCTTCCTGTAGCCACAGATTGAGGCAAAAGAGAGAAAAAGGAAATAATTAATAAAGAAAAAAAGACGGATACAAAGAGGATGGATAGTTCTCGTTAGGACTGTTGTACAAAAACTAACTTCCAGAGGTTTTCACAATTGTCAATGATGATGACCAGAGTACCCCAGGTCTCTGTAATAGGTACCTTCCTGTTTTAACTCAAGAAACGAGATTTTCAGGTCGCCAAAATCCATTTGGATGGCCATTTGAAATGTTAGAAATCTGCTGCAAAGCGCTGTAGTCCCACCTGGGAACCCCCCCTCAAGGACCCCTGGGGGTGCCCGGACTGCACTTTAACAACGGTGTGCCTTGCAGGTCCACATATTTCATGTTACTGGCTGGCCTACCCACCGCCTAGGCAATTTTAATATAGGATACCATGCAGACCTGGTGATTGGCTGGCTCTTCTCTCCGGTCGATGACCACTAGATGAGGAGGAGCGGCTGGGGCTGAGGACACCGCTGGGACGCGGCTCCATGCGACGGACATGCTCTTCTGCTACACAACGAACAAAAGGAAACATACGCAACATTTCAACGCACTGTGTGCTTCTAGATCGGCTATTTTTGCTACTTTTGTGATTCAAAATAGGCTAACAATAACAGAAATCAGAGGCAAATTCTATACCCTTACCTGAACAAATAAATATTACCGGTAAACACTTTCAACCTGCCAGTCATAATTGGTGAAAATGTATTCATTATCAATTTTTTAAAAAGGGGGCGGAGGGAGAAAGATCACACATTTTAAAAAATAACACCTTAGAGTGGCCGCTCTGAAATTGGGAGGTTGGGGTCCGATCCCTGGTCGGGTCATACCAAAGACTATAAAATGGGACCCAACTGCTTGGCACTCAGCATCAACGGTTGGATTGGGGGGGTAAGTCCCTGCGACTTGTACATCAAGCTGTCTTACGTTTCAGAAACAGGGGATAGGCTCCTGCCCTAGTGCCCTATGCGGGCCTCACGGACCTGCAAGGCTTACATACTTAAAAATAGCAGAAAGACACATTTCCAAGCTTGGTCTAGCATGTGCTGTACCTTGGTGATGAGGACGGTGGGCCTGGTGGTAGGGTCTGCGGTACTGCCTGTGAGGGTGGGGACCCCCTGCTCTGGGCTTACCAGGAGGAGGGCTAGGAGAATAGGACAGAGAGCGGGAGACAGAGCGAGAGGGAGAGCGCTGCTCCTTGGCTCCATGGTGCCAGGCAGGTCGGCTTTCATCCTGGACCGGAGACTGCTCCCTCCTACAGGAGGCGGATAGGGAATGGGAAGGAACGGATTCAAAAGGTTAAATGTAGTACTTTTAATGGGTCATCAGATCCATAAATAAACACAAAGTTATTCTTTTTTCAATCTGACTGGTTTTTCAAATCATACTGGAACATAAATACCAATACTGACCTTGGTAGCTTGGGCTTCCAGTCTGGGTACCTACACACACAGGCACACGCGCACACACAGAGTTAACACAAGTAGGCGTAAATACGATAAATTGTGCAGTGTCTTGCAGTTTCAAGTGGTTAATAATGCTATGGCTTAAGTTTCAGCTGTACTTTTTTTCGTCTACACCACATCTACTCGCCAAAAATAGCAGATCTACAAGTTCACCTGCTATTTCTGGCCAATGCCCTCCTGAGAATATAGATGCTGGGGTTCAAGTGGTTAATAATTCATTCTACTTTGTAGTGCTTTCTCTTAAACGAAAAACGGGTCCAAGCCTTGCTGAAACCATTGTTCTTTACAGTAACCTCACATTTGGAGGCAAACCACTTGAAATAAAATACTTTTTTTCAGTATGTTAGTAATCAGAGGGTGATTCAAGGCTTAAGCACTTAAACCCTATATACTTCATTGGCCGTTGCCCCCAGAGCTCTACACTAGATTCTCTAGTATTTCCCTCTACACCAAAATACAGGCCAATAGATTGGCAGTTTTTGCTTCATGTTTCGCTGTTCACCCCTAGAATAGGGGCGCTAGGGTTCATGTGGTCATGCCTCCTCACTTGTTGCGTAAGTCACGGCAGGCCGCAGTGTGCCCAACAGTATTTATGTGGTCAGTCCAATCCTAGGGAGTGAGAGAGAGCGAGGGAGAGAGAGAGAGAGAGAGAGAGACAGAGAGAGAAATGGCAAATTATCCTCAAGATATTTAGGTGTAGATACATTTAGCCACAAAGAGAACAGCATAGTAAAATGCAAACAAAATAATTGTTGGGGCTATAGACTTAGAAAAAGACCTGAGCTGTACTTCTTTCAGTCTACTCGCCAAACATAGCAGATCTAGTTCACCTGCTATCCCCCCCCCCCAAAAAAAAAAGATATAGATGCTGGGGTTCAGGTGGTTAATAATGCTATGGCTTAAGGTCCACCTACCATCTTAGATGGCAGTGTACCGTTAAGTGAGAGCAAATACAAAACCATTCATTTCAGCTTGCCTTCTCTGCAACACTACTTTACATTTCTGGTGGCTGCCGCCAGCTGTACATTTCAAGCTTCAACATGTTAAAAATACAAATATTCAGACATAATATATACACAGTACTTTTCTCTGGTGTGTCTTTTTTCTTGTTAAATCCACATCACAATTAGCTTACAACAAACAATACTTTCCAAATTATTCACTAGCACTTACTATATATTGTCGCTGTCGGTCAGAAACCATGTATGTCTTTATCTTCAATTTTATTTTTTATGATTCATAAATGAATGTCGTATTTTACAATTTGTAGTAGGACGTGTCAGACAAAACATTAAAATACCTGCTCACCTATAGTGACATGCCCAAAATAGGTACACCAGATTACGGTTGTCTAATTACTAAATAATAACTACATTGTCACAAACAATATTACTATAAAGTTTTTTTCCCCTGTAAAGTGATGGTTTTGGCCATAAGAGGCTTCCACCCCGACAGCCAATATATCGTTGCTGTTGTGCTGAAACCTCTTATTGACATATTTTATTAACACCCTACCTACTTGATCATACTACAGCGTCACACAAAAGTAGCAAATCGACAGGCTCAAGTCAAAACGTGTCAATTCCCGCCACGTTTTGAGCTCGTCGATCTGCTACTTTCCCCTTTTTGGTAATTTAATCCTGAAATTTGTTTTGGACATATGACGTTTCCACCCGACAGAGACGATATGCAAACATGATACTGAGCACATGGCTTTGACATGACATGATGTTACAAACAACAAAGCACTGTCTTACAAATAGGCTAAGAGCCAGAACAGAACTGACCAATGTAGATCATGGATTTTATCACAGAAATGTGTCGTTTTTTTCTTTAGCAGATGCGTTTCATGTCGTTTAAGATTCAAATAATTCAGTGCAACTCATCTTTCGTAATTGAGTAATTACAAAGAAAAAAATGACAGCGTTCACCGTTTTATAAAATAATAATAATGGGAAAATACATTTTAAACAGCTTTATTTTAATTAGGTGAAAATGACAAATTGGTTAGCTAGTTCTAGATAAAATATGCATAGAATGTTGTACAGGAATCTTTCCAGACAGATGTAGCAATACGATCCATCTAAGATCGGGACATGCCAATTGGATGGGGGGACCTTACATTAATTAATGTCAGGCTTTTCTTATAATTATAATGAAAATGGTGCTCGGGTGGGGCACACCCACCACCACAGAGCTTGTGGGTTCAAGTACACTGTGGTGCAACCGGCTTTGTCGGGCGTGAAAAAATAAAATGATAATTAATATAATTTTGTCAATTAACAACACATATCTGTATGCTCCCATTAGGAGTCGTCTCTTGCTCCGGGATACTTCCACACACGGACTTGGCAGACCGGGAGGCAAACCAGGGACCTTCAGGTTCCCAGATAGCCTCTCTGCCGACATAGCTACTGTGCAACGTGGGGTCTAGGGGTCCCAAACTAAATTATTGATCATTAATTTGCATCATTACATAAATAAATGACCATATCAGCCCAAACCAAATCAGTCCAACAATAAAAAATGTTCTTCGATTGAGGTCCCAAGACATAAAAAATAAAAATAGAAAGAACATCAAATGGGGGGGGGGGGGGGGGGTCATTGAAATTAAAAGGACATTGATTTACTGTAAGCGACTCAGTAACAGCAAGTTGCTGGTCCTAAATTCCAATACAAAATTAAAATAAAATACATGTAATAGAACTAAATGTATTGATATCCACACATTCGGTAACCTTACGAGTATGACTGTAATATTGCACTATGGACCCTAAATGTATTGGCACCATTTCATTACTACAGTAAGATTAATATTAATGATATTAAAGAACCACTACACCCAAAGTGATAGAATTAAACTGAACCGAGATTATTTCTGCAACAAATTATTTAGTTCTTTATCATTAATCTCATAACCTATTAAAAACAGGTTCTGATTCCCAACAGCAATCTAAAGACATGGTGCTCATTTGACTTTTTACACTGTTTTCTCTTTAAGTAAACAAAGGACACAAAAAAGGAAATTAATTGAAAATTCCGCTGGCTTATGCAGTCTATGGGGACGCAGTTTTTAGAATCGCAATATCTCGGATTCTTCTTCCTCGATTACAAAAAGTATGTTTTTACTTCCTGACAGTTTCTGGACAAATCGGCCTTCAATCTAAGCATCTCACCCTATTCAATACATGGACGGCACTCTGAGCCGTCCATGTATGGGGCTGTTGGCGGTAAATGAGTTAAGCATGCCCAAAAGATAACGATAGAAAGATCGGAAGTGGTTAAAAATCGGGACACATCGACTGCATAACTGCCGATACTGATAAAAGAAAAGTCAAGTTATGGCGGATAGGCTGTAGTTCAGATCACCATAAAATCTCCTGGTTTCCCAATAAAGAAATCCCACACGATTTTTGATTTTTAAACTTTCCTGCTTTGTAAAATATAAAACAGATCTTGGCTCATCTGGTCAACAAAAGAGTCCCCCTAATATTGTACATTTTGGGCTTGGTTTTCCCATCAAAAGGCAGTTATCACTATGTTGGGTAAATTATCTGATTCATAATTTTATCCAACATTCAAACCAATTCACCAAATTCACAAGACAGCCATTTAGCTATGAAGTTAATGAAATGCAACCATGTCAGGGTGGAATTTCTTAATATGACGTGAGAGCAAAATGGCCGCTATGTGAATATAGTCAATAGGAATGGTAGCTACTAGCTACTGGTCCAGTGGTTTTAACAGGGCACACCTGGACTTGTCTTACAGCACACCAGTGTGAGAACCACTGCCTGATCTAGTCAACATGGTCATTTGGAACCAGCAATACCAATAAGGGCCATTCTCGGCCCCACCCCTCTCCCATTGTTTACATTGCGTTTAGGATCCAAGATGGCCGCAGCACCAGGAGGGGGTGGAGCAGAGTTGAGCGGGCGGGGTCGACATATGCCCTTACATATGCCCTTACTGGTCTGCATTCAAGACACGTGCCTTGTGTCTGACACCTGACTTGTGTCTGAACACAGCTTTGATGGATGTGTTCTGCCCCCCTCCCCCATCAAACAAAATGTTTGGTCAAACCATATGGGCTTCCATTGGAAATGCATTGGAGCGGCCATTAAACACAGACACAAGACAGGTGTCTTGAATTTGTGAATGCAGCCCAGTAAGGGTATTATGTCGACCCCACCAGCTCACCTCCGCCCCTGGTGCTGCGGCCATCTTGGAAACTTAACACAATATAAACAATGGGAGAAGGATGGGGCCGAGAAAGGCCCTTATTGGTTTCAATGAAGAACAACAAAGGGTACAACCACATACCTGACAACTGCCTCGCAAAGGAAAATAGAAGACTTCAATTCAAAGAGTGCAGGTATTCCTTTTTAAAGGAGCAGTCCAGGTGGTGGACTCACATCCCAAAATTACCACAGGTTCTGGATACAAAAAGACACTTGAACTACAGAGGAAAATATCAGCACACTTCTTCTTACGCTCCCAAAACTTTATTGAAGACTGCAGAAAATAACCTTTCGACATGCTCGAGTTATTCGTCCATCGCACCTGACGAAGATATCGAGGCAGGTCGAAATGTTGTGTTCTTCAGTCTTCAATAAAGTTTGAAGAGCATAAGAAGACGGAGTGTGGATAATTTTTTCTTTGTGTGTATTCCTTTAAGGAGACCCCTAGACAATGAGACGATGACACGTTGGCACTCACCTTAGCCTGATCACACTGTGTCTCACACAGGGAGCAGGTGTGGGGGTACACCTTTGGAGGTTCTGCTGAGAAATCACATATCATGGTGGGAGTGGGCAACCTCGTGGTGCTGCCGTGTGATTTCGAAGCGGAGGACGACGATGATGAAGCAGGACGTCTGGATGACGATGTTGAAGAGTCGTTCCGTGATGTGGAGTCGTTCCGTGATGTGGAGTCTTTACGTGATGCAGAGTCGTTCCGTGATGCGGGGTCGTTACGTGATGCAGAGTCGTTCCGTAATGTTGACTCGTTCCGGGATGCGGCGTCGTTACGTGTTTCTATCGACGGGCTCGGTTTGGGCGCGTCCCTCCTGTAGTCGCGGTCTCGATCTGGACGGCGGGATTTGGGCGGCGGCTGAAATTCTCCCGGCGGCGACCGTCGTTTGTTTTTGTTAACGTCGCCACTTGGCCTGCGGTAGTCCAGGTCTCCATGCTTGTTAGGTTCAGCTACGGGCTGCAGACGAACCTGCCGCCTCTCGGCCATGTCCATTTTGTGTTTAGTAGCCGAGGATGACGGTGGCTGATGAGGAAATACCATTTTAACCTTCCTTTCACTAGACAGCTGCTCTCGTTTGAAAGTCTCTCTGCCGCCGCCACTGCCGTCGTCAGCAGCTCGACTGGCATGACCGTAGTCGATGACTTTTCCTGCAGTCTGCGTAACACTGAGGAGACTGGGCACGTCCGGGGACCGTGAACGCCCCTCCCTTAGCGGGGGGTGGGAGGCAGGTGGCAGAATTTCGTGGATGGTGCGTGATGCACTTTGTGAATACGAAGAGGACGACGGAGCCACGCTGGTCTGGGGGCCTGATTTATTGATCTGGATGTCCCGAAGGATGAAAGGTAAAGTGTCAGGGGTTAGTTGGTCATCAGGGTAGTGACTCAGGACCTCGAGGTCCTCATTGGAGAGCCCAAAGCTAGCCAAGATACTACCTGCACTTTCTGGGGTGTATAAACCCAGCATATCCACACCTCCTCCACTGCTATTTCCACCACTAACGGGGCCTCTAGCCTGAGGGGAAAGTGGACCATGGACTGGGGCATTCCACGCTTGCATACCTATTGCAGAGTGGCTGCTCTGGGGTTGTTGCGGTGGAGGCCCTTGATGGTGCTGGGGCTCATGGTTCACGGCGGATGGAGGATTGGAAAACAGTTTGCCAGGGTGTTGGTAGTTTGACCATTCAATACCTTGCTGGTGGCCTGGCGGATGGCTCTCAGAGTGAGGCATAGGGCTAGAGCTGTAGCCTCCAGATCTTGGCCCCTGGTTTTGGTTTGGCCGGTTCACAAGGTCTATGAGACGATGGTCCATGTCCCTGGAGCCCCTGATAGCCAGGGCTGACTCCAGCTCCTCAGGCAGCTGATTTGGACGAGGGTACTGGAAGCGACTCTGCTGCTGCTGCTGTTGATGTTGGTTGTGAGAAGGACTGGGCCTGTTGGAGAAAGACTGTGGTGGCCCCTGTTGCTGGCCATGGTGGTGATACATTGTGCTGCGCTGATGCGGAAACGTTCTGCAGTTTTTCCTGTTTGTTGCAACGTTTAAGCCCACTCCTGACACCTGTGGCTGTGTGCCGAGGAGATTCAGGATAGCGAGGTGAGGAGACAATGCAGCCGTTAAGCGGTTACTGCGATCACGCTGGCTGCCGAAAGTCACAGCTGCTAGAGCAGTGAGCTGCTGAAAGGCGTGCTGGGCCTGAGCTTCGAGGTGGACCAACTGCAGAGCTGCTGCTGCCGCTACAGCACCAGCTGCGGGTCCAAAGAGGCAACGGGCCCCTCTGGTGCCGGTGGTGGCAGCGCCAAATGTCCCGCTCTGGCCCAAACGGAGGGACTGAACAAGAGGCGACTGACTGTCTGTGAGAACAGCGAAGCTGGGAGATGAAAAGCAGAAATATATTAAAGATGAAGTTTTCGTCTTTTTTTTTTGGAAAATGTTTTGAGCTTAAGTCCTTGTCTGTTTTCACTGCTTCAGCTAAATGTTGTCAGTCTTCCTGTGTGGTTGTGGACATTATTACACAAAAGACATCTGTTAGGCTATATCGCAGAAAAATGCAGTGAGATTTGAGATCTCCTCCGTATCCAATGGATCCACCATGGTTGTCTTGCAGGACGGGAAAGCAAAGCAATGTTATGCAACAACAGTGAATCAACGAGAAGCATTTTCATCTCCAGGTAGCTTTAAATGAGCTTGACAAGGAACAAAAAAACAAACAAACACATCTAGGCCTGACCCTATAGACAACACTACCAGCACACCAGACTTAAGCTATGAATGCAGTTCCCAATCCAGACCTCCCATCTACATTAAATGTAGCCAAAGTGCAAGTTGTCAAAAAATGTTTAATTGCCAAGCAAATCGGTCTCTAGCTACTGCTTAGTGAGCACCCGGGATATGCTGACTTTTAGGAACCACGCTCATGTACCAGACACTGGAATCTAAATAATCTGATGTATATTACCGTTTATGGTATAAATATATCAATAAACACAGAATTCAAAAGCACTGACTACAATACATTATGCTGGATGTTAAGGACACACAAATTCAAGAGCCATTGAGGAGTTAGGCACCGTGCACCGTGCAAATTAACAAGCAACTACAAGTTTAGCCAATATGGCAAACTGAAGACAGGCCAGCCTATTACTGATGCATTCTAACAAATCATTGTTACACCATGTTGCACCAGCTGCACTCTAATGTTCCCATTAAAAGCTATTTAAAAGAAGCCATAGAAAATGGTATTTTTAGGCAAAATAAAATCAATAAAATCGGTTCCAGTATACCAAAATGTCGCAATTACTGGGATTTTGACCAACACCCAAAAACACATGTTGTACACATTTAGCCTTTAAAGGGCAACATAGTTAAAGCGTGCCTCTCGAATAAAACTTTACTTCAGGTTCTGCAGGCTTGGTAACCATGCTTTGTAAAAGCCAATCTAACGTATCATGTGTGTTAAGAGGCAGTTGGATAGAAATCGATTGACTAATCAATAAACTATCGAAAAACCATAACGAGCAACATGTCATCTATAAAAACTGACCTCTATTTAACTGCTTCTAGTTGACAAAGAGGTTCATTCACGAGTTAAGATCCATGTAGGCATAATAGGCATTTGTTTCCGTACAAAGAAGGCCAGAGGCTAAGAGGCACTTTGGAATAATTTACTGAGGCCAAATAGCTGTAGCTCACTGGGAAATATGTCACAATTGAGTACCACAGACGAGTCTAAGTCCAAATTTCATTCTGACCCCATCATTTATACATTATGGATAAATAGTGTGGACTTAGGGCCGATTCATACTCCTATTTTAGAGCCTAATAAAAGTCGGTTCGGCTCTGTAGAGCCTACAATGTGACGTCATTTGAGGTTCGGGGGGGCGGGTACCGTCCTAAAGTCGGCTCTTCGGTGCTACTGAAAATTTCTGACGAGCCGAAATCATTTCGGCACTAGAGCGCCGAAACAGCGGTAAAAGAGGAGTATGAATCGGCCCTTATTTGTCTGTGGCATTCAATTACTTGAGGTGTAAGAAACTACCCATGATGCCTCTGACCACCTCAACACAACACCAGACTTACATCCTGGATCAGGGCGTCTCCAGAACTGGAGCAGAACCAGGAAGTTTCACAACACACCAGGCAAAAATAAACCACATTTACAGACAGAAATTGCCTAATTGAAACTTAAACAATAACATGCCTTTAGATGCCGACTGAATTTGTGAATTTAGTGGTAGGCCTCTATAAAACGTTATCGGGACAGTATAATGATTTTACTGGCTTTCCTGCCATTCTGGAGGCTTTACAAGCCTTTCTTGGGACCTTAGTTGACGCTAATGGACAAGGCCGTGGGGCTCTTGAGCTGCACCTGGGCAGGCCAGCAGGCAAGCGAGACCCCGCGCCGGGCAAACCAAAGCCTCCTCGCGCATCTATTTGGGAGATCTGCAGACGTGGAGAAGGCAGGTACAGTATATATGGACAAGGCAGTTTCACAACCCAGACTGGAAATAACCTAATTATCAGACCATAAATAGACTATAGCCATTGCACGAGTCATTTTGTGAATTTAGCGTAAGTTTTTGGATGATAATAATATTGTAAAACAACCCATTTAGACCTGTTATACCACCTTTACATTGTTATACCCATGCACACCACGCAGGAGGAAGGGGGGTTCCGGACGTACTTTTAGTTTCATGAGGACGATGACAGCAACACTTCTGCACTGGTGATGCTACCAAACAAAAACAACTAATCTACAATAATTAATCTACTCACATCTGATCGCGTTGCACTATTGTGCATTGTGAGCTTGCAGATCTGCTACTCTTGTGGGGGCAGGGTCCTAAAACAGCTGCGCTGCCCGTTATACTGCGTTCACACTGCAACTTCCTGACAAACGCTCTGCGTTGTCATGACAACCAGCACACTGTTCATGAGAATACGGAAGGGATTAGGTAAAGTGCCAGTCAGATGTAAACAGCTGTAGCCTACTGGAGCCCACATCCAAATCAGGTAAGGATGGCTGGCTTTGCTGTGGCTGTGTCTTGCTGTGCTGGCAGTATTTTGCCTTGAAATTCGTGAAAAATCTGCGAAGATCCGTGAAAAAAATCCCGACATTTTGGCGCGGTGTGCATGATTTGGTGCACAACACCACGTGCAAGTTTGTTGAAATCGGGACACCCCCATTTATGAAATGCCCCTGCACCCTTGGTTATACCTTTCAATGCCTGTGTCATTTTAGTTGTTGCTATACATCGCAGTTGTCAGAACTGTCTTATTTCCATATTTTTGTAAATTAAATTAACAGCCTACTTCATCATACTACAGCATCACAAAAGCATCAAAACTAGCAGATCTACTAGCTTGAGATTGCAGATCTGCTACTTTTGCTGTTTGAATCTTTTTTTCTGAAAGGCTTTTTTAGAATAAGCGCTCCCTACGTGCATGTTTCAGAAAATCACTGAGCATCAGAGCTCAATGTGCCAAGAAACGCCAAGAAACTGACATAAATATTAAAGAAGTGATGTAAATAGGATTTCAATGTCATCATCATCATTTTTCATCCGCGGTCGAGATCATGGATTTCACAATGCCACGCCAGACTTTCCAGTCCTTCATTGCCATCCCCAGTTCCTGCTTACTGATGCATGTGTCCCTAGCGATGACATCAGGGAATGACAGTTTTCTACCTCTTGTCTGCTTTGAGGCAGGATTCCAGAGAAGGGAAGATATAACCTCATTGTCAGCTCTGTAGCAGTGGCCGGCAAACTGTGTTCTTCTGGATCGGACTAGTGAAGAAACACGGGGAAGGTTGTCGTATATTAGATTAGCCTATGGGTGGCTCTTCCAAGAGAGATTTTGCGCTCTCATTAGAAGGCGGGTGAAATTTAATGAAATGAAATGTAATGTAATGGGTCTCCAGACCCAGGGGTTGTCTTTCAGATGGGTCCCAGGGACATTTTCTGAGTTATACTTCAACTACGTTAGACTACAGTACTGAGTACAGTATTGCATCCCAGGACCCCCGGAGGGTGACATGATTGCGTCCTTTCTCAATTTAGTGAGTCTACCGATGCAGGATGCAGCCTATTTGCATTTGGCCAGTCGTGCTTACATAACAAAACAATAAATACATCTTTACCAAAAAAGAAAATCTCATCAATTTAGTCACCATATAATTCCTCCCACTCCCCACGCACATTTCTGTGTTGTCACTGCTGTTATATTCTACCGACTCACCTGCCAGGGAGGAGCCCCCACCGGGAGGACGTAGAGCCTTCGCCCAACAGTCCCTGCTGACAGGTGCTGCCCCCCAGCCTATAGGAATACATGCAGTGACAATGTTCACCCTCCCCAGAACTAGCCTGGCTAATAAGCCAGACTAATATCACACAACACTGTCGCGGTATATTAGTCTGGGCTGGCTCCACTTGGATTTCATTTCCCGGGGGGCGGGTTCAAACATTTTCTCTTTGACGCAATTGGTCAGAGCTACTGTCAGTCAAAGGTCTCAAGCATTGAACGTCACTGTACCAAAGCCCGCCCATATTGCATACCGTGTCCCGATTGGCCCGACCTGTTCTCGGTTGTAGGAAAGAGGCGTGCTACTGAGCCTCGCCAGACCCTAATCCGCTGGCAGGCAATTTTCTTTTTGCCAACGGCTGATTCGGTCTGGTTTATTAACCAGGCTACCCCAGAACATGGGACTACTAGATGACCAGGGCTGAGAAACTGCTGCCGAGCGTGGCGGCAGTGGTACCACCACAGGATCACAATGGAAACAAGGCCTCAGGGCTTTTTGTGTTATGCTTTTTGCAATTTGTTAACGTTTTCAATCAATCAAACATCAGGAATCCGGAGGTTGGCTGGCCTGGTTCGAATGTGTCTTGACTGTGTGAATCATGTAATGCACACAATTACACATTGTAAAGCGTTGTTTTGGAGAAAGGCTCTATATTAATTATGCCTGGTGGTGTTGCGCACCGAAAATAGCCCAGTACAACAAGCTGCTTGCCACAAGCTCGCAGCTCTGCTACTTTTGGCCACACACGCAACACCGTCGAACGACGGAGCATACATTGGGGCATCCTGTGGTTAACAGGATAGGTGGAAACCAAGGAAGAGTGGGCATCTCGATGTTAAATTGGCTATAATGTTTGGCCCACTCTTCCTTGGTGCCCACTGCACACCTTACCCTAGCCGCAATTTGCAACTCTAGATTTTATTATAATGGGATGAATCTAGAGTTGCAATACCCTCCATTGACTACCCATTCATCCAATTTGCGTTTGGGATCTGCTTGTATTAAACAACGTTAAACTCACCAACATTGGAGCTCTAGGCCAAGCTTGAATTGTCCTCTTTCAATCTGCCGAGCTTTTGTTTCATAAAAATCCACCGTAGACATGTTATGAGAAATGAAATGAAATGAAATGAAATCTATATTTACCCAGGGTATCTGGGCTAAGCTCAAGAACTTGTTTCCAGCCAGGCCCTGCTCATAGAACACATTTCATCGTAGTGGTTGATGCCTTGTTCAAGGGCATTTCAGCGGTGGTAATTTTAACGTGTCGGACGGCTGGTTCGAACTGGGAACCTTCCGGTATCTAGACCGCGCCGCTATCCGTTCGGCCACCGCTGCCACATGAGCTAGTACTTTCTGTCAAGAAATTCTCTGCAGGTGATTCTTTGTCTCAAGGCTCATTCATAGTCTGGATTTTCGGTGGTTAGGTGACCACCGAACTACAACATGACGTCACGAGCCGCGGTGAAGAGCAAACCACAGCCCCAGCCCTTCTCTCTGTTTTTACTCACCACCGCTCAACGTTATTTCAGCTCCGGTGGTCACCTCAACACCAGAGCGGTGGTCACCTCACCACCGAAAATCCAGACTATGAATGAGCCTTTAAGTGTTGGAGTTTGGAAGCACTCGTCGTAAGTCACTGCGTACCACCCCGAGTTTCAAATTTGCACAAAATGCAGGAGGCAGCAGCGCGACCCGTTAATAAAAACGAGTGCTTCCAAACTCCAACACAGAATTTCTTGACAGAAAGTAACATGTCTATATAACATGCCTATGGTGGATTTTTATGAAACAAAAGCTCGGCAGATTGAAAGAGGATAATTCAAGCTTGGCCTAGAGCTGCAATGTTGGGGTGTTTAACGTCGTTTAATACAAGCAGATCGCAAACGCAAATTGGATGAATGGGGAGTCAATGGAGGGTATTGCAACTATAGATTCATCCCATTATAAAAATAATCTAGAGTTGCAAATTGCGGCTAACCTTACCCTGTTACCGTCCTGAAGTGTACCTCAGTTGGGTGGTGAAACTGACCCCCCTCGACCCTCTTTCTGGTGTACAGGCCCGAGCTAAAGCTAATGCCAACGCTACAACTAAACACAGGTGTGTACACACACCGCTGTTAATCACGTTATAAGACAAGCTTCATATAATCATCATGTAATGTTGTTTTGAAGACTGTCTACCGGCTATAGCTGACACGAAGCCCTGTACTACATGAATGCGACGTTTTATTCAAGGCTAACCGGCTAACAGGTTAGCAGCCATTTTGTTCGTTTCGTTTATTTACAAATATGGTTGGAGGAGCTGTGAATCACAAACGTAGAGTTGTTATAACCACACGGAGAGTTAAAATGTACCTTTGTATGTGAGGTCTAGTTTTTTTTTTTGTTATGGTAGTTTGTTATTTATTCCTCCTCGGAGAGTCTGCGGTCTGGTCTGTCCACCAACGGTCTGCTGTGGTCAGTACAGTCAGTGTTGCCAGGTTGTTGTTTTTTGTGAGAGAAATAAGCAACCAAAGGTTTATGAAAACAAACCCAAAAGGATCAACTTCTATAGGTCAGGGGGGTTGGCAACTTGGCAACTGTGATGATGTAGAAGGCCACTAACAGATTTAGACTCTAGTTTAGAATAGATCATAGCCTTATTCATAGCTCTATCTATTTTATCGATTCTGACAGATTGAAAATGTCAGAATCGATAAAATAGTCTGAAGTCTCCAGAAGGCCACATACTCTCGGGAAGAAACCTCTTATCTGCGTTTCAGAAAGCCACATTACATATACTCGGGAAGAAACCTTTTTCGAAAAATGAATGCCATACTTTGTCATTTCACACAAAAGTAGCAAAACTATAGCAGATCTACAAGCTCAAACACATTGCACTTTTACCTTAGCGCTAGGTATACTCTTGGTTGCTTGTTTTTGCAGAAAATGCAAGACTTCTGGTGATTAGTAGTTTTTGTTCCCTACCTATGTTGAATACACTTATTGTAAGTCGCTTTGGATAAAAGCGTCTGCTAAATGACTGTAATGTAATGTAATGTAATGTAATTGCAGTGTGACTTTTTCTTTGCACTATTTTTTAATTGGAGTCCTGAAAATTACTTTTATATTTAATTTAAAATACATTTAGTTATGGGAGAACGGGGTAAGATAGCCACTTTTCACATATTGGTCCTGGAAGCAAAGGTAAAATGAGATCATGATGGCAGTAAAATCTAAATTACCATTATTATTTCAGGATGTCTTCTATGACTAGCCTAAACAAAAGTGGTCATGTGGCTCAAATTGCCCCAGATAAGGGTAAGTTGATCCACGTCAAGTGCATGGTAAGTTTGATATTTTAATGTGCAAGTTTAAACTTGAACAGATGATGTATTCAAATTGTGGCTAACCTTACCCTGTTACCGTCCTGAAGTGTACCTCAGTTGGGTGGTGAAACTGACCCCCCTCGACCCTCTTTCTGGTGTACAGGCCCGAGCTAAAGCTAATGCCAACGCTACAACTAAACACAGGTGTGTACACACACACACCGCTGTTAATCACGTTATAAGATTATTATTTATTTATGTATTTGTTTATTTATTATTTAAAGTTAAACTATATAGCCAATTAAATAACGTTTGTTATTCAGAACCTTTTACTATTTACTACAACATGTATGATAGGCCTATTACATTTTAGACCTGGGTAAATGTTGCTTCTATCATGTTATATGTCATGACATGTTACTGTGTCAAGCTTGCAATGTAATGCATTGAGTACCTAACACCCAATGCATTGCATTGTGAGTTTGTGACGCGTTGGGAGCTTGTAGATCGAAAGCCGCTTATAATAATCAGACATGGCAACACAGAGTACAGGCTCAGGATGCTTAATCGAGAGCAGACTGAATGAATAAAATGAACGGGCAGACAAGAAGACTACATCGAGTACCGAAAGGGAAAAATACAATAAAATAATTCGGTTTTGATCACGAATTTACCAGGAAACTAGGAAGCAATATAATTAAATATTTTTGGCTTTTTCATAATATGGAATCTACCAGGAAATATGGTGATCAGAAATATAGTTAGCAGTATTTAGATTTTAGAAGAGGAGGCTATGTTATTATAACACTTGTAGGCTAGATGAAACCCTACTACGAAACTAGATGACAAACTAGATAAAGTGCCCCTTGGGGCGGCGCTATAATAGGCCAAGCTGAAAAGGGTGCCATTTCTTCTTAGTTCTTACGCCTTGGATGGCAATTGGATGATTTGAGGCATTTTGTTCCAAAAATGTGTTTTGCAAAAATCCACCTGTTGGTGGCGCTATAACAGGCCAATGTGAAAATGGTGGGATATATTCCTCAGCCTAGTAGGAAAGTCTGTGAAAGATTTCATGTAAATTGCACGCTGTGTTCATGATTTGAGGATTTTTGTTCAAAATCCTTGTCCTTTGTCCAATCCTGCAAACTTTGAAAGCCAATGTTAGCCAATTATAGGATGGAATATGAAATATCGGAGAGATCCGTCTTGAACACATGACCATAGAGATAGTGTGTAACGATTTGCGGGATTTTTGGACAGAATCTGGAGGAGTTTATATGAAAAAAATGTTTTTCAAAAGTCGGCCTCCTGGTGGCGCTATAACAGGCCGTTCTGGAAGAATTGGGGCAGAGGTTCATCGTTGGCATCCAGGGAGTGTGCGTGCAAAATTTGGCACCAACCGGTTAATAATGGTAGGGTCTTTTTCGCAGTTAAGTGAGCCTGGGACCGAGGCTAGGGTCACACAAGAAACCCCTATAAAAAGATTGCCCAATAGGCCTATCTCACAGAATTTCCCCGCCCCCTTTTTACACCCCCTTTCGGGGCTAGTGGTGATAGCGTGACGTCACTCCATAGACACTACATGTTAACGGAGGTTATTTAAGAAGTCTATAACTTTTGTTTTCTCAAGGTAAGGTTTGTTCTATCTGTTCGAGCTGATTTACCATCTTGTTTGCTTCATAATAATATTGGTCTGTCACATTTTTACATTAGGAAATGTACTTAGATTCTCCAGAGAAAAAAACGTGTAAATGCTAATGTTAAATGACACCACTATCTACCGGAAGGGGGCGTGGAAAGGGGGCTGTGAGATAGGCCTATACTAACAGCCGGTCAGCAAGTGGATTCATGTATGTATGTATATAGACAATATTTTAGGCCAATAAAAAAGAAGCCTGTCGGCTGCCGGACTACAATACCATACATTATTTATGACTGCAGCCATATTGTCAATATAGAAATGAAAGTTCAAACTGACCATATGTGCTCACATTGCTTAAAAAGCAATCTTTTTGCCATAACAGTCGGATGTCACTGTAAAAGTCACAGTAAAACTCATTTTTAGGTGGCGTCCATTTTGGAAATATGCTAATTAGGGGTCCAGGCACACCCAATCATAAAGATAAGTATTCCAATGAGTTTCTCATGCTCATAAATTATGAAATAGTTACCAAGTTTGCATTTCTATCCCATCTGGTTCAAAAGCTATCACCAAAGGTACTTTCTGATGGGGGCCAATATTGAGGCGGCCATATTGGATTTCCAGCAGCAAGATGACCGATTGACCGGGTTGTCCATATAGGTTGTGTTCCTACTGGTTCATAGATATTATTTCTGGTGGCCAACCTTTTATAGCAGGGCAAATGAAGAAATCTAAAAAAGGGGGTTCCCCAATGTGGGAAATTAGCATTTTTACGTGATATATCATGTAAAAATGTGAAATACCCTCCCATATATGCCTCATATAGATTGTAATCAGCTCCATTGGATTACTTGCCCCCAAAAATGTAGATTTAACTGCAATCTTGATTTTAGGTCTAGGAGGCGAGATATTGAGAAATTCGTTTTTGAAAGTAGCCATTTTTAAAGCTCCAAGATGGCTGCTTTACCGACCTCGAAAAAAGAATTCTGATTCGTTAGGCTATAAGGTTTCCAAAAATATATAGTTTTAAAAATCTTCGTCTTAAGCCTACAAACTCATATGGCTGAACATAGGGAACTGGACTAGAAGCGCGAGAAATAAGAGAAAGTGTACAGAGTGAGTGTGACTGAGGCCATCATGTGATACTGACATAGACTATACTGCAAATGTCCCTGTGCGCTTACTAAACCTCTTTGAAAATAGCCGATCTGCTGAAAATAGCCGATCTACAAACTCCAACCTTGTAGATCTGCTATTTTTGGGTAAAGTTATCCTCAGAATAGGGATGCTATAGCGTTCAAGTGGTTAAACAAATAGACTATCTATCACACACAAAGATGTAGCGGCCACACTGTAATGACTCTGAGGCCCCATGGGGTAGCCCTATCCCGTAGCCCCTGTTCATTGAAGACCCTGGTCAAGTACATAATGTATTTTATTAAATTACCAATAGAAACCAAACCTGACTCAGGTTGACTCCTAACGTCCCTGCTATACAATATACTTAGGCCATCTGCCAGAACCCAGAATCTCATGAAAAGGAATCGATTCTGGTGCCAAATTCTAATGATGATTTTTATGTTCCCACATGCCCAATGGTATCATTTAAGCCCTGCAGGTAGCACTACCAACTCAGCTTTCTAACTGTTACCACCACTTTTATATGAGAAATATCCAAAATGCTATTTTTTTTTAATTCATTTTCATATCATATCCTTATAAAACATTGTAATATGAATGCCACATGGAAATACAAAAAGTTGTTTACCGATAATAAAGTTTAATCCCAAAGCTACACTGCCCTCTACAGGTTGAAGACATGGGGTGGGGGGGACTCAGAACTTTTTTTTTTACAGGGGCCAGTTTCGAATTGTAGCCGTCCGTAGGTGCTCTTTGAGTGCGGTTTTGAAGGAGTAAAGGGATTCACATTTCTTAATGGCTGTTCGTAGGGTGTTCAACATTTTAGTCGCATAGGAGCTAAATTATTTAATTTAGCCGAATCTGGGTTGGACGTGGTTTGTTGAACTCCCTCTGGTGTTGTGCGTGTGGACTTTAATGACAATAAGGTCTAAAGTATTTAGACAGGTGGGTATCATGGTGGTGTAGCGAATCTTGTAGACCAGGCCCATTGCAAGATTTTTTACTCTGTCGTCCACCCTAAGCCGTTCCAGCCTATCAAAATGGGCAGGCGTGACTCGTGAGGCACACAATAGAGGCATTTAGCAGTTGTTCTTAATCCAGAGCGATTTACTGTAAGCAGGGTAAATAGGAGGCAAATGCATAGAAAATAGAAATACAGCATATAGGAAACAAAGAACCTATCACCAGTAGCAGTATAATTTATATATGCCTATATATATACACACAAAAATCTATACATTGAATATACTCACTTGACTAAAGGATGCCAGGTCTACAAATGAACCTGGCATCTATCTACATAACATGTAGGCTACCGGTAAATAACATTATAGCCTTTGCACACACACACACGCACGCACGCACGCACGCACACACGCACGCACTCACACGCACACACGCGCATGCGTGCTTGCATGTGTAAGAACTCCCCTGCCTGGGTATCCTCTTTCAAATAACCTAACCCCCACAGGGGTCAGAGGCGCCCCGTCACCCGTGCTCCCCACCAGACACTCTGTTATTCTAATGGTTATTTACTGAGTCAGTCAGTCAGTCAGTCAGTCAGTCTGTCTGTCTGTCTGTCTGTCTGTCTGTCTGTCTGTCTGTCTGTCTGTCTGTCTGTCTGTCTGTCTGTCTGTCTGCCTGCCTGCCTGCCTGCCTGCCTGCCTGCCTGCCTGCATGCCTGCCTGCCTGCATGGCTGGCTAGGCCAGGAGTAAACGGAGACGGCTGCTAGCTAGTTATCTAGCATCAAATGACAGCCAGGCGTGGAGAATAAATGAGGGAGAGAATGTGTGCAAGAGTGGCTGGTGAGTGAAATATCCATGGACATACAGTATGTGTGAATGTGCATGTTTGGAAGCGCGACAGAGAAATAAGAGAAAGTGTACAGAGTGAGTGAGTGTGACTGTGTTGTGAGACTGAGGCCATCATGTGACACTGACCTATAGACTACTGCAAATGTCCCTGTGCGCTATAACGAGAACAATAATGTATACTTTTGTGTGTGTGTGTGTGTGTGTGTGTGTGTGTGTGTGTGTGTGTGTGTGTGTGTGTATGCGTGTGCGTGCGTGCGTGCGTGCGTGTGTGTGTGTGTGAGAGAGGGGGGGACCTTTTGGCATCACATTGCCATTAACATGTACCTTGCTTGTGTCCAAATAGTATCCAAATGTATGTAAAACTATGCAGATTATATTCCTACCTTGTAGGCTATCTGTTTTCCCCATTTGTAGAATGCATGGACATTTTCAGTCAGCTACGAAAATAGGCCTATACTGTATCTCTTTCAGCAAAGGCAAAAGGTTGATGACATATTTCAATTATCATTTGGCATTATCATATCATATCATATCATATCATATCATATCATATCATATCATATCATATCATATCATATCATATCATATCATTATCCTCTCTCTCTCTCTCTCTCTCTCTCTCTCTCTCTCTCTCTCTCTCTCTCTCTCTCTGTCTCTCTCTCTCTCTCTCTTAGCTGACATCACTACTATCTAATTTCAGTGCCATTGATCTCTTTCGATCTAAGTGACCCTGCCACATGTTAAATGATCATACCAGCCTTTTTGACATGTAGTCAAAAAGTCACTTTAACTCATTACACTTGGGTTCAGAGGTCAAAACCATGCAAGCTTGCGATCTTTTTCTCTTTTTGGGGGTCAAATTTCTAGACTTTCCACAGACTAATGAAGGACCCAATATGAGCTATTTTTGGCCTCCAAAAGCAAGGATTTGAGTTAAAAATGTGCAGATGTGACAAGCTCATATCGAGGCATGAATTGACACTATGAGTTGTTATTTTTGCTGGTACCAGCTCAGAATACTAGTCTGGAACACCTCCCAAAAGTCGAGAAAGGAAGCTGTCATCTGTTTCCGTTCATGGAAAAAAAAAAATATGTATTTTTTACTGTATATAGGATTTTTTCTATTTTTCTGATTTAGGACAAATTTAGCGCGACTGCAAAGACAAAACGGAACCGGGGAGGAGGCAGGACATCCACTTTACTCCCGGATAATTTTCAGAGCTTCTGTGAGACGACTGTGAGACGGAAGCATTTGAAAATTGTGGGAGTCAACCAGGCATGGAATTTTGTCATTTTAGAGGCCAGTTGGTCTTTAGTGTTGACAATTGTTTACGGCAGAAAGGCCAAATGCCAGGGCAGCCAGGAAGGCCATCAAATAAAACAATGATTTTAAGTCCACAAAATTATTAATTTAACTTAAAGTTAAGGATGGTTTAATTATAATATAGTGAAATAACAGTATAACTATCAGCGAAATATAACCCATTTATTTCACAACTTGTCAATATTTGTCAGATTCAGCCCTGGACGTCACTGACTGACTGTCATGTAATGTGCAGTATAAAGAGAAAGTTGAGTTGTATAGAGTCACCCAGTAAACATTTGCTTTATTTATAAGATTCACAGAAATGTAAATTCACAAATACACTTTAAAGATATTTAAAATACAACTTTTCCAATGTGCAGTCAGTTATACAGACTCTCAGTAGCATATGAAGATCGTGGGAGAGCTGGCGTGAGGTTAAACTAACTAACATAGATCATATTTTTTATAATATAGCACATACTTCACCCGTGTTGAACTCAAGTGAAGAAGATCAGATGAAGGTTACTGTATGGACAGAACATAAAATGGCCAGCTGCCACTGTCACATCTCTTCAAACACTCTCCTCTATTGACACCAATAAACTATTAGTGTGTGTGTGTGTGTGTGTGTGTGTGTGTGTGTGTGTGTGTGTGTGTGTGTGTGTGTGTGTGTGTGTGTGTGTGTGTGTGTACAGTATATGCATGCACACACAGGTCACAGGAAGTCTCAGTTTATGTCAGATCATGAAGGGGCCGACTTTAGGACGGTACCCGCCCCCCCCGAACCTTAAATGACGTCACATTGTAGGCTCTACGGAGCCGAACAGACTTTTATTCGGCTCTAAAATAGGAGTATGAATCGCGCCTTAGCCCTGTGCCACCTGAGTCTCTAATCTCGGTCAATCTGAAACCTGAACACAGGGTTCCCCCTGACTCAGCCACATAGCATCCAGGAGAAACATTCCAGTGAGACATGGATGGCTTCATTCAAGTTCGAATGTTGCGCTGAAAGGTCACACTTACGCAGGGGTTCCAAATAATGTGTCAGCTCCAGAGCCAAATTAGCACAAATACGTCATGAATCGTCATGAATGAACAACATAATATTCCCTATAATATAAAAAATGGCCAATCTGCAAGCTCACTCATAACGTGTCGACACTCGCATAGAGTTGATTCTTTTTGCTGGGGAACAAAACCTCAAAGTGTTACCTTCAAAATGAGACCATGCCCAATGCATTTATTCCAAATGGTTCTAATCTAGAACAACAATCAAATGACTTTGGGTATGCTATGCTGTGTATCTGCATTTTCATTTGCATTTTTCACAACCCCTCAGCAACTTAATAGCTGGAAAATGGAAATCAAGAGTTTACATAGTACACATACTGTAGTACATGCATACACTTTCCTTAATGATATCGGTTTTTATCGGTTTCAGAATTGATTTATGATGTATTATCTCTATTATTAAGGTTAGCGGTAGCGATCAATTTGTACTGGGGGTGGGGAGGGGGTCGCCAAAGCATTTCCTGGGGTCCCCAGCCAAAAATGCTGAGCAAGGCAGGGCTTAACTGACACCAGTTAAGCCCCAGTACCTGAGTCAACTGTTCTATAGTTTGTGATTTGTGAACTGATAAGATTGGAACTCCGTCCGTCCGCCCGTCCGCCCGTCCGCCCGTCCGTCCGTCCGTCCATCCATCCATCCATCCATCCATCCATCCATCCATCCATCCATCCATCCATTATATTATTACACAGTATTACACACACACACACACACACACACACACACACACACACACACACGTTACACAGTATTACACACACACACACACACACACATACACGTATGCAAGCACCCACGCACCCGCGCGCACGCACGCACGCACGCACGCACGCACGCACGCACACTTAACTCGTGCATACCAAACACACATGCATACATATGCCAGTACATATTCCACACTGATGTTAACTCCACCTATAAATACTGTTGAGTGTTGACGAACAAAGAGATTGACCCTGCCGCCCTGTTACCTCTGTCCATCGCACCGGACACACCATGTAACAGCAAGACAAATTGACTTGAGTAATATATGACCTACTGTATTACTTGTTACTTTAAAAAGTAATTGTATTACTTTACATATTACTCCCTGCCAAAAGTAGCTTGTTACTTATTACTTTACTTTATTTTACTCGCCCCCAGTGATTCTCAAAAGTCTTACTTTGCATTTTCAACATTAGTAATTGTTTAGCTTTCTCCGTTTATGCTACATTGTATATGACATGATGGGTCCATTTAGTTCCATTTGTAATGAAATAAATTAACACTCTTTTACTATATGAATTCGTAACTTACAGACTAAATGAAAAACACTATAGGCTCAAACTGATAATGAGACACAATCTTTGATCAACTTCAACTTCTGTTGTTTATTAAAGCAGTCTCACATTTCTCTCTTTCTACAATTACTACACCGGTCATCAAATTATTGGCTGTGGAATGTGACAAAAACTAAACAAATCTCCATGAATTTGAGGATTCATGATAGAAAAATAGTAATTTCTTTTGGTTTGGGTGACCTACTCCGTAAGTGAGAAACTGGTGGAATTTTCAGCACAGTATGACACTTGACTTGCTTCCAACTCGGACACACTAGACTAAACCAACGCACTCACGTGGTGGCACTGACACGCATTAATACCGGTACATGATGTCCACCGTTAAATGTAATGTCACAACACAGACTGGTGGTATCAGTATGCCTTGTAAAGTTAGGCCTGCATGCATGCTGCTTTAGGTGTTAGGTGTTCAGTTAGTTTACTCAATCAATCACGCGGCAGTGACAGCTCAAGGTTGTTTATTGTGAATTTACTGGCCACTTCATTGGGGTTGCTGTGGGTTCCTTGCAATCCACCTGTTATTTTTGAGTGGTGCAACCACTCCATTAAGTAGCTATGTGTGTCCTTGGGTCCCTGGGTCTGTCCCTGTGTCCGAGCACGAAAACAGCGTTTGGTTGGTTTTCACAACCAAGTGTCACTGTTGCACAGCCTAACACGCACGCACACACGCACGCACGCACGCACACACGCACGCACGCACGCACGCACGCACGCACGCACGCACGCACGCACGCACGCACGCACACACACACACACACACACACACATACACACATATTAACTGTATGATGATTTGAGGTGTTACAGTACAGTACAGTGACAGTTCAGTACAGTACAGTAGAGGGACCACCTGGGGACCCCCACACGGTAACTCTCTCATTTCTCAACCGTTTTGGACGCGGGGCAGCTTGCCGGAATGAGCCTGGCCCCCTGGCCCCTGGGACCCCCCCCCCCCCCCCCGGGGACTCCCCGGGGACCCCCGGAGACCCCCACATGGTAACTCTCTCATTTCTCTACCGTTTCGGACGTGGGGTGGCTCGCCGGAACCCGGCCGGCACCCTGGCCGCATTCCTGTGGCTCTGGAACTTCCGGGACCCCCCTGGGGACCCCCACACGGAGTTGCACCACTCACTTCACACGAGTGGGATTTTAACCTTTATTTGCTCAAGGGGAGAGGTTCACCAAGCACCCTGAGGCCCTTTCTGAAACCAGTCCCTTGACTTGAAGTGCTCTCGGGAGGTTCCCTCGTCAGAAAGTGCCCCTCCATCTGAATCAAGTTCCCTTGATTAGGGTGCTGGGTATAAAAAACTGTTTGGAAATACACTCGCCCTCCTTGTGCAGAAACAGGAAACAGACACCATTCGTTGCCATGGTTACCATCACGCAATTGTGTTACCTGTTATTTTGTTTGTACAGTTATATTGCATTGCATCGTGTACAGTATGTTTGTGACATGTGGATTTCATTAATATGGAAAAAGGAAATACAGCGTGACTGTCAAAAATGACATGTTGTTTGTGTGGTTTCATAACTTTCATTCATAGTTTTTTTCACGGTGGGGTAAATAAAGAGCCCTTGTGAACATCAGTTGGAGTGTTGTCTATTCTGCATCAGATGAAGATTGTTTAGGAGGAGTTTATTTATCATTTATTTGTGGTGGTACTTACATTTGTAGGTTGCGTTTTCCATGTGGACAGAGAACAGGGCTGCACAAGGCAATCGAGTCTAGATCGGCACAGACTCGCTCTTGAGGGCTTTATAAGCCACTTCCACTCAAGGCTGCTTGGTTTCGGACGACACTTAATATGGCGCAGCCTCGCGTGAACGCGCATATCGAGGGCAAGTGTGTAGAGCGAGTGACGAGGAGCTGGTTTCAGAAAGGGGGTGATTCTCTTCAGCGAGGGTTTACTTGAGGATCATGGTTCAAATCCCATTTTTCGCTCTGCTCAAGTCCCTGATACTAGTGTAAAGTCCAAGCAACACTGTACCTAAATCTCTGTTAGTGTATAACATGTATGAGCCAATATGAAGGAACAATGGGCCTCATGCGCCAACCGTTCTTAAGAAGTTCTTAAGAGGAAATTTGTTCTTAGACCCACTTAGGAAGTTTTTAAGAAGGTTTTGGGATCCCTCAATATTTTCTTAGCTGTGATTTGTTCGTAGGTAAGAACAGAATCTACGCACACTGTGGAGCACTCTTAGGGTTCCTTTTTCGTTCTTAAGTGCAATCTGAAAACATAAAGGAAAAACAGCGCCATCTGCATGATGCTCAAAGTTTGGTCTGAGGACCTCAAGGAGTCCTTGAGGAAGTTCCAGGCAGTCCACAGCAAAATATGGAACATTTTACCACTTTAATCCCATTTTATACTTTGAAAATAGCCAATCTACAAGCTCACAAACGCGTCCCATTACTGCCCATTTTGAGCTTGTAGATCGGCTATTTTCGAAACATTTTGATAAATCTTCAAAACATTTCCCTAGCAGAAAATATTTTCATATGTGCGTCTGCAGAATGCATGTCAATTTGGGGGTCCTTGACATGAAAATGTTTGAGAACCACTGGTTTAGAGTTTACAACCCAACCCAAACAAACGCACCATACCCACCACATAACC
The DNA here is from genome assembly GCF_951216825.1 of Electrona antarctica. Lineage (NCBI taxonomy): Eukaryota > Metazoa > Chordata > Actinopteri > Myctophiformes > Myctophidae > Electrona > Electrona antarctica. The sequence goes on from NC_136809.1 coordinate 41,569,998, forward strand.
CCCACCCCACCCACCATCACCCCCCCCCCCCTCCCCAAGTTGACTATTGTGAGATAAATAATAAAATACATTCATGAATATTGAAAATATTTAAATATTGAAAATATGAAAATGTCTGTTCACTTCAGTACCTCCACAGTATTATTGATTTTTAATGTTTGGAGTCTGGTGTTCCACCATATTTAGACTTTAGTTTAGGTATTCTTGACTTCACTCAACTTTATTTCTATGTGTGAGGTCCTGTGATTTATGTGTGCTGCAATCACACACAGGTGTGACTGCAGGCAAGGCCATGGAGTCATGCAAAACCACACCCACCTGGGTGAACACAGGTAGGAAAGTGAATTCCCAATGCCTTATATGGGATTGGTGGGGCGGTTCCCTATGGTAATTATGATGCTAATTAGGATATGTGGGGCGTCTACCTATGATAATTTGAATGAACTGGCACACCCCTTCAAGTTACGAGGATTTGGATTCATCATCATAAGAACATGCTTACGAACAATTCTGCCTACTTAAGAACGTTTCATGAATCTGACTGGACTTCTCTTAGGAATTCACTTAGGAATAAATGTAAGAGGAAAAGTTAGGAACTTATTGGCGCATGAGGCCCAATGTGGATAGGTTAAGCAACGATAATGTGACATAACATGACAGGGGCGATTGATTACATTAATATCAAATATCATATTGAATCGAGTCGACTTAAAATCTTTCTGAGGTGAAACACTATAGCCAGAGTAGATGTTAAAATGAGCCCAAAAGTGTTTTAAAATAAAATGCCCCAATTCTTTGAGACACATTATGGGTAGACTATTTTGGGGCGTGGCCGGATCCGCCATTCCTTCATGGAGTCAAGGTAGATGGAATGGAGGTAAGGTCACCAACGTCATTTTCGCTATCATGCAATTCCAGACGGCAGATTCGGCACACCATGGGAGCCAAACTACACCCGGAAGTTTGGTGGAATGCATTGGAGTCAATTAAGAGCCCAGTGACCAGCTCATGAACAAACACTATTTCTGAATAACTGAGACCTTTTGTAAAGTAATCGCTTCTGGAAAATAACAGAAGACATATAACACATTATTGTCTGCTGTGTTGCTTTTCGATGTGTACACGCTCTAAAGAGCAAAAAGTACGTTTCTGAACATACCAACTTTTGCGAGACTGTCCGCCGTTTCCTGTCTGACAGCCAAATCTTGCAAGACCTCCGAGACAGAAAATATACCTGGTGCTGTTTAGATCTGATGGATATTTTATAGACATGGACACGTATATATCAATCAGTTGATATTTTAATAGACAGTTGACACACAGTGTCAGTTTGCACAGGACACAAGAGGAGCTCTGTAAGTTGAGACTTGGTGACTAGCACAGAGTAAAAACGGCTTAGAGCTATTTACAGCCAGTCTGTAAAAACAAAGCCTTTTGTTAAGAATGCGGCCAGGCACCCCAGGGGGTCTGGGTGCTGTTTCTAATCTTGCTTAGTGCGTGTGGCAGAGAGCTTCCTGCTCTCTGCTCCAGAATTGACATGAATCTACACTGTGTATTTGTGCTTAATCATTTAGACTGGTTAACAATATAGTTTGAACTATTTCATTACATGTGTTCGGCATACTTCATATATAGTATAGATATTGAATTAGTCTTATTTGGTATAAAACTTATAGAGTGACACATGAGCTGAATGCCATGGGTCCCTCCTCCTTCACCGGAAGATCCTGTGAGTTTCTAGGGAGGCGGGACTTAGGAGTTAGTAAATACTGTAGACGCTGTGAAACTAGCAGAGTCCACACTGATTAGCTATGATGTGACTTCATGTATTCCACGGGGCCTTCCGCCCGTGGAAAGCCTTGTAACTGAGTGAACTCTGTTCAATAAAGCTGATCAGAATATGACGACAACCTGCTTGACTTCCTTTCTTCCACCTCGACGACCATCACTGCTAAAGACACAATTTGGGTAACTTGGTGCTAAATATACATCATAAATGGCGCCCAATGGACTGGAGGAATGATGGTGTAGTTTCTATGCCACGCTGAACGGACCTGCGACCTGCTGGGGGTCACTTTTGTGGCTCTGTGTCGTGGCGGTGATGGGGTGATCGAGGTGAGTTGGGGTGAAGAGGGGGGTCGTCTGCTCAGTGACAACGCGTGTTTTCATTCACCATTGTTTTATTTTTTCTGTAAACGCCAGGCGGGCTAGTCATAAACTTGTCTTTATCCCTTTATCTCGCATTTTTTACGACAATTAAGTACTTTCCTACTTTTTGATAGTCCGTCGTCAAGTGATGGCTGTCATGAAGCATTCCTGGCCAATGTGCGGAAGATGTGGGTTTTTTAAATCTATGTAATTATTACCTTCTGCTTCGAATAGAAGCGTGTGTTCAGAGTAGCGTGCCTTATAGGTTAAGGCAGTTGCAAACTGGACGCGTTTTTCGGGAAACCGGGAGGCGCGCCTGGTGTGCGATTGTCTTTCATGTCCACGTTCTGTTTGCGTGGCTGCCCTCATATTAAATGGAAGTGCACAATATTTGGACGGTTTTGTGCGTTCCTGAGGGCAAGCCGAAAGTGTTTAGTGGGAAAACTGAGGCCCCACGTTGCTGGGTGTATGGAATAGGAGTCTGCTTTTGGATTATTAATATTAATATTTATTAATATTATTCTTCTGAGATTGTTGTCGGATTACGCAAGGCCCAGTAAGACGAGCCGGCGAGCGTATTGCAAAACCGAGATTTTGTGACGTATATATATATACGATGCATATGTGCGCGCACTGCTGTGTACGTGTGTTTTTTTTTGCTTACATTGCTGCTGGGGAGATGTGCCTGCATTTATGGTGTTTGTTTGGTTATGATCACTTTGTGCTGGCACTATTTCCTCCTGGCGGTGATTTGTGGAAAAACACGGGTGTACGTTTAAATGTTTTACACCTTCGTATAAGTGGGGGTGGGGGGTCTCTGCTCGACGGGGTATGGGGTCCTTTGTTTAAGAAAAGTACAGGGGCTTTTGCTGAAACATCGCGTGGGTCTGTGTGGAGCGCTTTATTCTGGGATTAGATGAGTATTTCTCTTGTATAAGGGCTAGTCTTTTTTGAGCAGCGCTACACACAGATGCGTGGGATGTGATGGCAGAGTCGTATTTCCTTTGTTCTGTGGACAAGGGTCTGGACAGGTAAAGTGTGGCGATGTTATGTTGTTGCTACACTTTTGCCAATGATTTGTCGTCAGCGTACTGCTTTCCACGTTTGGGCGTATTGTTTTGGGGGAGTGGGTAACCTATGTGAGGAGCAAGTGTTTCCAGGAATCGGATCTTTTTTCGCTTTTTAAATGTTTCTGCATTACTAAACGTGCGTCTTACATTCGATTTGGTTACGCTTTGCTTTTCATTGTGTTTATGGTTGCTCTTCCTGTGAGGCCTGAGTGGGACGTGCAGCGTGCTGATTTATTTTTGCTGTTTGTATCATTTGGGTGACGCTCATATTGGATGTGCTCATCTTGTTGTTAATATCTCTTCGTGGCCATTTTGGTTTTCCCAGTGGCATTGCGGCTCTTTGAGTACTGGCTATCCGACGGCCGTACTGTCTTTGTTCCCGTTCGGGAGCGTTTCTTTATTTTTTACAGTCTCTTCAGACTTCCGGTATGTGATGCGGACTGTTTATGCTTTTTATTTTTCACTTTCCATTACAGGGAATGTGGGGAAGTAGAATGCTTGAACTAGGAGCGTTGTTTCTAAACTTGAGCTGGTTTTCTGTCAGCAGCTCTGGCTAAAGTTGTTCCCTTACGCCCGCTGCGTGCGTGCGCGTGTGCGTGTGGGTGTGCGCTCTTTCGGCGCTGTTTTGTTTTCTTTGGGGACTTTGAGTGACAGTTTATCTTTGGCTTGACAAAGCCTATGGTTTTGGCGTGCGTGCGTGCGTGCATGTGCCTTGAGTGCGTGGTACGTCTGTGATATGGTACGTCTGTGATATGCGTGTGTCAGTTGATTTGTTCTGCTGACTGTGGAACTGTACTGTACGTGTGTACTTGTGGATGGTTGTTTATGGTGCGTGCGTGCCTGCCTTGCTTGGGTGCGTCTGATGAGTGCGTGATGGGAGTGTGTGTGTGTCGGTTGATTTGTTCCACTGACTGTATGACTGTACTGAGAGTGATGTTATGGATGGCGTAGCACTGTTTTCTGTGATGATCTGTTTCTTGTCATGAGCCATGTTGGTCATGGCTCAGGGGGGAGTATAGGTTAATACATTTATGAACAAACTAGATAAATGAACGAAATTAATAGGAGGTTAACAAATAAACTGGATGCATGAACTAAATTAGATAAGGGAACTATAATATGGCTATTCATGTACATTAGAGTGTACACATATAAAGGAGTGTGAAATGATATTTGAGAAATTATTTAAAGTGCATTTATGGACAATTTCTGTGTTAAAATGTGGGGCTAAGAGTAACCACTGGGCATATAGTAACCACGATAGCGAGTCTATTAACTTCACTGTAGGAATACGGTGTGGGGTTAGGCCCTGGTGAACGTAGTAGCTATAATGATAGGGTGTTACCTCATTTTTTATCAGAGACTGTTCAAAGGTAGATTGACTTTTTTCTTAAATGAATAATATAGATATTACAGTAGGGAGGTTCATTTAAATTTTGACGGAGACAACAGCTCAGTCTATTTTTGTTGTCTTGTGCTCAAAAACTCAGAGTTTGAGGACAATTAAGGTTTAAAAAGGTGGGTTCAATTTGGGGGTCCGAATAAAATTTAGAAGGTAAATGAGAAATGCATCTCTCAGTGGAAATGGTTACATTTAGGTAAAAGTTAGGTATAGGTTAATAAGGGATTGTTAAAAACACAGTTCTCATTAGTAAAATTTATATATAGTCTGCGTGAGTAATTTGATTCTGGGACAAAAACAGTTGCTTAGGGTGAACTCAGTATGGGGTTGGTTGTATGCAAATGAGTGTGTGGGTGATGGGGTAACTATTCCCCCATGTGTGTGTGTGTGTGTGTGTGAGATTGTGTCACGGAGTGAGAGAGTCGAGGGGGGTCCTTCTCCTATTGCAATGGAAGTCAAAAATTACTTCCACCTTGTTTGTTTGAGTGCATGAGTGAGTGAAACGAGGGGGGTCCCTCTCCCCTCGCAGTGGTAGAGAGATTACTTCTGCCCTGTTCGACTGTGTGAAGTGAGTGAGTTTGAAGGGTTGGAAAGTAATACTACTAAAACAGTGGTAGTATTTTTGAATCAACTCTGTATGAGAGTGTGTACAGGCCAGGGAACTTCTCATTGAAAAAAGGCATAGCAATGGTAGACTTGTCTACGGTTGATCTTTTTTATTTTGGTGGTGGATATGGTTTGGTACACCTTGAGTGTCAGAAGAAACGTACAGTATGTTTGCCAGGCCATATGAAGCTTGAGTTTGGGGTAGACACCAGCCAGGGGTTTCAATGAGAAGGTCACACAAGCCTGAGAGTGTTTGTGGTGTGAATGAAATCGAGAATTGATTGAGAATAATGTATGTGTGAGTGAATGAATGATTGAATGTACTTCATACTAGACTTACTTAATTCAAGAAGGTTCTAGCTATGTCCGGTGAAATATTGCTAGTAGGAGCCATTCTAAAAGTGATAGTTAAATGAGTAAATACATACAGAGCTACGTGTGAGGAATTGCAATGACCATTTTAGCATGCTCTGACGGAATGTGCTTTTAGGGAAAGAGGGGGAGAGAGCTAAAATCCCTTCTCACCCTAAATAGTTTTAAGATAGAGAGCTTTAGGGCCAGGTGTGGACATCCTGTCCCTTCCTTATCTCCTATCACTGTCTGTTTTAAAAGACCCACTGAGCTGTCCTGCAGGCAGCTATTTATTGGGGGTGCTATTTAGAGAAACAGATGGGACAGTGTTTGAAGAAGGAGTGAAGAGTGACTGATTGACCAGTGGCATGCAATGACATGAACACGATGTGATGTTGGCTTTTCGGAGTCTGATGTCAACCGTAGATCGCAATTAAGGACTACATTTTTACGGGTGTATTATGGTGTGAATTTTAAGTATTGGTTTTAGTCAAAAGTGTCTGTTTGTGTGTAGGGTGATGAAGGCGGCGGCTAACAGCCTTACTACATAACGGTGATCACAGGAATTCGCAACCCTGTGTTCTGAGCACGACTAGCTGGTAGCATTGCGGAGGGGGAGTTGACCCATATCTCTAGGAGTGGAGGTTTCAGCCGAGGGATGATCACCCACGGTTGAACCTTTTAGGGTTAAAGCAAGCCAGCCCCTCAGCTCAAAACACCTGTCCATCAAAAGCAAAAGAGAATGAGATTAATGCCAGAGAGGTCATCTTAGTGACCAGTAGCTTGTAGTGTCATCAATATCCTAAGAAATGATTGGGGATATTTGTAGTGGGAGCCTGCATTTCTTCCTTTAATAGGTGTGGAGGAGAGGAGTCCATCCATGGATTCCTGAAGGTGTCGAAAGTGACATCTGACTGCACCCAGAGGATCACGGGGAGACCACCAGGTCTCCAAGATGTCAACGGTGACATCTGAACAGCGCCTACAGGAGGTCATCCCGAGGGCAGAGAGTCCAGGGGGGTGTCTGCAGGCAGCTGTGACAACAGCAACAGAGGAGCTCCTAACTCAGCTTCTACCGTCGGAAATCAACAGCAGGTGACTTTCACAGACCTGTGTTCGCTACCGGAGGTGTTGGATCGAACACTATTTCTGCGGCTACGGCCCACGGGCCGGTGCCAACTGGTTATCCTTCTGCACTAGGAGGGAGGAGAGGTCCAAGGGAGGCTACGGCCCACGGGCCGGTGCCAACTGGTTCTCCTTCTGCACTAGGAGGGAGGAGAGGTCCAAGGGAGACCGTTCCAATGTTCGTATACAATGGAGAAGAGGAGCGTTCCTGCTACAGGAGCGTTTCAATGCTTTTGCTGTCATGATTGACATGGCTAAGCAATAAGCTGTCTACTAAGAGCCTTGTGATTGCTCAAGGAGAATCTGCAGTCCACTCGAGCCTTGTGATGCTCAAAGGAAGTTCTACTGCTGACTGCAGTTAAGCTGTGGTTCACGTGTGTGCTGAAGCATATGGTGACAACGGTCTGCTTCAAACCTACAGATCTGAGAGCTATGTGCTAGCTCTGAGAATCAAGAAGGATGTTCCAAGCGTTTTTATTCTATAGGCGAAAAAATAATTGTGGGAACCGTTTCCTACTGCGCGTTGAACGTCTGAACAATTTGCGTCATGGAAAGAAAATCGTGGTTCATCTGAATTGTGATTGATGTTGGAAAATGTTGTTCTAATGTTTGTATGTTGTTGTATTCTGTGCTGACATAGGTCAAGGTAGATATAACAAGGTACTGAAATAGTACTGTTAAAGTTTGTTTTTATGGTCTAACCATTTTGTCATGCTTTGAGTGTTAACTTTTCATTTACAGGATGTAATCAATATAGGAATTTGATTTAGTCTAAACAGGATGTAACCAATATAGGAATTTGATTTAGTCTAAAATAGGATTTCAGTTAAAGAAGGACAGGTATTTGAATGTAATCAATATAGGAATTTGATTTAGTCTAAATAGGATTTCAGTTAAATAAGGAGTTTAATTTCTGTTTTAAATATGGTTCAGTTTCAGGTCTGTCCCACAAGAGATACAACAGAACAAGCTCCATGCTTGTTCGGTTCTAATTTGATACAATTTAGGTAGTTAAAAAGATGCTTCTGTGTCCAGGGGGGTCTATCACGTTGTACTATGGTTAAAATGATTAATTTTTAATTTTGGAAAAAGAAATATTTTTGGCAATTTATTTTTGGAAAAATTAATTAGGCAGGTTATGACGTATGATGCTGTTATGGTATTGCAACAGGCGTAAGAGCCTGTTGAGGGAGGATGTGATGGATATTTTATAGACATGGACACGTATATATCAATCAGTTGATATTTTAATAGACAGTTGACACACAGTGTCAGTTTGCACAGGACACAAGAGGAGCTCTGTAAGTTGAGACTTGGTGACTAGCACAGAGTAAAAACGGCTTAGAGCTATTTACAGCCAGTCTGTAAAAACAAAGCCTTTTGTTAAGAATGCGGCCAGGCACCCCAGGGGGTCTGGGTGCTGTTTCTAATCTTGCTTAGTGCGTGTGGCAGAGAGCTTCCTGCTCTCTGCTCCAGAATTGACATGAATCTACACTGTGTATTTGTGCTTAATCATTTAGACTGGTTAACAATATAGTTTGAACTATTTCATTACATGTGTTCGGCATACTTCATATATAGTATAGATATTGAATTAGTCTTATTTGGTATAAAACTTATAGAGTGACACATGAGCTGAATGCCATGGGTCCCTCCTCCTTCACCGGAAGATCCTGTGAGTTTCTAGGGAGGCGGGACTTAGGAGTTAGTAAATACTGTAGACGCTGTGAAACTAGCAGAGTCCACACTGATTAGCTATGATGTGACTTCATGTATTCCACGGGGCCTTCCGCCCGTGGAAAGCCTTGTACTGAGTTATTCTGTTCAATAAAACTGATCAGAATGTGACGACAACCTGCTTGACTTCCTTTCTTCCACCTCGACGACCATCACTGCTAAAGACACAATTTGGGTAACTTGGTGCTAAATATACATCAGATCCTCAAATAAAATTATGTACTGTGCACTCTGTGCAAATCGAAGAGCAAGTATTCCTGAATCGATTATATGACAAAGGTCTCAATTGTTCATAAATAATGTTTGTTATGAGCTGATCCAGCCGGCTCCATTCACTGCCATGTATTCATGGAACTTCCGGTGCGTGATTTGGCTCCCATGAAAGTGTCCATGAAAGTGCCCAGTCACGTGACCATGACCTTTCCTTCTCTAAGCTTCCTTGCATAGGGTGAAAACAACACAGCTGAGCTTACCATTGGAATTAGGGCATTAGGGAATGTAGGCCTACACATTGTTACACTTTGTTTTCATCATAGCGCAACATAATGGTGAAGTATTGTAGTGCAGGTAATTGCAACAACAACCGATGAAAAAATAATAATTTTAAACAATAATCATATTCTTTGAGACACACATCTGAGTTTTTGCGGGGTCAAACAAAGAATCACATGACGTTGATCCCCTTCCCCTATTCGCTCATACTAGGTCATGCATGTACTGTATATGTAGTCAGAAGAAGTACTCCAACCAAGTAAATCTTGGTTAATTTTACTTGCTGACGAGCTGTCAAATACCTTCAGCATGTTGTCTGACCATTACTTTTACGATTGATATTGTACAGCAGACATACTTGTGAGGCCAGTCGCAGTAGGTCTTCTAAACACACATGTTACAGGAGAAGGATCTCTGTGTGCAGATAGCTTTACACTGGGTGCACGCACGCACGCACGCACGCACGCACGCACGCACGCACGCACACACGCACGCACGCACGCACGTGTGGGTGGAAGAATGGTGTTGAGGAGGCATACCCTCCTCAACACCACTAGGGTACGATGCCTCTCAAATTATCGAAGCTTGTAGCAATTTAAGTTACAGGGTCACGGAAAGGTCATGCTAACTTTGATCTATCATCTAAGTCAAAGCTTGTGACTGATAACTTCTACTATATGGCTTGCATTCATCAGCTTTTTTTAGTGGAGGCAGGGGGTTCCGCTAAAAGATTCAGTGGCGGAACGCTGTTCTGTTAAAGGACCACTTCACCACTTTTCAACCTATCTTCATATAATAGGTCCTAACTAATAATCTTGAAAAAATGGCGCAATTGTTTTCCACTCGGTCTGTGTCTCATAGGAGGGCTGTGGGCAGTTCAGAAACCGTCTTGTATTCCCCATCATCGATGGGGAATACAAGCTAATAAAAACTGCAGGATTTCTAGTTCTGAAAAGTTGCAATGCGAAAATGGAAGCCATCGTTCTCACGATAATGGAAATCTAAACATTTTTGTAAAAAAATCTTGTTTCAAAAATAATCTGCCTAATGATGATGTCACTGGAAGACTTTCTGTGTTTGTTTTGAGTGGTGCAACCACTCCAAGGAACAGCAATGTCCGTATGTCTTCACCTATGTGACTATGAGTACCAGTAGGGGCAAAAGTGGCGCTGAAACAGAGAGAGATAGTGTTGCACTGTTGCCTGCTAATTAGAGAGAGAGAGAGAGAGAGAGAGAGAGGCAGGGGGAGAGGGGAGTTGCACCACTCAGTTCACACGGGTGTGATTTTAAATGAACGCCCTACTTGATCATACTACAGCGTCACACAAAAGCATCAAAAGTGGCAGATCTTTTTGAGCTTGTAGTTCTGCTACTTTTGCTGTGTTTCTTTTTTTTTTAATCTGTGAAAAGTAACAGTTTCGAGATGAAATGTTAAGTTAGGATGGGTTAAAGGTCAAATTTCACGCAGGCCTATATGTAAATGTACAGTGAGAAAATATACCACTAAAGGAGTGGTATATATTCTGTCTGTCTGTCTGTCTGTCTCAGAACAAATTCAAGCTGACCGGAGTCTTGAGTTAACCCAAGCCTACGGGAGCTTGGAATGTGACAGGTGATACGTCAGTTACACCCATTGGGGTCTCATGACTGCTGACTCCCAACACCACAGGGTGTATAGCCTGCAAATGGCTGCTCATCGTAAAACTGACATTTATTTGCAGCCGGCCGGGCCACGGGTGGGTTGGGTGATCGCACGCTCTCTTTTCCTTGGCTATAGAAAGAGAACACCCGCTGCCACAGGCATCACTTTTAGTCCATTTGTTTCTTTTGCCCACCGCTGAACTAGAAGTGTTGAGCTTCCAGTGGTAGCGGGCGGCAATAGTTATTTTTATTTATTTGGCCCGAAGACGTATGTGGTGGTGGTAACCCACACAGGGCTTGACTCACATCCCAGCTCTTAACCAGTGGTGTAAAGTAATTAAGTACATTTACTCAAGTGAGTACTACTTAAGCACAATTTTGAGGTATTTTTGTTACCTCATCTATACCATAGATGTATAGATGTTTATACTCCCCCCCCCCCCACACACACACACACACACTTGCAAAGCGACTTACGTACTCAGAAAAGCACTATATAAATCCTCACAATGCATCGCTTGTATATCTGCTATTTTCATACATCTTTATGCATTTCATAGAACATTTGAAAAAGACAAACTTGTGAAATGAGACATTCTGCATAATGAGTACTTTATATACTTTTGGTACTTTAAGCATACTGTTGTACTTCTATTCCAGATTTTTACTTTAGTACCGAATTTATATTGCCGTATTGATACTTTTACTTCAGTATCAAGATATATTAGATAATAAATACACACGATTAGTGTTAACATTGTGCTTCTGACACCATCTATCCTCTCGGCTAGTCCCTTCAGGGGCAATCTGCCTCAATCTAACCCTGTCCTCTTCTCTCACACCAACTAACTTCATGTCCTCTTTCACTATGTGCCCTCTTATCTGTCCTCTTTTACTATCGGTGTACTGCAGGCCCAAGTACAGTATTCAGGATTTCCAAAGAACACCTGTCATCTGCTTGTTAGAATATACAGTATTCCTGCCTACTTCTGTATCACACAACTCGCATAATAATTCCGGTCACGTAATGTGACTGGTGCGAATGTATATATATCCTCGAATAAACGATAGAACATGTGTGATACTGTGTCAGCGTCAGCGTCAGTGTCAGTGTCATCTAGTTCACACTTTCTCGCAGAATGGTAATTCGAGCAGAATGACCAGTCCCTCTGACTAGGGGGCAGTCAGTGTTCAGGATGCCAACAGATCACGCTTGATTCTAATGAGGCAATAAGACACAAGACGCTGTGGTTTTACCATGGTCTATTTTGGTTTATTGCTTTTTTATAAAATTGTTAGCAAATATGGAACCATTAAAATAACAATTTCAGTAAAAGAAACAACGTCTTTGTTTGTTTTGTCTTGTTTTAAAGTGATTTTTAAAATAAATGCTTCTCTAAAAATTCCAATACGGAAAACTATTTTGGAACAGGGTACGTGAAGACGTTGATGTTGTAATGTTGCTGCCCTTGCCAGACAGGGAGCGACACCTGCGTTCCTCACTCGGATCAGCGGGGTTGCAAAACTTCTCATCTCATCTCACGAGTAAACATCAGCCCGCCATCTACTCCGTCAAATTATTGCCCTGGGCTGCATTGCCATTGATCTTCATAATGAGTGTTAGTGATGTGAGAGTTTATAAAGCGCCCACTAATTAGGCTTGGTAAATGCAGACGCATTTGTGCAAATATGTACAGTGACACAAAATACCCCATAGAAATTGTTAACTAAAAATATGACGTGAGCCACATGATCGCATTACAGCGAGATCGAAAAGTGTCATAAATCTCTCTCTCTCTCTCTCTTTCAACAGGTCTGGTTTCAACGTCTTCGGTTCCATTCCAGACAGAGTGGTGTGTCCTCACGTCTCTCACTCCTGTCTCTTTAAACGTTCCAGTCTAAAGCTATTTGCACACAGTACTCCATATGTGTGATGAATACATCATATGATCTGCATAAAACCCAGGAGGACACTTAGAAATTAATTGTACAGCCCGGCCAAATTGGCCAATGCCAGAATTTTGAGTGTGATGTCGATCACAATTTTAGAGTCATATAGATCACTGATTAAAAAAAAACTGTTTCTGTTTGAGAAGATCTGCCCCGAATTGATTTCATTCAAACATTTAAGCGCTATTCAAAGAATTTAAAAAAATAGCAGATCCACAAGCTTGAGAGCTTGTACATTTGCTCATTTTTATGAAGAATAACATGCCCAAAAGATAGTGACAGAATTATTGCAAGTGGTTAAAAATTAGGACACAGCAGCATAACTGCCCATACCGATGGTGTCAAAAAAGTCAAATAATCACAGATTATATTGGTTGGGCTCTAATTCATTGTTCAGGTGGTTAGCTTTCAATTAAAGGGGCATGAAGTGGTTCTCAACCTTTTCTGAATCAATCAATCAATCAATCAATCAATCAATCAATCAATCAATCGTGTTCGAGCTTCGATCAATGGAACTGATCATGTATAGTAGTTTATGTCCAATGTTATTAGGCTTTTCTATTATTAATATTGAAAACATTTTAAAAGAGTGAAAATAACAGTCAGCTATTTTGACTACTTTAAAGAACTGGTGAAATTCTTTCACACTTTTAGACCATATCCGTGGTCATCATATGGGTCATCATATGGGCCATCATATGGGCATACCTAACAATGGATGCCAAAACAATGGGACATTTTAAATTTTTGTGTATTTTTATGTCAACAGTCCATAAAAATCTATGATTTCATTCACCTGTCTATTTCCCATTGATGCGCGTCCGTCCAAACACAACTGATTCTGATTACAGAACTACATCCAGACTGAGACAGTGGTTCTCGTTCTCGTTTTAAACTTAATCAGCACGCTAAAATATGTATGTGAAAACATTATAGGTTAGAAATAAGCCACGAGCTTTGCTGCCCGTCTCTCTGTGACTTTGTAAACAAACAAACACGGGTCGCGCATGTAGCGGATCTACGTCTTATACCCTGGAGGGATGTGATGTTCTGATTGGTTAAAAAACACACAGCTTTCCGTTTCAGAGTGAAACTATACAAAATAAAAAATGAGGGATAAGGACACCGCCTTATCCCTCATTTCTTATTTTGTATAGGCATTAGGCCCTCAGTCCCTATAATGCATATATTGGTGTCCCGATTTTCATTGTTTTAAATATTAATGGAGGCGCGCCTGAAGCCTGTCCTGGACGTAAAAATAAAACAGGTGATGATGATATAAATGTCGAGAATCACTGCCCTTTGATTTTGCAGTTTGTTTTCCAGTTCAGGTTTAGAAACTACAGAATGGCAAACACATGGCAGCCTAGTAAGCAACGTACAGCTTCAGCCACTTAATACAGTTGTTAGATTTATGTGTATTGTGTACCCAGAGCTATGGGTTTCAGTGTTAGATTCATAGATAGGCCTATACCAGGGCATGTCCGTGTGCAAGCATAGACAATAGTCAATAGGCGTGTCAATTAAAGCAATGTTACATTAACATGACGTCATAGACGGTTAACAAAAAGGTTACACGTTTACAAGAAGGAAAAGGTTCAAATGCCCATCCCAATTAACATGGCAAAGCAGTCGTTTTCAACCATTTTAATTTAAAAAAAATTATCTTTCTCTGGTCATTTTCCCACAGTTCTGCAAATGTTGATTATTTTTCATATAATAGCTAGGCCTATAGTATTTTGATTACTTTTGATACAGTATAGTCTTATTCTTTGAACATTTTTTTGCAGTGTTTAAAAAGGTCTTAAAAGTAATTGTCACTTTAGAAATGTGCAGATACCTTGTATACACTTGTACTGTAACTCTGACTATACTGCATGACTATACTGACTATACGGGTCACATTTTCTGAAACTTCTCAGCTTTTGTCTTCAATGTTTGTGTTTACACAAACACTCAAAGCTGGGCATATTAGGGGCTAGCGCCCCTCAAAAATGTCTAGTCGACTAACATGTCGTTATTTTTTATTTATTTCTTTTGTCGACAAAATCCACATACGGGTAACGGGTGTAAAGTGTAAACAGGGTCTTATGGAGACGTGGTTACTCACTGATGTGTGGGTGTGCTGCCGACTATGGTGCTACTGAGAAAGGTCTTCTGAGTCTGTCTCTTCCTGTTGCCTTTCTGCATGTCCAGGCTGCTAACAGCAGAGAGAGCAGCACTGCTCGCCAACACAGATTATATAGCAGGAGGATGTAAAAAAAAGTCTATAGGCCCATAGGTTGTATATAGTCAGAGAAGGTATGTGGAAATTAGGTCTTCATGCCTTGTAGACTTGCATACCTTGTCTCTCACACACACAAGATTCACACTGAAGGTTGCAGTTGAACTCTACAGCATTCAGCGTTCTTCAATTCTAAACAGTAAACTCCAAACTCCAAACTCTGAACCCTGAGCTCCAAAGTCCAAACTCAAAACTTTTAAATCTAAGCTCTAAAATAATTCTAAACTCTAAGCCATGAGCTGTCAAATGCTTCTTCCATGTGCTAATAGTCCAGTTCAAATGGGTGTACATGGTTTGCTGTTTGCCCCCCTCTCTCTCTCTCTCTCTCTTTCTCTCTCTCTCTCTCTCTCTCTCTCTCTCTCTCTCTCTCTCTCTCTCTCTCTCTCTCTCTCTCTCTCTCTCTCTCACACACACACTTCTCTGGATTCCCCAACACCCTATACGCAGGTCATGAAGACACACACACACACACACACACACACACACACACACACACACACACACACACACACACACACACACACACACACACACACACACACACCGCCAACTCATCCTCTGCCAACTCATCCTCTGCAACTTGATCAGTCCCCCCCACTCCTAGCTGAGTGGGTGGAATTAGGCATTTTGACCCCATCAAGTGCACCGCCAAATCAACTGTATGTTCACTAAAATGTAATATTTAGTGGAGAGTTATGGGGGTCCATGAAAATAAAAAGTTCTGATGGTGGACTCCTATATGTCATATATCAGTGTCATATACTGAAGAAAACCTGGAGACGGACATTCAGTAAGTGGATCATATGATCAAAATAATAATGTAATAATAACAAACTGCATTTGTTCCACGGACAAGGACAATTCTAGCCACACACACATTTGTCTGTGTACGGATGTGTTGATGACCTCTGGTAGGAATCCATTGAAATTAAGGATTGTGAGAAAATATCCAACTTTATATGGTTATATATATATATATATATATATATATATATATATATAATATATGTGTGTTTCGGGTCTCCCAACATCATACCCCTCACTCAGGTGACCCAGCCGGGGTGATCAAGTCCCGACTTACGTCCCAGTAGCTACCCTCGATCAGTCCCATTAGGGAAAAACCAGGGCCACACAATCCATTCCTCCTGAACTACTCTGCCGGGACTCGGAGGTACCATTCTGGCGCGTGGAAGGACTAGGCTCTGTGGGTTGACTCCTGTCTGGGCCCCTCCTACGTCTCACCAGGTCCACTCCTGCTCTCACCAGGTCAGGCCCTGTGCGTTGCACCAGACACCCAGCACCAGGCACTTTATTCAGGAATGGTGGATTCTCGAGCCGCAACGGTTCCGCAGGCTCCACCTTGCCCTTGGTGGTGCCGCAGGCTCCGCTTGAGGCTTGAATGGCCCTCCTAAAGGCCTCACCGTGGGTTTGTTGGGCTTCTTCCTCACGGAAGACACAGGCTGGGGCACCAACCCATACTGCTCCCAGGTGCCGTCTACTTTCCGGCTGCCACCCGTCTCTCCGGTGGTCACCAGACTATTCCTGGTTGTCACGTAGTCTATTCCTATGAGTCACTATAAATAGAATAACTAAAACAAAACACATACATACATGGATGCACCTGGGACGTATCCTCAGTGATGTATCCCAAGGTCATCGGGGTTTCGGGTCTCCCAACATCATACCCCTCACTCAGGTGACCCAGCCGGGGTGATCAAGTCCCTACTTACGTCCCAGTAGCTACCCTCGATCAGTCCCATTAGGGAAAAAACAGACGTTATTAGGGAACCCCTGGTTTAAAGGATTGGTAGCCGTGCACACTTCTCTCTCACTACATCATCCTCAGACGATCCCTCCATCGCCACTTCCGGTTCTCCATATATATGGCCAGTTTGTTGACCAGTACTTTGCGCTCCTGTATCATTCTTGAGTACATCCACGTTCACGTATGCATGTTAATGTGGGGCGTCCTCATGATCGATCTACTAGGCCTACTAGTTGATGGCATCATGGAAGTCATGATAATAGTCAGCAGAGATAGTAGCCTAGTAACTTAATGATTATTTTCAACTTACTTACTTACTTACTTATTTCAACAGCAACAATCCTTTGCACTTTTATTCTATTATTTAGAATTGATCAATGCTTTGTTCTAATGTAAGCCTAATAGTCCAAACTACACAGATTAATGTTCTACACTGGAACAAAGCCCACAAAACACATTTTATTCGTACTTCAAGGCGTGTCTTTGTTGAGGTGAAGTGAAGGTACTGAGGAAGAACTTACATGTGTGACCAGTAGATGGAAGCACCGTCCTGTTAAAGATAGAAGAGCTACAGTAGGCCTATATTATAGTGGGTGTAAGGTTTTCAAAAAACATCTGGCCCACTAGTGCCGGTATGAAGAGACAGGTCAGTATATGGTTGAACCCCCAAATAATTTATGCAAATGTTTTTTTACCCAATGGATTAGGGCATGTTAAATACTATTTAACATGAAAAAAGCACTATAGGAACTTCCGGAACTTCAACATGGCGTCCAAGCAGGCTGCTGGGATCTTAAAAATCTCAATTTGCCTATTATATGTGGAATGGTGGTTTTGGTGTCTAACCCTGAGTTTTAGGACTCACGGAATGCAACTAAATCTGTTAAATTACCAAAAGTGTATTATTTATAGCCGGTATGCTGGTTTAAAAAATGCTCTCTCATAATGTTGGTGCACTGGAATATGGAATGCATCATGTACTGTATACAGAATCCCCAGTGAGTACCAACACACGCTGTAGCATTGTAACGCATTGTCTCATTGAGGTTTCCTGTCATATTTCCTGTTGACATCATTACAATCCATTCCTTCCAGTGACGAAGTCTTTCATTGTCTCTCTCGGACAAGAAGAATAAAATCATTCCAATCGTAGCAGAGAGACATTCCCAGCTGCACACATCACCTTTGTCTCAGAGTTTCTGGATGTCAACATTATTACCCCCAGTGGCTCAGCTGCAGCTAAAGAGCATTACCCAAAATAGTGTGGCTTCAGTTTTTTAAAACAGCAATGTCCCCAAACCCATAAAAAACTAACAATTGACCTATTCAGTGTCCTGAATAGTTGGATGGGTGTGTGAATGTGACTCTGGGGAGGCCATGGTTTATTACTAGAAACAAACCAACAGACCATGATGATGGTTCCTCCACCTCGCTGTCTAGGTTTGGTTTTAGTAACCTATATGATGACATCAATAAAGACATCAATCAATAAATCAATCAATAAATCAATCAATCAATCAATCAATCAATCAATCAACCAAACATACCATACCATACCATACCATACATAGAAAAATAAACACTTTTTAGTTAACTGAAGATCAGAGAAACATTTGCGCTCGAGTCAGGATAAAAAAGATCAGTGGTGTACAGTATCTACATGTAAAGTACTATACAAAAGTACAATTTTGAGGCAGGCTATTTTGTTTTTACTTTCTTCAGTATTTACAATTTACTAGAATTATATGAAGAAGTGATACTTTTACTTAATTAAAAAAAACTATACTTCTTCCATTACTGCAAAAGACCAAAAAGATAAAAGGAAATGCTTGCACACCAACTCAACAAAGGGAATGTCAGCAGAGCTTTGGCAGATGCAAAAATATTGTTTTATCCATAGTGACAATATGTACAGATCTGCTACCAAAAGGATGTACAAGTGAGAATGGATAGTATATAGGCTACAACATGTTTCAGTGAAACAGTCTGCCAAGTTAAAGCTGCATGTAATATGTTATTGGTATGGTATGTTAAGCAAGGGATAATCGAGAAACCACAAGACACGATGATTAAACACAGAGGCGAAGCTGAGGTGTTTAATAATACTGAAGGAGGTTATTTATAAACAAAATGTCAGTTATCCCGCTTATTACACGGCTACTTTATGAATAAATTAATAAATTGTTTAGGCCTTTCAAAGCATTCAAATGTTTAATCAGATTCCGGCTTCCGGTTCATCGTTTCTGCTTGAGAGAGACCAGATGCAGGCAGGAGGAGAGAACTTGTGAACTCAATACTGCCGCAATCTGGCGGAGTTGGGTTACCCAGCGCAACACTTATGGAATACTTCCATTGCCGTAAGCAAGGAAATACTTTGTTTTGTTGTTACTTTTGGGTCAATTTAAGTGCTGTCAAAATAACTGAGTTAACTGAGTTGGTTAACTTGTGAAATTGATTAGATTAACATTTTTAACGCAATTAATGCATGTTTAGGTACCGTATAGATGACCCAGCCCATACATCTCATAATCCCATCCACTCGATCTGCACTAGTCATCACTCTGGTATCTGATGGCTGATCGATCTAAACGAGATGGAAAGAGAAGGCAGGCTCAAATCACACGACAACGGTCAGAAGAAAATCGGAAGTATGATATCCGAGAGATGCATGCAGGCGTTAGACATGTGGAAGTCTGGAGTTCATACTCCAGCCATGTAAAGCTGGGCTGATCCGGATGCAGCTCAACAAAAACAAAAATAAAGTCATTACTTCACTTAAATTTGCCTCCTTTGGTCAAGTAGAAGAGCACAAGAAGAAGCTCAACCGACTTTTATCAGAATATCCTATAGAGAAACCATTTCTGACACAAATGGGGAGGTTGTATACATCCAATCTGCTACTGCAAATGTCCAACTGTTCACAAACTTCACAGTATATGACAAAGGTCATAGCCAGGGGGAAATTAGAGGAGGAGCGATGTCAGGAGCATCTGCAACCCAGCACCACCTTCAAAGTCATCCAGGTATGTCAGCAGAGGATGGTTGGCGACCACCTGGAGTTCCTTCTTAAGGACTGTCAGAACATCATCCGGCAAGAGAAGACAGATGACATGGCCAAAATGTACCCCTTACTACGGACCGTGTCTAGTGGCTTATCCCACATTATCCAGGAGCTGCAGGACCACATCCACAATGAGGGCCTCCGAGCCACTAAAGTCCTCCAGGAACATCTGCCAACCCGGTTTGTCGAGGCCGTGCTGGATGTTCACGGTAAATTTGTTCAGCTCATTTACACAGTTCTGAACAGATATCGCTATTTCAGTATTCAGTATTCAAGTATTTGAATTATGCGGTGAACTACTCAGAAGTCAGAACCCAAGTCTATGCAAAGCCCCAGAACTGCTGGCCAGGTACTGTGACAAGCTGCTAAGGAAGTCTGCAAAAGGAAGGACAGAGAGCGAGGTGGAGGACAAATTTACCAGCTTCAGCATATAGTGTTCAAGTTTGTTGCCGACAAGGGTAACTTTCAGAAGTCTTACACCAGAATGCTAGCAAAGCAGTTAATACATGGACTCAGAAGAAGCCATGATCAATAATCTGAAGCAAATATGCAGTGAGTGAGAGTGCCCGGCTATTATTAGAAATCTGAGTTCCAGACCTGAGCAGTACCAAGAGATGTCGGACCCGTCACCTGACCCGTATAAAACCGTGACATACATGACCCGGACCTGTACAAAACCTGAGGCCACAAAATGGCAGTGCCCATGGACATGGTCATACAGTAACGTGATGTATAATCCCAGTCAATGCTCAGATTGGACAGTTGGTAAATAGAAATAAATCCATGTTTTCTTTAGATGTGTGTACATTTAGGGCTTGAAGATTTCTACACATTTTGAAAGCTTTTGAAAAAATAAACACAGTAGATAAAAAATAAAATAACCGGTGCATGTTCTGCATAATGGGAACTTTTACTTTTGTTACTTTAAGTATAATATATACTGACACCAATACGTTTGTACTTTTCCTTTTTTTGCTTGTAACACTATGTATTTATTTGTTTGTTTGTTTTTACATAAAGGACCTCTCTATAGGTTGTCCTCAGACACGCCTTCCATCATCGCCTCCAGTCATTCTCGGTCGGTTCTCAATACATCTGGCCAGTTCGCTGGTACTAATATCTTTGTCAAGTTGGCAACCTATCTTCACATATTTGGCCCTCGTTATGGCTCATTATAAAATGGAAAGTTCTATTTTTTGAGGGGTGCTAGCACCTCCTATATTCAGCTGTAGTGTAGATTTTTGTCCTAACACAAACATTAAATTCCATTGACAATGAATGGAGAAATTACATCATATGTATCTGAGCAAATCAGTATTTTTGTCCTAACACAAACATTGAATAACAATGGATAATGAATGGCCAGCTTTGAGCATTTGTCCCAACAGAAACATTGAATTCCATTGACAATGAATGGCCAGCTTTGAGTGATGTGTAAACACAAACATTGCGTAAACACGAACGTTGAAGACGCAAGTTCTGATTGGCCGGAATGAGATGATGTATGATCACTTCACACGGGTGTGAGTTTTGGTTTGGTAATGACAAACAAAACCTGCCTACCGGTGATGTCACTGGTAGCTTTCTGAGCAGTCCACAGTCTTCCTCTGAGACAAGAGTGAGTAGACAGAGAGCCATATTATAATGAGCGTTAGTGAGGACCAGTTATATGAAGATATGTTGAAAATGGTTGAAGTCGTCCTTAAGA